>NW_019154122.1:3428088-3739659 GCF_002288905.1 Enhydra lutris kenyoni
GAGAAGGGCAGGGCAGACAGGTGGACAGGAAATGGGGGGGTAGGAGGAGCTTGGGGGCGAGACAGAAGCGTTCCACGAGGGAAGAAAAAAGAGGGAGAAAAACCCCCACTGCGTGTGGCCAGGTGGGGACCCTGAACTTCAGTGGACAGCTGGGGAGACAGACCTGGCCAGGGCTGCCCGAAAAGGACGCAGATACAGCTGCACAGACTGCTCTTTCGGGAAGGTTCCCTGGGAAGAGAACTGGTCGGTGGCGGAAGGGAGCGTGCCTTCAAGGGAGGATTTTTCTTTTCATGATGGAGCATACTGGTGGCGTCAGGAGCACTTCTGGGCTCTGGAGACCCATGGGCAAGGGCAGGGCCACAAGCACCAGACCCACAGGCCTATTCCCCACCATGTCACCAGCCCCGAGGACAGAGCCAGGCATTCTGGGGGTGCCCCACATGTGCTGGTCGGATGAGAATCTCTCGAGTGGATGTCTATCTCTGGCATCAGAGAGGGGGTGCCCTGGGCTCACAGTTGGGGAGGCCCATTTCCCTTGCGGGCGGGACAGACCTGGGTTCGAATGCACTCTGCCACTTCCTATGTGCTGACTCAGACCCTTGCTCTCCTCCCTGGTGACATGGCGAGAAGGCTCTGGGCCAGGGACGGGTTGGGGGCCACAGCAGTCCTAGGCGTGTGCTGTGGTGGCTGCGGATGGTGAGGCTGCCGTGGTGGGCTCTTGGGTCGGGCCGTCACTGGACAGGCAGGACCCACCCGAATTGGGGAAAAGAGGGGCTCCAGGGGCAGAATCCAGCCCAACAACTGGCTAGGACCCGAGATAAATGGCTGTTGTCCAAACCAGTGCAACTAGGTCCATCCCTGGGACAGCAGTGGCAGGTGTTCTGGAAAATGATAATCAGAGTGATTTTACCTCTTAATGACATTTATGGGGCACGGACCTTGAGCCAGGTGGGCGGCTAAGCATTTTCATCTCTCTCACTTAAGCCTCATCATAGTACCCGAGGCAGACACCATTATTCCCATTGTACCAGGGAAGAAACAGAGGCGGAAAGAAGGTTCTGGAACCTAGGAAATGCCGTGCCCACCTGTCTCTGCTTTGTTGGCTTCCTCCCACCTACAGGACAGGTTCTACTCTCCTAACGGCCTGGAGAGCCCGGAGCTCCGAGTCCTGGGGAGGAAGGCAGGGCCAGGGGCCGGGGAAGCTGCCAGCCCGAGCCACTCCGCCTACCTGCCTGGTTCGTGGTGATGTTGACGACCGCTGCCCGGCGGGGCTCAGGGCTCAGGTCAGACACACCGTTGACGGCCTCGATCCAGAAGGAGTAGTTCATGTGGGCCAGCAGGTTGGCCACCATCAGACTGGCCCGTACCAGGCTTGTCTGCTGAGGCACGAAGCGGGGGCCGCTCCCACAGGTCTCGCAGTGGCCCAATGCCCAAGGGCAGCGGCGGCACACGGCGTTGTAGGTGATGTCATTGCGGCCACCCAGATCCAGGGGAGGGGCCCATTCCAGGGTCACGGATGTCCCATTCACGCTGGAGATCAGATTCACGGGCGCGGAGGGTGGCCCTGGGGAGAGGAGAGTGACTGGTGGCAGTGGAGGGCATTTACCTGGGCTGGCCCAGCTGCCCTCCATCAGACCAGAAAAGGGCTGGGACTCCCCTATGATATTTGGGGGTCCCCAAGGAAAAGGGCTTGGCCTTGTCCAGCCTCTGGGAGCCCCCTAAGAGCAGACACAGCATCAGATTGGACCACAGTGTCAGGTTTGTGTCCAGAAAGCTAAGCCCCATCCCTTACCATCCCACTGCTGGACCACAGGGATCCCAGGTTTGTACTTCCTGAAGTTTCCATCGGGAACAGGGTGAGAGACGGACAATCCTTGGGGGTGCCCACGGCAGCCACCCTGGATGTGAAAGGCCCTTGCTGTCTCTGCCTCACACACTCCATTCCTTAACCTCTGTGCTTGGTTTACTACACAGATCCCTGAGCCCTGCTGCGGGGTGTGGGGGAGGTGCTGGGAAGCCCAGTGGGGTCTCTGTGGCAGTGTAACCCCCCACTCCCACCCCCCCACCCCCAAGGGAGCCCAGCTGGGCAGCACAGAGATTCTGGAGAGCTGGGGCTGGGGGTTTGGGGGCTGGAGTAGGCTCCTGGGGGTTGGGGATTTGAGTCTGGAGGGCATGGAGGGCAACGTGGAGACCCCTGGGGCTTAGAATTCCAGTTCTCAGCATCCCAGGCAGGGACTTTTAGATCTTAAGAAAATAGAAGAATCTCGGAATCATAGGGAATCATAGAATCTGAAGGCCACGGAATACTAAAAGCCTAGTCTTTTACAGTCTTAAGATTTCTAGAACCTGAGGGCCCTGAATTGTGGATATGGAGGAAAACTGAAGTCTGGCTCGCTGAATACAAGTGTCCCTGATCTAGAGCTGGGCTCACCTTGCCTGCAAACCCCACGGTAGTTACCATGTCACTCAGCCATCCTTTTTGCCTGGGCCGGTCCCACATGGGGTAAACACACAGGCCTGGGCAGAAGGAGGGAGAGAGGGGGGAAGGGAGGGAGGGAGGGAGACTCTGTGTGTGTGTGTGCGCGCGCGCGTGTGCGCGCGCACGCACAGACTCTCACCTGCCACATACAGGGACCCGGGGGGCTTGGCATGAAGGATGTGGGGGGAGAGGGAGATTGGGGACTGAGGCTGAGATAGACTGGGGGGCACAACCAGACAGAACCTTAGGAAGCCCCTGTCACCCCACCACAAGAGACCAGGATTGGCAAACGGGATGGGCTAAGCTGGATGCTGCCTCTCCCAGCTGGCATGGGGGGTGGTGTGAGAGGTCCCTTCAGGCCAGGAGAGGAAGTAATGAAGGAGAACCATCAAATCGCTGGGACAGTCACGCAGCCCTGCAGGCACGGTGCCAGAGTCCCTTGGCATCCCCTCGGGTACACAGGGCATGAGCACACACAACCACACTTCTCCAGGCACATGCACGTCCTCTGCAAAGAGGTGTGCACATGCTGAACCCCCAAGGCACATTCATGAGAGCTCTGCGGGGACTTGGGGGTCCCCTTCAGGGACCTGGATGTGCACACACAGCCATATCAATCCTTTACACACACGGGCATAAAACCCCGACGCTCACACTGGAGCGTACAAACACTACGCAGGCGTCTTCCATAGGAGCAGCTGCTGACACAGACCCACATGGTGTCACCATCACAGCAGGTGTTCCAGAGCCACATGCAGAATCAGACCCACACATGGCAGCATCCGCGCAGGCAGCCACACGCACTCCCAGCACACACTCGTGCACTCACCGCACACACACGGAGGCAGCTCTGACCATCAGGGATGACAGGGATCAGGGGCTCCTCTGATACTCCTCTGCTCCCTGGGAACCTGCTGGCTTGCCCACCCCAGCTCCCAGGACATCAGCCTCACTGCTGGGTCAGGAAATGACCAAAGCCACCTCTCATCGGTCCTCTGAAGCAGGGAGGAAAGACGGAGGGAAGGAAGGAAAGATTCCCCTGAGGAGAGGTGGCAGGTGATGTATGACAGGAAGTGGGGACCCCGAGAGAGGTCAAGGTAGGGACTCCCACCAAGGAGGCAGAGTTAGAGTCACCCCCCCCAGCCCTAGACTGGCCCCTGGTCCAAGAAAGCCACCTGTCCCTGTGTCCCCTCCAGAGTCCTGGCTCCCTGGAGTCTGAGAGCAGGGGGTCCTGGCCTGCTCTTGGTCTCCAGGATTCTGGGGTGCAGGGCGGTACTCACGGGTGCAGGCTGCAGATGGCGGGTCTAGGGATGCGCGGTAGTAGCTGAGGTCACAGCGGCAGGCCTGGGCAGCAGGGGCTGCAGAGTGGCTGTGGAGAGGGCAGCGGGCGCAGAGCTGGTCCCCGGGGGCCGACTTGTAGAAGCCCAGCTCACAGGCTGCGGAGGATAAGGCGGCTTCAGAGGAGCCCACCAGGCTGCCCTGGCCGGCCCTGGGACCGCCCTCACTCTGACCCAGGGCTTCCGGCCGGATCTCCCAGGGGACACCGGTGCAGGCCTTCAGCATGCCCCGGTCCTACCCTTGCTGGCAGATGGAGAGACTGAAGCACACAGAGGGCCTGTGACTTACACAGGGTTGCACAGCTAGGCGGGGGCAGAGCTGGGGCAGGGACCCTGACACCAGAGTCCCAGCCCTGAAGTCGGCTCAGGAAAGAGCCTCTTCACACCAGAGTCACATCTCCTCCTGTGGCCCTTCCTGGCCAGGCCTGTCTCCAGCCTGAATCTGTCCCTCACAGGAACCCGGTCCCTGAGTGAGACACTGCCTCGGAGCGTCAGGAGGCTAGGCATCCAAGGGCTGTGACTTGGGGAGGAAAAAACGCTGGAAGGGAATGGGGTGGGCGGCAGTGTGACTGGTGATAGGAGACACAGGTGATAAGACCCCACTCAGCACAGATTCCAGACGCCACCACAGCCACCTGGTGTGGAAGGGCCAGGCGTGGGGCCCGGGGCTCTGTTTCCCAAGCTCCCAAGCAATGACTACCCGGGACATCGCTGGCTCCCACCCTTCCCAGAGCCTGCGGCACTATCACCGTGCCGCCCCCTCCCCGGTCTCCACCACACCTGCATCATCTTTCACGTGGAGGCCCCAGCCTCCAGCCTGGCCGGGATCCCCCGCCCCAGCCACCAGCCTGACTGCTGCTCATTCCAGCAGTGTTCACGAGCGCCTACTCTGTGCCAGGCACGGATCCAGGCACCAGAGACCCAGCCATGAGTGAGACTCTCAAGGAGGGTGGCTGCCCTCACGGAGCCAGCCTCTTCGAGTGGGAGACATGCAGTAAACGAGGCCGAAACCGTTTCCAGGAAGGAAATACAACGGGGGATATGGCAAAGGGTGATTGGTGGGAGAAGCTACTTTCCCGGAGAAGGAAATGATATTTGAGCCTTGCCTAAAAAAATAAGAACCAGTAGAGACATTCTAGGTTGAGGAACTCCCTAAAACAATGCTGGGCCTGGGACTGCGCAGCAATGCCCGGCGTTCAAAGCCCTGCTGCAGCCTCCTCCCTCCCCACCCGCAGGCTAAACTAAGGAGCTGGCCATTCCCCACATCTGGCAGTTTGCTTCCTGCCTCAGGGCCTTTGCATGGACTGTGCCTTCTTCCTGGGGTGTCTTTTGCCCCCTTGGTCAACCTGTCAAACTCTTTCAAGATTCATTTTAACTGTCCCTTCAAATGAAGCCTTTCTCCACACCTACACACACACACACACACACACACACACACACACACGCACGCACGCAGGTGCACAGAAGCCACCGCTCCCCGCCCCACTTCTGAGCCCCTGCTCAGGACCACCACCTCTCACACACCCTACGGCTGTGCTGTTTAATCTGTAGGTCTGGCTCACCTCCTAAACCAGCAGGTGCTTGTGGGCAGCTCCTTGTGAATAAGGACATCTCAACCTTCCTAGTGTCTGGCTCTGAGCAGAAATTGTCAGCGCCTGTAGAAGGTTTCAAAGTAAGCTAATCCTGCCATTGTCTGCTCTGGGCAGAGAGCGAACTCGGGAGTTCAGGAGAACCGAATGCCACCCAGCCAGGCGGCTCCTGGCTGCACTATGGACCTGACTCCTTTGCCACAGAGACCACCGGGAAGTTTATGGGATTTCTATCCACAAAGTCCCGCTCTGGAAAACTCCGTGCTTGACAGAAGCTTCACTTGAAAAGACATCATGGGGGCACCTGGGTAGCTCAGTGGGTTAAGCCTCTGCCTTCGGCTCAGGTCATGATCTCGGGGTCCTGGGATCGAGCCCCACGTCGGGCTCTCTGCTCTGTGGGGAGCCTGCTTCCTCCTCTCTCTCTGCCTGCCTCTCTGCCTACTTGTGATCTCTCTCTCTGTCAAATAAACAAATAAAATCTTAAAAAAAAAAAAGAAATGCATTTTAAAAAAAAGACATGTCATAAAAAAATAAATAAATAAAATAAAGTCGTATCTCTTTATTCTAAAAGCTAAAATCAAGCTAATTTGTAAAATTCTCCCAGCTCGAGAGAAAAACTGAAGCTGGGAAGAAAGACTCTGTCCTCACATTTGCTTTATGGATTCAGAGGCTGCAGAGCCAGACGAGACCTACAGGCTGGAGAGTGGGAAAACGTGCCTCCGCTCTGACACTTCTTCCACCCCCGGAGAGACCCCAAGGGTTCTCGGGCCTGCCAGGGGGCTGGGCCTCGGCGTTGTGGGGCTCCTAGCTGACGCACTGTGATCTCACCTCCTCCTCCCAGAAGCCCCCTGGTTGACAGAGTCCTGGGGCAAGCCAAAGAGTCCTCCTCGGGGCCCAGGACCCAGGCAGAGGAAGACAGCTTTGCCCTTCATCAGCAAATATGTGGTTCAACCCATCATTGAGCTGAGTGACAGTCGTCCTCATGCTGTGATCAGGCCTGTGTCGGTTAGCGCTTCAGGGACCGCTTGCCCATGCTGCCCCGCATTTGTTCCTTTATCCAAAGTTATTGAGCTGCTACTATGGGGCCAAGCTAAGCAAGAGCTGGCCCTGCTTTCCAGGAGCTGTCTGGGCTGTGACAGGCACGGGGAAGGTGTGGGCGACACCCTCGTGTGATTTGTGGCAGGAAGGACGCATGGAAAGACGGCCCGCAGTTCCTGAGTCTCTGACTGCCCCAGAGATCATCTTGTTCTCATCCGTTAAGAGCAGAAACTCAGGGGCACCTGGGTGGCTCCGTTGTTTAAGCCACTGCCTCTGGCTCAGGTCATGATCCGGAGTCCTGGGATCGAGTCCCATATCGAGCTTCCCCTGCTCTACGGGGAGGCTGCTTCTGCCTCTCCCTCTGCTTGTGCATGCGCTCTCTCTCTCTCTCTCTAATAAATAAATACTTTAGAAAAGAAAAAAAAAAAGAGCACAAACTTGGGAGCAGGCTGCCTGGGTTCCTCTTTTGCTCTAACCCCTTCACCTAGGCTAAGAGATGCTGGGCAGGTGGCCAGGCCTCAGTTTTTTCATCTGTAAAATGGGGACAGTAATAGGCTGCAGCTCCTAGGGCTGTCGTGAGGGTGACGTGAGTAAGTACATGTGAACTTACGCCAGGACCGTGCCTGGCAATTATCCCAGTGCTATGTGGTGGGGACATTGTGCTTGGCAGAGAGGAAAGAGGCGGGGTACCTCGCCCCAGGCTCCCCGCCCGGCCAGAATGCAAACCCAGCTGGGGGAACCTCTGGGGCCCGGGCCTGTCCCCCATCAGCCTCTCAACACGCGTCCGGGGCTTATAGATGGCCCGGCCTTTCTGCTGCTCGCCAGTGGGCGGTTCTCACCCGCTCTGCTAATACGCATATGGCTCTAACGTGTCAAAACCAGATTAATCCGCGCAATGAAAATAAAATAATCTTTAATAAGAATACTAATCACCAGGCCTCGGGGAGCCTGGAGACCTGGAGGCAGAGCCGGGGATGAATGGCTGAGACAGATGGAGCGGCTCTGGGCTGGAGCCCGGGCCCGGCCACCGACCCAGGGCGCTTCCGGAGCCCGCGTGCCCGGCGAGTCGGCCGAGCGCCAGGTGGGGCCGCTGCCCCTGCCGAGGGCACCTCGCCCAGGCTGCCTGCGGCCCCGCCACCTCTCCCCGCTCCCCCACCAAGAGCCCGAGATTTGACAAATAAGGTGTCTGCCAGTGGATGACCAGAGGAAATTAATTCTAAATCAGATTTTAAACACAGTCAGGAAGGCAAAAGAGCTCGGCGCTCGTGCTGCCCCTCCGAAGCGAGACTCTCTGATATTTATAGAAAAATGATTAGGGCCTCCGAGGGTGGTTTGCATTCTGTGTCCAGGTGACGGGAAGGACAGCAACCGGGCCTTCAGCGTCAGGGCTGCTGCTCCCTTGGGTGGTGTTCCGAGAGGGCTTTCCCCTGCCTGGACTGAGGGGGGGCACAGCAGCTAGCTGTGGGGACAGGTCACTGGGCCTGGCACTGTGTCATGAGGGGGGCGCTCTGGCTGGGAGATCTGGGGCCCAATCGACCGCTGCTAGCAGTGTGCCCTTGGGCCAGTCACTTGGGCTCTCTGGACCCCCACCTGCCCACTGGGAAACTAGACCAGCTCCCCTTGGCTCTGATGCTCTCCTGTGGGTCTCTGAGGCCTGAGGACCTGAGGGCTTCTCAGGAAGCCCTCACGGAGCCCGTGACCGGCTTGGTCCCTCCTCCTAGGCTCCACTGTCTTCTCTGTGGAATCAGGTGCTCCCTGGCCACCCTGGAGAGCTGTGAAGGTAAAAGCAGGGGGCAGGGGGCCTGCAGGCTGGGAGGACGACCGTCGCCATCTGGGCTGGCCCCTGCCGCAGGCCTCAGGCTCTGGATCCCCCCCTTTTGCTAGAAGGAAGGCGGTGGGATCAGGCTGGACAAGGCAGGACCCCAGAGCCCAGCCCTTCCTCCTCAATTGTTTGATCAGAGACAACTGCCCGAGGGAGGCGACCAGGGGACCCACGGTCCTCAGGGTGTCCCTCTCAGGTTGGTTGGTGGCAGAGGGGAGCTACAGCTTTGAGAGGACAACTCACGCAGCCCGGAAAGTCACCCCCACTCTGTTCCCGCCTCCTGCTTGGTCTCCAGCCTCCCCACTCTCAGGTTACCTGCCCAAGGAGGGCTGGGGACAGGGGCCCCTGGCAGGGTCGGGTCGCATGCCAGGGCCTCCCATTTGTGGAGGGGCTCAGTGTCAGAGCCGTGCTGCTTCTTCCAAGGAGGTTACCCAGATAATCCCGGGAAACCAATCACAGGAGGGAGAAAAATCTCTCCTCGTGCGACTTGCCACTGGCATTTTGTCCCCAAACCTCTCCGCCTGCAGTGCATTAGGGATTAATATTTTTTTTTATAAAACCTGTAATTATCTTGCAACTGGCATAATTACGTTGTATTGTGATTTAAATGTAAAATTCAAAATATGCTGCAATTTCCTACGTCCACTTCGGCATTTATTATTATTTATTAATGAGCCAACAGTGCCAGGCAGTGGTCATGACTCCAGCCTCTCCCAGCCCTGGGAAGGTCCTGCTGCTCCAGACCTTGGAGCTTCTACCCAGAGTCCTGCCCTTGACTCGCTGTGGGGCCTGGGGCAAGACACATCCCTCACTGGGCTCCAATTCCCAACCCTGTCAAACAAGGAGGCCAGTGTAGGACTTGAGACCTTGGACCCGAAAGTCAGGAAGATCAGTTTCCCTCCCAAGGGCAAGGGTGTCCTGTTGCACACCGGACAGACAAGAGGCTTACTTGTGCTTACAGACTAAACCCAGGGTTGGGGTCAGCGGCTGACCTTGACCAGGTGTCCACTGACCAGCTGGCCTCTTATTACGGCCTATGCTGTACCAGTTAGAGCTGTTCTGCTGTTCCCCCAGGGAGGAGGGAAGCGGGGTTTGGCAGAGGGCTCTGTGGAGAGAGGAAAGCCGTTCAGGGCTCTGGAGGGAGCCAGCCTGAGATCAGAGACCTACTCTGCGGTTTACGTTGAAGGACTCAGTTTCTCACATCTGTAAGATGGGGATATGCTACCTCGCTTAGAGGACTTTTGTAAGCATGAAAACGTGTGTGAACTCCCTAAATCCCCATGCCTGAGACACAACAGTTGCTCAACAGAATGAGAAACTGCCCCGACGAGGAGGAAGTACTTACTAATGTGCCCTGTTCATGGCAAATACTTGAAAATTGTTGCTAAGGGACTTTATTGTCCCCATCAGAAGAAAGGGATACTGGAAGCCAGCTCTGGCAGGGAGAGCAGTCAGGCTGGGCCAGGGGTAGGTTAAATACCTACACGTGGCTTCCAGCAAGACAGACCCAACTCAGGTCCCAGGTCCACCTCTCACCAGCTGTGAGGCCCGTGCAGCCTCAGTTTCCCCATTGGTAAAATGGATCTGTAACACCAGCCTTGCTCCAGTGAGCAAATGAGCTGATATGTGAGCCTCCCTCTGTGAGCTGCAAAGGAACAGGGATGTTGGTTATCATGCAGTGGGGAGTCGAGAAGTACAGGGATGACTGTGACGGGAACCAGGAGAGGCTGAAGCCTGGGAACCTGATAAATGAGGCGAGGGGGGGGGGGGGGGGCAGAACAAGTCCAGAAACAGGTGAATGTCACAGATGATGCTTCGGGGGTTAGGGTCCCTGAGAGGTGAAGACTCATAGCAGTTAAGAAGGACAGCTTAAGGAAACCAGAGAGCCCCAGAGAGGATCTGGAAGGGGCCTGGTGGCTGGATAGAGGGTCCTGATCCCAGAGAAATACCTTGAACACTACCTGAAATTCTTGGCCTGTGCCCTGCTCTATCCTGTGAGCACCAAGGGGTCTTTCCTGCCTGCTTGGGGCCGAGGAGAAGGGCCCCAGATAGGGTCGAGGCCCCAGCCTCTCTGAAACCTGCATAGGAACAGCCTCCTCCCCCAGGAGCACCCGTGGTCCCAACAGCAGGCTTCATTCTGCTCTGAATGGATGAGCAGCCATGTGTCCAGCCCCCCCAGGGGAGGCCAGGGAAGGGCAGAGGGCAACCCGGCCGAGACCAGTACCAGCTGAGGCACCAGCTGTCTGTCCAACCAACTCATGCAGTGTCCCCGGTGCCTGGGATGGCTGGCTACATCGCCCCCACACGGGCACAGTGCAAGTGTCTCACACACAAACACACTTACACACACACACACATACACACGCAGCTTGGGGCCCCGGCCCTGCTCCTGGCCTCTGGCGTGGGAACCCGAGCAGCGCACTCATGGGAATAGGTACCATGCTGTCCCATCCCCCGCCTTCCCTTTATCAAGGACCTTGGCTGTGCTCTCCCACAGGTCCCTGGGGAAGATCCCCCCAGACACAGGCCACTTACACAGGACTCCCTGGGGGCCTCTGCCTGCACAGCTTCCCAGTGGCCCCCTGCTGCACCCCTGCACCCGGGGTCTGCCGCCACTTCCCTCTCCTCCACAAAAGTTTAGTGGTTTTGAGCATGAACACCGGAACCAGACCTCTGGGCTCAAATCGCAGCTCTGCTGCTTCCGAGCTGTGTACCCCTGGGCAAGTTGCTTTGCCTCTCTGTGCTTCAGTCTCATCTATAAAATCAGGGTAACTGTAGCTTCTATGTCATAGGGTAGCTCTGGAGACTAAACGAGTTAATATGTGAAAAGTGCCTAAAACGAGGCCTGACACAAGTGAGCTCACAGTACTGTCCCCTCCCACAGGCATATACGCAGCTGGATGCCCAGTCCTGCAGGTATTCTCAGAGGTATATCTCCACACTGCCCACAGAGAGTAGCATCTGGTTGTAGTGTGTCTCCCTCTCTTCTCCCTTCCCCCTGCTCCATGCGCGCATACGCGCATGCACGCGCGCGCGCGCACACACACACACACACACACACACACACACACACGAGCACAAATGCATGCACCGCCTGCTGTATTTGCTGACCCAGAAATGCTGGAGGGTCACCCATCTTCCCAGATGCTGTTTGCGCCCCCACCCCGATGCCTGCCACCCGCGATTGCACCCCCCCAGACCCTGGCAGCCCCTCCCGGACCGAGCCTGCATGCCGGCGGGCCGCCCGCCCACCCACCCACGCGTGGCGCGCTCACCCACACAGGCATCCCGCCGCTCCTCGTAGCCAGCGCTGCACACGCACTTGCCGATGGGCACCAGCCACTCGCCCTCGGCGCTGCAGTACATCTTGGGCGTGTCCCGCTCCTCGGAGTGCCGCACACACTGGCCCCGCACCTCCACCAGCGAGGACGAGTCGGCCCCCGTCACCGCCTCCGAGAAGGCGGCCAGGTTGCGCACCATAGTGGGGCACTTCTTGTAGTAGATGCGGAGAGACAGGATGGCGAGGCATGCGCCGATGTCCTGGAAGGCCAGGTAGAAGCCACGCTTGCTGAGGGGGCCCACGCCCCGCACCTCCGTGTTGAGCTTGAGGCGTCGCACGCCCAGGTCGGCCCCTGTGAAGCTCTCGTCCGCCGCAATGGTGTCGATTTTGAGGAACTGGCTTTCTTGGGTGCTGGCGCCCAGGTCTCGGTCTGACTCTAGGTAGTAGAGGTTGAAGGTCTCCTTACAGGTGCCCAGCACACCGGGCATGCTGTTGCAGTCACGCAGGGTGAACTTGATCTCGGCGTAGACACGCCGGGCGCCGTCGCGGGGTACCCAGCTCGTGCGCAGCCAGTTGTTCTGGTTGGGGCTCATGACGTTGCACACCTGGTACGTGTGGATGGGCTGGAAGGACTCGTCCACCTCGTTGATGGAGTCCCACTGTGGGCACAGAGAGCGCAGCGCTGAAGTGAGCGTAAGCACACTGCCCCCTCCTGCCAGTTACCCCTGCCCCGCGTGCACGGGGTCAGGACCTCCCTGGGAAGAAGACCAAATGTTCTCTGCCCTTGGGTTACCGACCTTCCCTCTACTGGACCATCACCTCGAGATGTGAGCCCATAGAGTGCCACATCATTCCAAGATAGTGTTATTTGCGGCAGTTTACTGGTGACGAAATAGCTCTGAGCCCCGTGTCTGAAGTCACCCAGCTAGTAAGTGGTAGAACCGGGACTGGAATTGATGCCAAAGGTATAAAACCCAACCTCGTGTCCACATGGCAGCTCCAAACACTCCCAGGGTGGGAGTCTGGGGCTGGGGGTGTGCTTGGCTAAGTCACGGGGCCCATGAGCCCAGTTTCTGTATCAGTTGCCAGAGGGATCTTTTTAATGCAGAGAACTGACTATGCCCCAAATGCTTCAGCAAGGGAGTGCCAGGATGTGGGGAAGTTGAATGTGGTGGCTTCTGTGCCACCTGCTGGTGAGGTGTCAGTGATTCAGAAATAAATCAGACACGATCCACAGAGTGTAAGAAAACCCACCCACGGAATGGGAGGGACATACCTGCAAATCATGTGTCTAATATGGGATTAATAGTCAGAATATATAAAGAACTCCTGTAACTCAACAACAAAAAACCAAACAGCCCAACTGAAAAGCAGGCAAAAGACTTGAATAGATCTTTCTCTAAAGATATACAGATGGTCAAATAATCCATAGAAAAATGGTCACAGTCACTCGGCATTAGCGAAATACAAATCAAAACCACCATGAGAGACGCTTCTCACTCACAAGGACAGCGATTATCTGAACGACAGGAGATAACAAATGTTGGGGAGGATTTGGAGGACCTGGAAAGTGTGTGCCCTCTTGGTGGGACTGTAAGATGGGCAGCTGCTCTGGGAACCAGTGTGGAGCTTCCTCAGAAAGTTGAAAAGAGACCTACCCATTGTCCCACTCAGGACAATGGGAAGCAGGGTCTCCAACAGATACCACACACTCAAGCTCACAGCAGCATTATTCGCGGTAGCCTCAAGGTAGAAAACCCAAATGTGCCCATCATCAGATGACTAGATAAACAAAATGTATCCAAACAATGGGATAGTTTTCAACCTTAAAAAGGAAGGACATTCAGATGCCTGCCACACACAGCTGAGCCTTGAGGACATGACGCAAAGTGAAATAAGCCAGCTGAGAAAGAACGTTGTATGATCCCACTTAAACGAGGTCCTGAGAGCCACAGAAACAGAACGGAATGGTGGTTGCCAGGCACTGCGAGACAGGGGAAGGGTGAGCTGGTGTTTCGCGGACACAGAGCTTCCGTTTGGGAAGATGAAAAGGGTTTTGGAGATGGACGGTGGTGATGGTCATAGGACACAGGGAATGTATTTAATGCCACCGAATCATGGACTTAAAATGTGGCTGTGATGGTAAATGTTACGTGTATTTTACCACTACTAAGAAAGGAATATTCCAGAAACACTCCCTCCCCTTGAGCGTCTCACAGTCCATCAGACAAGGTGGTGGAGGGCTCCATGCCAAATGGGGTGGGCATCCAGGGGATGGTGAAAACTTCCTGCAGGCCGAAGCAGGAAGCTCTTGCAGGGACGGGAGGGAAGAGCCCGCCGAGAGGCCGGGAAGAAAAAGCAATGTTCAGCGAGCACCAGATAGCCCAGCTCGGTCACAGAGGATTCACATGCAAGACCCAGTGCTGAGGAATGAGCCCGGAGTTGAGAGGTCAAGACCTCTCGGTCTCTAACGTGCTGTGTGACCTTGGGCAAGTCCCGGCTCTTCTCTGGGCCCTGGCTTCCTCAACCGCAGAAAGTTGGTTGGCCGGGAGCAGTCACGAGGGGCTGAGTTCCGTGGACTCCTGAGAGCTCTGAGGAGGGGCTGGAGGCTGAGTGCAGATGGAAGGGATGGGCTCTGGGTCCCTGCTTTGGGTTGGCCAGCGGTGCAATGCCTTGCTCTTTTCTCTTGGGCCTCTATGCGCAATTGTCCTTGAACTAAAGATCCTATTGCTTATGGGGGATGGGGGACGTAAAAACCAGTCCTCGTGATGTTCTGAGAATCTTGGGGGTTCTGAGTGACCTGCGAGTGCAGGAGTGGGGACCACGGGGGCCTCAAGTCTTTCCTGACGAAAGCCCCTCCATCTCACCTTATCTTGGCCAGCATGTGGTCTCAACCCTCGGTGCCCACATCTGTAAAATGGGGCTCAGAGAGGCACACTGCGGCGAGGCTTGAGAGAATGAAAGGAGAAGTAGGTTGCCAAGTGCTTGGCTGGGGCCTGGCACAGCAGGGCACCAGAGGAACGGGCCTGCTATGATGCCAGCCTGGCAGTACCTTCCCAGCCCACCTGTGCCTGCCTCCAGGGGGGCCCCTGGGGGAAGAGGTCCAGGGTGTGCCGGCCTCACCTGAAAGCTTACGCCTTCTACATCCCGTACCCTAGAAGGACCCCCTTGGACCCCACACTACATACAGCCAAGGCCTCTGGGCAGTGCTGTGTCACATCTGGGGTTAAAGTCATTGTCACAATTAATGGAGCACTGAAGAGCCAGCCAGCTGCTCTCTGTCTGTTTCCTGCCAGGGACCTGGATAAATTAATCGGCCCCATCTGAGTCTGCTCCAGCCGCTCTACCAATGCCAATGCCCTGGCCTTGTCCTGTCAGCCCCAGGGGCCGCTGCAGACGCCCAGAATGGCGCGAATTCCTGGAGGCTGCTGCAAGGATGGAATGAGCCGTGCTCCCCACCTGGGCACCCCCGCCCCCCGTCCCCGAGGCCTGGGGCCCTCCTCCTCCACCACCCCCCACCCCCGACCGCTCTGTAGCTCTGTGCTCTGTCTGGGACAGAATGCACTGACCCAGCTGTGCAGCCCCGGGGACCTCCCGTCCCCTCTCTGAAGCCTGTGCTTCTCGTACGTGAAGTGGGCTGGCTGACGCCTGCCCCTTCCACCAACTCCAAGGGATGCTGAGGGTCGGGGGGACAACCAAATGTGTCTGTCATCTGGTTAGTGCCTGCTAATTCACCAGATGTGCTGGAACGATGGAATGGGTCCCAGACCGTGCAGGGAGGGGCACAGCCTGATGAAGAGCTGGGTCCAGGGGCCAGATGTCCCCTGACCTCAGCAGAGGGGCTTAACCTCCCAGAGCTTCGGGTTTCTCACGGGGAAAATGTCCCTTTCGTGCATTCTCATTGATAACCACTGCACGGAGCAGGTTCTGTGATCATTCCCGTGTGATAAATGGGGAGGTGGCGGCCAGGTAAGTGACCTGCCTGGGTCACAGTGATTAGAGGCCGCAGAGTACGGGCTCGTCCAGACCCAGCCGCACCCTCGGCCTTCAGGCTGTGCCGCCTCGGCTGACAATCCAGTCACTCTGCTGATGCCGGAGACAGCCCTGGATGGCCCTTGCTCCCAGGCTGTTTAAGAGCCTTCAGAATCCGAGGAACCTCCTGGAGCCTCAAGGACCATGACCACAGGCTCCCTAGCCAGCTAAGCAGGAGAATCACCTGGAAAGCTTATGAAACAAAAGACTGCCAGGCACCTCCTGGGATCCCCTGCATGTGGGGTCCTGTAGCCTCACTTGCTAGCTTGGAACAGGTAAGGTCGAGAGTTTGGGAAGCAGGGATCTCACCCAGCCTTCTTTCCCCTCCGGGCAAGCCCAGTCACCAGCCTCCATAAAGATGGAAGGTGGTCCCCCACTCAGCAGACAATGCTGGGGGGCCTCCCACCTTCTCGCAATGAGGACATAGACTAAAGAGAGGACAAGGGACTCAACCAAGGCTCTGGGCCCGAGCAACTGGAGTTGGAGTCCATCCTCTGGAAACTGATAGCAGGAAAGTTATTCCTGGCTGCTCTGACCTCAGCTTCCTCATCTGTGAAATGGGATGGCTGTACCTACTCACAGGATTGGCTGTGCGGATTAAATGAGATCATGTCTATGAACCGTTCAGAGCTATGTGAATATACATTATTTGTTCTAATTCCCCAACAGGATAAGATAACTCTGAGCCACGCTTTGCGGCACTCTGCAGACAAAAGAATCTTAGATTTCTAGCACAATCAGCGAAAACACAAGTCTGGCCATACTCCACCTGCTTAAAACCCTTACAATTCCTCGAAACACCAAGTCCTGAGCTCTGAGAAGGACAGAGGGACAGAGATATCCAGAGCCAACCTGGGGCCGGGCCCAGTCCTTTCTAGCTGCTGGGTCTCAGGGGAAAAGATGACACAATCATCGGCCCGGCGGTCACCTACTCAAGGGTCAGTTCCATGCCATTGCCAGAGCTGGGTCACTTTCTCAAGCCCTTCCCTACCCTGCTCACCCCTGGGAGGCAGCCATCTGGGGCACACAAAGGAGCATTTCACTGGGAGAAACTGAGGCCCAGGGAGGTAAAGAGACACCTCAAGGACCCTGCCTTTGCCCAGAGGCAGGGCTGAGCTTCTCAGGCAGAAAGTCGTTCCCTCCTGGTTCTTGGGTCCATGGGGTCTGCTGTGAAACTCCCCGAAGCCTGGAGCACGGGAGCTGATGACGGTGCACTTGGCTTCCCGCCGCCCGGAGATGAGAGCTCCAAAGTGGGAGGAGTGGGGGCTCTAGCCTGCCCCCAGCCACAGGCCACCAACAGCCCAGATGAAAAGTGAAGAAACACTCCCACCCCCTTCACAAATATTCGGTCTTGAAGTCACTGTCACCATCATTATTAATATTATTACCCTTGTCTCCAGAGCCATGGAAGCCAGCGTTCACGAAAGAAGTCACATGCGCGTGACACGCCTGCATCCGGCGGGGAAGTGTGTGTGTGTGTGTGTTTCTGAGCGTGCCTGCAGGAGGAAATGTCTGTGACACAGAACCGTCACACACACTAACGACCATGGCAGTGACAGCACATTCGGTGAGGGCTCCCCAGGTGCCAGGCATGGCGCCAGGACCAGGTGTCACCTCCCCTCAGCCTGACAGCAAAGCCCACAAGGTCGTCACAAGCTTATCGCTTGCCACAGACGGGGAACTGAGCCTCGGGGAGTGAGGTGGTGACCCCCAGGGCCGCCCCGCTTGTCGGTGGCAGAATCAGGCCTCGCCAGGCTCACAGATGGAGGGTCTGGATAGGAAAGGTGGAGGGTCGGGCCGAGGATGCCCTGGGGTTACCACACCCACTCCCCAGGAGGAGAGCAGGGGTACTGCCTGAGAGTCCGGAACCCCCGGAGACCTGACGGGCTCAGCCCAGGGTCACCGTGGAGGTCAGAGGGGCCTGGCGGCTTTGGCCGCAGTGGGTGCTGGCAGGTGCCGTCCAGATGATTCTGATGGAAGAGAATAACAGGGGCCCGGTGGCTCCTCGTGAAGGCAGGGCAGGAGGGAGGGGCCAATCCCGAAGGGGTGAAATGCCTGGCTGGGGCCCATATGAATCTGTAGGCCCAGAACACAGACGTACAGATTCCACACCTAGGGGCCTTAGGCTTAAGAACTGGGAGCTCTGTACCAGGGTTGGTTCTATAACCCCAGGGGTCTGCATGAAGAAAGAAAGGAAGGAAGATAGGAAGGTATGAAGATAGGAAGGAAGGGACGAAGGGAGGGAGGAAGGGAGAGAGGAAGAGAGAGAAGGAATCAGCAGCTCTGTTTCTAACTGCTGTGTGGCCTTGGGTAAGTCACTTCACCTCTCTGGGCATCTGCTTCCTTTTGATCTGATGATAAGACCCTGAGTCACAGCATTTTTCTGCTCACAGAGGATGATGAGGGCCCCGCTGTGGGTCACCTACCCCGTGAGCCGGATATGTGAGCCAGCCCCAGTCTCCGTGGATGGTGGACGTATCCAGCAAATTCACTGTAAAACAGGAGAGGAGAGAACATCAGACCTTAGGACACCATTCCCCAGTCCCACTGTGCAGCCCAAACTGGACATGCTGGTCTGCTCTCGCTCCTGAACATGCCAGCTTCACGCCTCACTTCCCCTCTCCTTCCGGGTCCGGTTCAAGTTGTCCCTCTTACCTGAAGCCATCTCCCACCACCTTGGCCCAAATGTGACCTTCCCAACCCCCACAACATAAGGTGCCTCAAGGGCCGGGCTTGCCTGGTTGGCGATGCAGTGGAATGGCTAAGAGATGGGCTCAGGAGTCCAGGAGGCATGGGCCAGATTCCCAGCCCTGCCACATATGGCTGTGTGTCCCTGTGCAAGTCCCCATCCCCCCAGCCTCAGTTTCCTCCTGTGAAAAATGAGCGTGACGGTGGGTCCTGTCTCACAGGGTGTCTTGAAGACAGCCTCATCCTCGTCTCACTCATGGGACACGACGGCATTCAAAAGCACCCAGCAAGCTTCGCCTCTCAAGGTCATACCTCCCACGGGAGGACCAGCCCAGCTCTGCAATCACCAGTGTCCCTCGGGAGATGCCTGGCACCTACTCCGTCCTCTGAGCACATCTGATGTGGGGGCACCTAGAGCGGGAAACGCTGCCTCTAAGCCCCTACTGTACAGAGGTCTGCGAGGGGCGCTCTAGAAGCCTCCCATCCATTCCCTGCACCATGATGGTCGCCGCGAGGTGGTGACTCCTATCTCTGTTTCACCAGTGAAGACACTGGGCCTTGGGGACATTCAGGAACATGCTCAGAGCTCCACCGGGGTAGCCGGACGGGCTGGCGTCCACAACACCCGTGGAAGCCTCCGCAGACGCCAGCTCCAGCAGACTGAGCCCAGGAAACAGCACCTGAGCGCAAACCACCACGGCCTCGAAGGAGCGCTGGCCCGAAAGGCAAGTCTATTCTAAGCCCGACCCCCAAAGGGGACCCCACGAAGTCTCAGTGACACAACAGAGAAGACCTTGCCTTTGGAGCCAGACACTCTCGGGCTCAGATCACGGCCCGGCTACATAGTAGCAGGTGACCTTGGCTTCTCTGCCCCGTTGCTTCACGTGTAAAATGGGGATAACAATACCTAGAGAGTAAACTGGAAAGCCAGGAGTCACTGCCTTATTAAAGCTAATTCCCTTTCCCAAAGTCCTGTCCCTCCTGCCTCTCTCCTTGTCCCTCAGACCTACCCACTCACTGTACGGTGATGAAGGCGCGCTAAACTGTTAAGAAATTGGGGTTTGAATCTCAACCGCTGTGTGTCCTCCGGTGAGTCCCTTCACCTCTCTGGGCCCCTGCTCCGTTTGCTCTATCTGTGTGATAGGCGTACGAGAGGGCTCTTGGCTCCCCAGTCCCGATGGTTCCCGTTTCACGCTCTCTTCCCCGGACCCCCTCTCCTGTCCTACAACCATGGGCTTCCACTTAGGCCAGCTGGGGCATGTTCCAGAGGGTTAACACCGTGGGGGCCCTCCTGGAACTTTTCTGCAGGGAGGCCTGGTGTCCTTCTGCCTGAAATTTGCACAGCTCGGTGCCTGCTCCTCAAAGATGGAGACAAGCGTCTTCAGGAAATGCTGGAGTGAGGATGCTCTTATTTGCTGATTTTCTCCCTCCTCTTACCCTCCCACCCCATTGTCAGGGGCCCCAGAGGGGAGGCCAGCTAGAGAGAGCTTGCAGAACCAGGAGAGGGGCCTCTGTCCTCCCTGGGTCCCCAGGGGTCAGGTGGGATCAGGGGATGGAGCCAGTGTCCGCAGAAGGATCTCCCCTCCCCAGCCGGCCCCATGCCAGGGGCGCAGGCAGAGAAGCCTTCCCGCCTCCCTCCCTCCCTCTCAGGCAATGGAGAGAAAACTGGGTCAGGCAAGCTCTCTCCTCCTGCTGGCTGGTGGGAGGGGGAGGGGGCCGCACTGCAGTTTCCCCCAGACCAGCAGAGCCTAGTCCTGAGAGAGGACGGGGACAGGGGACAACCCACATTCCAGATGGGGTCTTGGAGCTGAACGCTCTCTAGTCCCCTGAACGCAGCTGCGACCTGCCCCTACCCCAGGGGGGTCAGCGTAAATGCCCACCACTTAGACTCCTCTCCGTTGGGGCGCCGTGACTTGTGGGGCAGCGGCCAGCGGACCCCACCTTCCAGGTCCTTCCCACCCTGGGAAACCTCAGCACATTTGCATCAGATTCTTGATCAGCCAGCCAGGGGGCCCGGAGAATCCAAAGATAAGTCAAAAGTCGATGCTATCGGATTCGGGAAGAGCTATAGGATTCTACGGCTGCCTGTTCCAACTGCTTCCAGATGCTTCCCCGTCCCTGCCCTCCTCTCCTCTCCCTTTGTCCCTCTTCTTCCCCACCTCCCATGGCCTCTCATGGGGGTTGGGGAGGAGACACAGCATATGCGGGTCACGGGAAGCTCCGGGCCCACAGGAGATTGCTTCAGGCCTAGAGACAAGTCCAGCATGAAGCCCACTCCCCCCGAGTTCCCTTGGAAATGCAGAACCTTCTGGTCACCCAGCCCAGGCTCTCTCCCGCTCTCCTGCACTCCTGGCCTGTAGGTCTGTGTGCCTTCCGTGAAGTCAGTTATTCTCTCTGGGCCCATCTCCCCATTTGCCAGTGGGAGGAGTGGACTCATGGCCTCTCGGGGCCTTCAGTGAAGCAAATCTCTTGGCCCCTCGGTGTTCAGTTTCCTCATCTGCAAGATGTCTGTAGGCCTCCCTCTTGGGCCTACCCTCCTAGGCTGTTCGAAGAGATCAAACGGGTCCCTCTCCTGCTCTGAGAAGCACAGATAATTCCTAAGCCTTTCCTGTTCCACTGTGGAAAGCATTATGCGATTTCTTTTTTTCTCCAGCACCGTCACCTTCCCCCATTCCATTTCGCTGAGACTAATACTTAAATTGATTTACATTCCCTGAGGACGCAGTGCGTGATGGTGAGGCTGGAGAATCCGGGTGGCCAGGGGACGTCGGCCAGGATGTGAGTGCCTCAGTGATCACCCCAATGTGGTGGAGAATCCACACCAGAGAGTGATAAGCGGCTGAGGGCCTGATCGGGCTTGGGGGGCACGGCTGCAGGTGTAGGGCCCTCTCCTGCCCCGTGAGGGACCTGGCATGGGGGCACCTGGCCAGGCTGGAGCACTGCTACTTTTCAGGAGCCCAGCTGGGAGCAGATACCCCTCCCTGAGTGCCCACAGTCTCCCTGGCCAATCCTGGCACTGCACCAGCCCAGGACTGATACTGGGAGGGACTCCTGTCCTTCCGGAGGGAGGACTGGCCTTTGCGGAACCTCTGCCCCGGGCTGTCCAGCCCGCATGGCCCAGCCCTGACCCCCTGTGGGTACTCTGCCGCACTGGCTGGACAGGCAAGGACTGGCCCTTGGACGATGCCTCCCTCTGCCCAGGACAAAGACATCCCGCCTGCCCCCTTTTGTGGACCTTGCCTCTTCCCCAGCTGCTGCCCCCTCCCTGGACAAGTCCTCTCTCTTTCTCAGGCCAGTGGCCTGCCTTCTGCAGATGAGTCTGCTCCAAGTCACCTCCCCAGGGGACTCTGGCGGGTGCCAGTCTGCCATTCTGGAAGGTGCTGCATCCTTCCTGGAGAAGATAACTGAAGTGAGCAGTTGAGGGTGTGCGGTCCACAGCCCAGAGCCTCAATGTGGACCCCACAGCATCCTGCCCTACCCCGATCCTGCCCTCTTCCCAACTCACCAGGCCCCTACCTCAATTCTCTTCTGGTGGCCCAGGAACCTGCCTCCGGTCCCCAGCCACCCCAGCTGGCCCAGCTCTGCCTGCCACCTTACCTCACCTCTCAGCTCCCCTGCCACAGTCCCTCTCCCGCTGGAGACTGAGTTCCTCTACGCGTGCATTTATCACGGGCACGTGTGTTTCCGCGGGCGTGAATGCAAGCTGGACGGTCTTCTTATATATGGAGTGACCGCCCCTGTTGCACCTATTTTCCTGGGCATGCCTCTGGACACGTCTGCGTGTGCACAGGCATGTCTACGCACATGTGTCCTGGCTGCACTTCTGTGTCTGACTGTGGGCGATGCTGGAGGTGGGGAGCTGTCCACGCATGTGAGTCTCTACAGGCCTGGGTGTATGTGTGTAAATCCTGATGTGAGTCCATGTGTGCACGTGTGCGTTTCTGAGCTGTTCGTGTGTGAGGGGGGGGATCTTCGGTGTAGCTGAGTGTGGATGAGGGAAACTGGCTCTGGAGCTCCCTCGCAGGTGCAAGAAGTTCATCCTGCCGGGGGGGGGGGGGCACACAGCTCAGCCCCCAGGACCCCAGCCCCCGGATCCTGCCCAGAGCACACGTCAGGCCTCTTCTGGGCCGAGCTGCAGGAGCAGAGGAGGTCCTGAGGGATGGGAGGCGGGGTGCAGAACAGAACCGAGGGCGGCATCCGGGCTGGACCTGGACGTCAGTAAGGCTAACTGTATGCGTGTGCGTGTGAGCACACGTGTGTGCATGCGTGCAGATGTGAGGCCCGGGATGTTGGGGGACCCTGATGGGTGTCTCTTCCCAGCTTTCTTTGCTCTCTCCCACCACCAGGAGGTCACCTCCCAGACCTTTTTTGTCCTGACTGCTCAGCCCACACTCCTGCTCCTACCCCCCCCCACCCCTGGGTTCCCCTTGTGACTGGATTGGCCCGGCCTTGCCCCTGGACAAGACCCTGCTCTCCAGGGCCTTGCCTGCCTCAGCCCCTGGGCCTGCTTCTCACTGTCCCCTCCTCCCAGGGCCACCCTCCTGCCCCTCCCCTCCAGCCATGACTTCCCCAGCCATCTAGCCCGGCCACCTAAGACTCTCATTCCCTGTCCCTCGGCCACTCTCACCGGCTTCCAGCAACCTGGTCCTGCTCTCTGCTCCTTAGTTGTTGGTCCCCTTTCTCAATGCCACCCCTGCCCTCTTCTTCAGCCTTCTGAACCTCTCCTCCCATCCCTGTGTCCCTCTGTTCTCTGTCCCTGCCACGTCCCCTGGTCCTTCCCCCTGCTCTGTCCCCCCTCTCTCCTCTACATCGCCTCTTGTCTTCTGTACCCCGTCCTGCTTCCTCATCCCCAGTGTCCAACCCTCAGTTTTCCTCCCCAGCTCTGAATCCCTCAGTCCTATCCTCCCTCCCTCTCCCCCAGACCCCGGGGACCTCTGTCCCCCATCCTCAAGCCCTCCGGTCCCTATCCTCCAAGCCCTGTCCCCATCTCCATCGCACTGTCCCTTGACCTCGGGTCTCTCCCGCGGTGCCATTCCTGCCCCCCCCACCCCGCCCCCAACCCGGGAATCCCAGCCCCTTTGGCGCTCAGGGTGGAGGGGAAGGAAGTTGAGCCTCGGGCAGCCGGCACCGCGCCCCGGCCCCTCGGCCGCCCCCGCCCCGCCGCCGCCGCCGCCGCCGCCGCTCACCTTCGCCGCGCGCCGCGGACACGCAGGTGGCCGCCGCCGCCGCCGCCGCGGCCGTGACGACCCAGAGAGCGGGGGGCAGGCGGCCCCGGGCGGGGGCCATGGCCATGGCCCAGCCGCGCGGGGGGGGCGCCGCGCACCCTCCAGCTCGGCCGCAGCGGCCGGCGCGTCGGCGCGCTCCCTCGCTCTCCCGCACACCCGGCGGCCGGGCGCACACCCCGGCGCACACGCCGGCACACAGCGCACACGCGGGCACCCGCGCCCGCCGCCGCCGCCGCCGCCGCCGCCCCGGGCGGGGGCCGGCCCGTCACGGCGCCGAGCCAATCAGCACCGAGGCGGGGGTGGGGGTGGGGGACACGGAGCCGCACGGCGGACACCGGCCCGCGGACCCCGCCGCCGCACGTGCGCACGCTCGCCTTCACCCGCCCGCACCTTCGGGGGGCGGCGCGCGCCCCGCGCCCCACGTGCGCACGTGGACTCAGAGCCACCGCGCGCCGAGCCGCGGGCAGGGCAGGACGCTCCCCGCGACACCGGGACGCGCGGGCCAGACGGGGGAGTCCCCGCGTGGACACTCACGCAGAGGCGAGGCGTCCTCCCACATACTCACGCTCACACGCATGACCCTCAGACACACGCGCCCAAAGTGCCTCGCGCGGTGACACATTTGGATGCCCCCTCACTAGTGCCCGGGCAGAGGCTCGAAGGGCAATTCAGAAGCACGCTGGGGTGAAAACTCTCTCCCCTCCCCTCCCACAGCCTAATGGCTGAGCGAGAGGAAGGCAACCCAAGTTTAGGAAGCGGTAGAGTGCAGTGGTCGGGAGTGCAGACATACAAGATTTTAAATCCTGGCTGTGTGGCCTTGGGCATGTTTCTTAGCCTCTCTGAGCCTCAATTTCCAGATCTGTAAAACAGGAATAACCGTTTCTGTGTCCCAGGGTTGTTATGAGAATCCTATTCAAGGACTCAGGGAAGGGTCCAGCATACTGCCAGGCACACTGCCAGGTGCCCAGTAACGGCAGCTGTTCCTAGATGATGGTGATTACCATTCCCTGCCTTTCCCTCCCCTGACTTCCCCCACCTCCAGTTCCATTCTCGGAAGTAGGGATCCCTTCCTGGAAAGGCTGCAGGCTGTGTGCCGATGGCGGGGATGTGGGGGCTCCCTTCCGGGGCCCTGCTTGCCACCTGAGCACCTGGAGGGCCAAGCTGTCTAGGAAGCAGATCCTGGGGGGCTGGCCCTCAAGTGTGGGTACCCCCAGGACAAGTTGGGACTCTGCCTGTGACTTAGCTGGCATAGACCTTTCCTTAGCTCTCTCCAACTGCACTCCCAGCCTCCAAGCTCACCGGGAAGAGCTGGTTGGACCCCTGGCTGGAGGTTGCATAGAATGATCAAGACCATTGGGGGAGGACATGCCAGACCCTGCTTTAGGCGCTTCATAAATTTGCTCTGCTTTGAGTCTCACAGTCCTGCAGCGGCCGTGCAGCTAAGGAAACCTTGAGTGAAGAAAGAGCATCGCTTACTTGCACCACACAGCTGGTTAAATGCTCGAGAGGAGCTCAGATCCAGATCCGCTGGATTCTAACACCCACTTCTTTCCCAGGCATCTTTCTTAGTGACACAAAGGGGGAAGGTAGCTCAGATTAGGTGCTTTCCTGGCACCAACTGCTCAGACCAACTGCCTCAAAGACGTAGTAAGCCCCCTGTTACCAGAGGCATTCAAGCAGACACTAGCAAAAGGCTGTTCAGGGATGCTGTGAAGGGGGCGGGGGTTAGAGGGAGCAGATTGGACTAGACCCGGAGAGGCAAACTCAAATGCCCACATGAGACAGGCAGGCATCCTGATGAAACCTACTGTGGTGGTGGTGGTGGTGGTGGGGGTCTCCCCAGCTCCAGTTCACATCGATTTAGGGAGGGGGGCCCGATTTTCTGTGCTTTCAAGAGAGATTTTATAGCTGGAATTTTTATGTGTTCTCTGCTAATATTTAAAGTTGGCAGCTAATGCAAACGTTTTCATAACAACGCAGTGTGGGCAAGCCTGTGGTGGAGCGGCCACAGCTCCTAGGACTCCAGACCTCCCTGCAGGCTCCTCAGATGGAAGAGTTCATGGCTGGCACCTCGCTTCTGGGGCACTGGGCGCGTGGGCACCGCGGGGCAGAAAATTGCATGGAGGGTGCAGGATGTAGTCACCAGCACTCGTGGGCACCACCTATCCCGGCCGGGGCTCCAAGAAATATTTACTGATGGGAGGAGGCTTTGCTGGGGGCTGGGGTTCTGCATTTCCAGGTCCGGGTGGAGCCCGCTGAACCTGGGTTCTGCCTGTACTGCAGTCTGCTGGAGCTGGGGACTCCTTGAAGGACTCCGTAAGCATGAGGGGCCGTTCTCTGTCACGGGTCTGCTCCATATTCTGAATCTTCTCTAGCGAAATTAGAACTGCATTTCACCGGAATTCTGCAGGGTAAGAGCTGCTTGCTTTCAGTCCTCTCCTCACCCTCCAAAACTCCCAGGATGCCCCAGCCCCCCCCGTGTGCCCTGTCCAGGTCTCTCCTTCCCACCCTTTCCACTCTGCCTGTCTTGTGTGGCAAAGATGCAACTTGCCCACCTGCCAGTGGGAAGAAAGAAGCCATCAGACCCTTCTCCTAAAGAAATGGGTGTCTCACCAGAGCCTTTGGGAATATGATGCCTTCTCTCCTCTCCTGAGAGGTCAGGCAGGCAGGGTAGCTGGGGAGCGGGGGAGCTTCCCTGGCGTCCTTGTCGCCGTCAGCCCATCTCCCAGGCTGGACTCTGCATCCCTTCTCTCCTCAGATCCCTGCTTTTTCCCCATTTCAAAGACAAGGAGAATGAGATTCGTGGGGACTGAAGGATGCAATCAGAAGCCCTGCGAGGTGCACGGGTGGGAACTGGGATGGTTGTGGTTAGCTTGTCTCCTCTCCCCGACTGGGTTCTGAGCCTCTCGAGGACAGTGGCCATGAAGGGTCCTGGCTGGGTGCGGTGGGAACGTTTGCTGAGTGAGTGAATGAGTGAGCAGCCCTCCAAGGGGCCCACGCCTCGCTGGCCAAGTGCTTGAGGCCGCCGTTGCTAAAGCCGTTTCTGGGTTGCAGGACGGTTTGCCTTCTGAACACGGTGCAGGTGTGCTAGCCAGCCCTGCTAAGTGGGCTTGACCTTCACTCCCCAAGGGGTGAAACGGAACAGTGCTCACTTCACCTTCTCCCACCAGCACGTGGGGCTCTTGGGACCTCGCTCCAGCGGAGCAGGCAAGGTGGGGGTGGGGCGGGGACAGCTGAACTTGGCCAAGCAGGACAGCCTCTGACTCCCTCCCCCACTTCACGGTTCCTCCCCCAACCCCCCCCCCCCCCCCCCGCCTTTTGACTTCTCTGTCCTGGAGTGGGAAGGGAGGTTGAAGGGAGCATGACGCAAGCCCCATGATACTCTCCATTTCCTGGGAGAAATACCCTCTCCGGAGTAGTTCTTCTCATTTTTGCCTTTCTGAGCCTCAGTTTCCCTGACCAGAGGGGGATAATGAGGGTGTGCACCAGCTCAAAGGCTTGCTATGAGGCTCACGTGAGTTCACAGGCGTACGCATGCTTGGTAACCCATCATGAGATCTGGGATGGGAAGGCGCTCCTGTGTTTGAGAGGACGGGACTGGCTCTGGGCAGTCCCACACCCCAAGGGAAGCACTCCACGGGGTGCCCCTTCAGGAACAAGTACAAGAGATGCTCTGGCAGGAGGTGGGTGGGCGTGGGTGCTCCCAGTGGGGACAGTGTTTCGTGGTTCATCCCACCCTAACCCCTGCCCAGGATATCCTGTTGCCCCAGGCTGTCTCACCCAGACTCCTGCAGAGAAGCCCGCCCCACAGCTCCTCTCATCCTCTACTGTCAGGGGACTGGAGCGGGGCCCATTCCTCACCTGTGCATATAGAAACGTTGTCTTGTCTCCAGGCTGGAGGATGGAAATCTGGGAGGTCTTAGGAAGAGCCAGATTCCTAGCATGAGGCTCATGTTGCTTCCTCCCTTAGGGCCTCAGTGTTCCAATCTGTAATGTGCCCACTGCACCTGTTTTCCCAAGTTGTAACGGGCATGGAGGGAACTCGGTGCTGGCACTCCACTGGACACGTGACCCCACCCAGGAACGTGCTTGCAGGCTGGAGAGGAGGCAGCCCCCCCCAAAACATGAGGGAGGAAGTAGCTCATGGGACATAGGAAAGATTCACCCAGAACACGGGGAATGTGTTTACTTTTTGTACTTTGCTTCTAGAGCCAGGGCAGGAAAGCCCAAGACAAACCTGTCAGATCAAAATAGAGTACGTGCCACATTTGTAATTCGTTTTTTTTCAAGTAGCCGTATTACAAAAGTAACAAGAAATAGGCCACATCGAACGTCATAATGTATTTGTTGAGTGACTGTTGCCCGGTATACAATGTTAATTTACTAATCAATTTGCTAATTTAACAACTCTGTGCTGAGCCCCTCCTGGGGCACCGTGCCAGGTGCTGGGGTGAACATTTTGGGGCCACACGGACATGGTCCTCGTTCTCACAGAACTTCAGCCTAGTGGGGAGGCAGATAATTAACTAGGCAATTACAAAATCCCTTTCCACATAAGGGAATATTTCAGAAACTGTAGGAAAACTTAAAATAAAATTTACAATTTAAAATATTAAAAAAAAAGTCCTCTTTAAGCAGAAAATACTGAATGTAATTTAGCCCTTGCTCAGTGGCCCAGAATCATCCCTGTGAATAAAGAATCCTCTACTATTGATGTGGGAAAGGACTTTAAGATGAGTTCGTCCATCCAGCCGCTCATGGCGGGACGGTGTGGGGCAGAGGCGCCTCCAGGACCACCGGTGGCGGGCTGAATGGCCTCGTGGACCACAGCGTGACCTCGGGGCCTCTCTGCCTACCTAGTGTGACCCCATCTTCCCAGGACCCCCTGGCTATCTGCTACCTTCTCTCCGCTGCTAGGCTCCTGCCTCTGCCAGTTCCCAGCTACCTCCTGAGCTGCTGCTTCTGACGTGGACTGAGAAAACGGGAACGCTATTAGAATTGTACGTAGAGTAAGACTCCGTGGGCTCTAAGCGAAGGGCTCCCTTGTGAGTGGAGCCCGAGTTTAGTGTCAGGGATGTGGCGGCTAGAGTTCTCTTTAGGTAGCTCTGGCTGCTCTTAGGATGTTTGTTCTGGGGTTGGAGGGTAAACAAGGTGTTGTTATAAATACCTAAGAGGCTTATTAATGGCCAGGCATGCACAGACTAATTGCTTCCTCCTGTTTACATATAATCAATCACTTCCACAGTTTGGAGCCACCAGAGGCAGCAGAACATGTTGGGGGAAGAGGACCCCACTGGGATGGGCCTCCGAGCCCTGGGCTGCTGCCTGCTGGTGTGCAAGTCTTTCCTGCCCCGAGAAACCAAACCATCCCATCCCTTTGTCCCTCACTCCCCTGGCCCATGCTGTCTCACTCTCTCCTCCCCTCATCCAGGAAACTTCTTGAAGGAATTGTGTATTCCACAGACTCTCCTGCTCTTCTTTCTCCGTCACTCCTCAATTCTTTTCTCCTCCTCCGCCCCTCAGACACCACCTGCCCCAGACCCACGCCCCACGGTTCTCTGGCCCATGCCTGGTCTCAGCCGCCATCATCATCTACCCAGCTGCACAAGTCAGAAGATGGAACTTTCTCTCTGTACCTCCTTCCCCATCAGCCGAGTATCCAGGACACCCCAAATCCTTTGATTTTACCACCAAAACATACCTCGAATCCATCTGCTCCTCACCATAGCCACCCGTCACCTGGGGGACTGACTCCGTGCACCCTCCCTGGGTCCCTCCAGTCACAGCCCACACTGCAGCCAGAAGGCCATTCAGTGCCAAAGATCATGGTCAGCTGCTGCTCCACACCTTCCCCTCCCCTGAGGGGAGACTTTCCAGACCCTTTCACCCTTCTCTCTGGATAAAGACCCAAATCCTTATCACACCTGCAAGACCCAGTCCAGGTGGTGTGGACCCCGGCGTCTCTCCAGGCACCTGCTCTTCCCCTTCTGTGTTCTCTTGAATGTACTGTGCCCCCTCTTGCATACATTGTCCTCAAGTCTCTCTTCTGGAACATTCTCCTACTTCTGTACCCCCTGTTCATCCTCAGAGAGCCATGCCTGAGCCCTGGCCGGGATCAGTGCTCTCGCGGAAACTTGCCCATTTCCATTGGCACCCTCGGCTCTGTTCGGAGTTCTGCCTGCACGTGTTTGATTCCTTGACTCCAGCCACAGTCCTGTGAGAAGGGGGACTGCCTCTGCTCCTCGTGGGCCCGAACCTTCAACAACCGGCACGCGGGCAGCCCTTTGTAAGGACCCTTCGCCCCGTCCCTGGCTCCCTTTTGAGCCCTGCCCAGGCCTGGAACTAAAGCTAGATTCCCTTTGCTACTAACTGCCTATATGACTTCAGGCAAACCTGCTACCTCTCCGGGGGCCTGCTCAGCCTGGGGGAAGGTCTTTAAGTGTTCCCAACATCTATGGTGACAGGGACCAATATTCATTACACCTGTTAATCTTAACAACAGCCCTTTGAAGTAAGTTCTATTATTATCTAGATTTTATAAGTGAGAATAATCAGGGATGGGGGCAGGTGACATATTTGTCCAAGATGACAAAGTCACTAAGTCGTGGGCTTGGAATTCGAACTCAGATCTGTGTTTCCAGAGCCCAGGCGCGAAGTCGTGAGGCACTGGAAGTGGGGAGAGTGGTGGATGCTCAGAAGAGGGGAAAGTTCAGAACTTGGGCTTAGTCTCAGGGAGGGAGAAAGCAGAGGCCAGGTAGGTTACTGATCTGTGTGTTAACAGGAGGGTGTGCTGACCCTTCCCTAAGCCCCTCAGACTTCTGGGGGAAGGTAAAGGGGCTCATGGCTGCAAGGAGAGACCACCCCTGGGGAACCACAAGGGATGGGGCAGAGAGGTTCTGCCCAGTCTGGGGTCTGCAGGGCCTCGCACCCCGTGGGAAGGCTGGATTATGGGGCCAGGGCCTGACCTCTCAGCTTGACCATGGGGTGGAGCAGGGACCCTCCCTATGGAGTATGAGCAGGATGGGGCCCCTGGCAGCAGGTGGGGGAGAGTCCCTAAATGTATTGGTGGACCACAAAGAGTTTGGGCTCCAGTCAGACCAGGCTGGGATCCCAGGCCTGACCCCCGCTGTGCGCTCTGTGGCGTCAGGAAATCACTTCCCCTGTCTGAGCCTCAGGCCCCCGTCTGTCAAATGGGGACACCACCACCTGCCTTCGTGTTATGAAGATCGAAAGGGTTCCTGGCACACAGTAGGCCCTCCTGCATCTAAGCCTCGCCCCCCCTCTCCCCCCACCTCGCCCCCCCCCCAATCCGAAGACCTCCCTCAGGGAGCAGGAGGGATCAGCCATGGCTCATTATCAGAAAGAGGGGTATTAATATCCCTGATATTAAAAAATAACCTTATCATCATTCTGCCTTGTCGGGAGGAGATGAGCCCACATCAGCATTCTGACAGATGGGAACAGCGCTCTGTGTTTGTGGGTATTTGCGGGAGAGAGACAGAGAAGGAGAGAGGGAGGGAAGCAGGGAAGGAGAGAGGGAGAGAGGGAGAGAGGGAGAGAGGGAGGGGGAGCACAGAGTGTGAGGGCCTGGCGGGTGGGGAGGCCAGGGCTGCAGTGGGTGTGCCTCTGGGGTGGGGGCGGGCGGGAGGTGGGCGGGTGGCACTTCTCCGGAGCAGAGGAAGAGTTTGGGGAGGGTGACTTGGTAATACCCATTATTGAAAGTATTGAAATGCTAAGCAGCTCTAAAGATCTCTGCCTGATTTTCATTAAAGCTGCTGAGGCAGAGGGTGTGCTGGGAGGGGCAGCAGCTGGGGAAGGTCTGACGACAGAAGACAGCCAGGGTCAGGACCACACGGAGGCCACCTTTCCTGACACCACCACCGCTGTTACAGTCACTAGTCACCGCGACCCGGGGGAAGCCCCGGCCACGCCTTAGAGGCCATCCTGGTCACTGAGCAGCCAGGTCGCTGAGCTGGACCCAGGGCTGTCGCCCCAGTGCTGCTGCTCGGATAACGCCCCCCAACCCCCATCCTCCCACCCCTGCCGCCTCCGGAGAACTGGTTCTCCTCTGTCGTAGGAGCAAAGAACCCCTGTCCCACCTCCATCCCATTCCTTCCCATCCTCGTTTTCTGAGCCCAGGCAGTGTCCTGTCCGGGCAGGGGCGGGGGTAGGGGGCAGCTCTCGGGGAACTGCTTGTCTGACCTGGAATAGGTCCTTTCCAGGCTGTGGGTGGGAATTCCCAAGAAGCTAAGGAAGGGTCAAAAGAAGGAATGCTAAACAGCATGGTGATGGAGGAGGGGAGTCAGCACAGGCCCAGAGAGGACAACTGACTTCCCCAAGGTCACACAGCCAGCAGCAAATGTGGGACCAGACCTAGTTGCCCGGCTCCTCATCCAGTGCTCTCCCCACCCCCAAGACCATCTCACCGTGGAGCAGTCAGAACATGGAGATGGGGCAGGGCTGTGGGTTTGCTCACAGTCAGCCTTGGAGCCAGGCAGGGTGGGGGAGTCTCTGTCCTGCTCCCCAGCAGGGCAGGAGGAAATAGCTGGAAGGGGTCATCCTTTGTGGGGTACCCGTGGTGGGTTGGATGCTTTGCAGTTCCCCTCTCTTCCAGTAACCCCATTCCAAGTCTTCAGGGTTATGATGCCTCTTACGCGAGGCTCCCAGAAGGCCCAGAGGGGGCGAGCAAGCTGTCCAAGTTCAGCCAGCCAGGAAGCAGGCAAACAGAGGTAAACCCAAGGGTATCAGACCCTCAAATCTGGGTTTGTCCCCCTCGAGCCAGACAACCCCCGGGAAGCAGTTTCTTAGGAAGGAGACAGGGTGTAATTTGGAAGCTTGGAGAGCCTCAGTGGATTAGGGTCACCTAGAAGGAGCTCCCAAGGGCCTAGTTTGATTTGGAATTGTCCCCAAAGCACATTTACTCCCCGGGATGCAAGTGGAAGGGGGACCGAGAGGCCCGGGCTGCTAGGGGCCCAGGCTGTTTGAATTCTAGCGAGGCTGTTCCAGCACCTGGCCCAAGGTCATTTGTTCAGGGAAGAAAGCAGCTTCTCAGCCCTCCGTGCCCCTCCCTCCCTGCTCTGAGCCGGGAGCTGGGGGAGGCTGAAGGACAATGTTCTGGTAAAAGCAGATTACCCCGCCAGTGTGAGGGGCCGGCTGGGCGGGATGGCACTGTGGTGACAGGCCCATCAGGCGCCTCTCTGAGGGGATGTTTCCTGGGGCTCCCAGTGACAGGCCCGGGCTGTGGAGGGAGTGTTGATGAGGGGTTGGCTGGAGACAGCGATCCAGCTCTGGCCTCCGGGCTGGGCCTCAGACTCTCTGATGCCTCCTCCTGAGAAGCCCCCCGGAGTCACCCAGCCACCAGGCCCAGTCCCCCTCTGGATAGTCCACTGCATCTGTTCCCTCTTCAACTCCATCCCCTCCCCCTCTCCTGGCCTCTGCCTCCCTACCTCCAGCCTGGCTCCCACCCACGGCCAGGGGAACCTTTCTGAAACACCATGTGCAGCGAACCCACTGCCCCAGGAGAAGGCTCCGCTCCTCGGCCTGCAAAGCCAAGCCCTTTGTGGTCTGGCTTCTGCTTTTCTCTGGGGCTACATCTCATACTCTTCTCTCTCTCCTCCAGAACTTTGCACGCGCTCCTCCTTCCTCCTGGCATCCTGCCCTAGCCTCTACTTCTCCCACAAGTCTCAGCTCGGGCTCACCTCCTCCTTGAAGCCTTCCTTGAACGGAAGCCCTGAAGTCTGGGTGAGGGCCCCCCAGGTCCCCGGCACTCACCCCCTTTGTCCTCCTCCTTGTCCTGACAGCTGGCTGCGGTGGACTCTCACGCGTGCGGGGCATGTGCTGGGCGCCCACACTGCTTCACTCCTTCCTGGCTCCAGCCAGAGCGAGGTGAATCCCTGTGTGGCCATCTCCCGCAGCAAACTGGGGCATCTTATGTTGGCCCACTGTATAAAGGCGGGGGTGGGGGGTGGGCAGTGATTGCTCAAAGGCACCAGCCCGTTAGTGTCTGATGTGAGCCAAGAATTCCAGGATCCCGACTGTCCACGATCAATGCCACATCCCACCCCTGGTGTCTTAGCCTCTGGGGGCTGTTCCCTGGTTCTGGCTAGAGGTCAGCTCCCTTCAGCTGGGAGGGCCAGCAACTCTGGCCCACCCCCTCCCTGCAACAGCCCTGGGCCTCTGAGCAGCTTCCCATGGAGGGTGGGGCTAGAGGGGGGTGGTGGGCAGGGGCAGGGAGGAGCCAAGGCCCCCAGGGCAGCTGGGAATCCATAGCGCCTCCCCTCAGGCTCTCCTGGTGGCGGTTCTGTGTCCCCTCAGCAGATCCCGGAGTTCCTGACCTCACTCAGGCCTGACCTCTGGGCTTGCATCTGGATCTCGCCTCCCACATGCAGTCCCATCTCCACATTTCAGACTAGCCCCCCCTCTGGCTCTCGGGGTGGTGGTGGGGCTCCGTAGTCTGACTGAAGCGTTTCTGACCCAGGCCCTCGGTCTGGCCTGGGGCTTGTTCTGTCAGCCTGTCCCCACCACCAGAGCTTTGAACCCTAATGTGGAGCTTAGCACTCCGGGCCCCACCTCCTCTCCCCACGGCTGCTGAGGGGCTGGGAGGGGCGTGGCCTGGGATGATGAAGTCGTCTCAGAAGGAAGAAGCTAAAGATGTAAACGAGCCCGTGAAATCCCCGATGACAGCCGTGACCACTGTGGCTCCAGCCATTAAACACGGAGCTTTCACGGCCCCTGAAATACACCTGGGGCGCTTGTCAGCCGCTCCTGCTCATCACACGCGCAGGCTGTGCACACGCGGGCACACTCGGGCGCGCACGAATGTGCGCACACACACACAGGCTCAGGAAGCACCCCAGAGGGTGGGATAGGGGACCCTGGGCAATGGTTCCAATAGTCCCCTTGGGCCGTTGGGGAGACAGGAGCCCGGGGCAGAGGCCCAAGCCTGCTGCCTGTGTGGCCGCCTCCTCTTTCGGTTGGATTGCACAGCGCCCGCCCATCCCCTGAATCCCGGCCCGCCCAGGGACCTTGATGTGGGTCAGACGCTGTTGAATAGCCATGCCTCCTCCCGAACACACAGCACGGGGCACGGCCCGCAGCAGGCACGGGACAGAGGCACCGACAGGGGACAGTCAGTGGCCTCAACCACCGAGGAGGATCCCGAGGACCTTGTGCGTCGTCTGAGGCCCACACGGCTAAGTCGAAAGCCTGGGAGTCTGGGCTCTCCCTCCTGTGTGACCAAGGCCTCCCCCTGTTGAGCAGGAGTGTCCTTCTCTGACGAGTCCCTGGCCTGCCCTGGTCATGGGGGCCTTGGAGCTGGTGGCTCGGGCAGCCTGGCCAGCGATGGCGGCCTGGTCGCAGGGGGAGCTCGGAGCCTGCTAGGAGGCTCCGAGAGGGCCGCTTCCTCCATGGGCGGCCCTAATTCACACAGCACTTGCAAAGGCACGTGGAGTGTAGCAGAGGCTATGCTGTAGGGGTTTAGGCTGAATGTAGCCCCCAAATCCTGTAAGAGTGAATTTTCAGGAAGCTCTGGGGAATCTCTTCTGGGTCAATTCCCCATCAAGAGTTCTGTGCCCTGGCTCTTGCTTTCCTCTCCAGGCAAGAGTCTCACCACCCCCACGTCCCCACTCAGAGCAACAGTTACTCTGAACTTCCAGTCCCCCCGCCCCTGTCATCCACTGTGCTCCCTAGGCTGGTGTGCTCCTCTTCCCTTGCCCTGTCCCTCTGTCCGGGGAACTCAGCCTCAGCCGACTCAAATTGCTGGTCTCCAGAAAGCCCTCTCTGGTTCCCAGATCTGGGTGAGACGTGTCTTCCTGTTGCTCAGTCTTCAGAACTTCTGCCATCGCAAAACCTATCACAGGGACCCGTCCTCACCAGGCCCTGTTTCTCCACTGGGTTGCAGACCCTGGAGTGTACTCCTATGGCTCCCGCAGGTTCCCACTCAAGACAGTGGCATCCAGTGGCTCTACCAGCACCTGCAGGCTTGCCACATGTGGCCAGTTCTGCCAAGACGCCTTCCGTGAGCTGCCTGTCCTGGAAAGCCTAGGGCTGCAGGCAGGCTTAGCTGGGGACCCCTTCCTTCTTAAGTGTCAGGCAGGGGGCCCGGGCAAAAAAGCCTGCTGCCCTCTCCCGGGCACCGTTTCCTTCCTGGGCGGGCCCCTCTCTGTCACCCACGAGGGCCTCAGGGCCCAATCTTCTGTCTGACTCTGTTACTTTCCACCTTCCCAGGGGTCACCGGTCATAGATATGGGAAGTAGGGTGTCAGGGACTTTTATTAGAAAGTTCCTGAACAGAAAACTGCCTGTCCTCAGGGAGGCCCTTCTGGAAGGCCCGATGACTCCAGGCAGGCAGAGGGAATGGTGCGTAAGCATCTGTGGGTCCGTGATGACCCTCCGGACTGCTGTTGCTGTTAGAGGAATGGCGGGCATTCACTGAGCAGCAGTGGTGTGCAGGCGAGACTCATGTAACAGCTCGCTTCCCTCCCATCACTCTCTGTGGGCAAAAACTCTCATCCCAGCTTGCAGAGGGGACCCAGGGCAGTGGTCCCTTGCCCCAGGTCACGCAGCTAGGGGGTAGCACAGAGCAAGAGTCATGAAGCAGAGCGTGTGGAGAGCCCACACTCAACCTTCTCCCCAGGGCCTCGGGCTCTCCGCACCGGGCTCCTTCCTGGTGCTTAGCCCCTGGTTTCCAGAAGCCCACGGTTCAGTGGTGCCCCGGGGAGTGGTGAGGGGCCTGGTGAGGCTGGTGGCTGATCCAGCGGCATGTTCTGAGGAGGCCCGCAGAGGGTGATCCCTGGAGGCTGGGCGTGTGGGGACCCCTTTCCCAGGGCCTGGAATGGTGGCCCCGCCCACACACCCTCTGGCCACCCTCTTATTTCCAACAGGGACTCTTTAAAGAGCGATGACCAGCCTGCTAGGGGACTTCAAAGATAGTATTTGATGAGTTTTAGCAGCTTCAGCAAAACTCTAATTTGAATTTCAGGCGCTGGTGTGTGATTTCCTCGGTGACAGCTCCGAGGGACGCTCAGCTCGGCTGTCATCCAGCGGGGCCTCTGCTGGCTGCTGCCGCCGCCTGCCTTCCCGAGGAAGAGAGACGGCAGGCTGAGCGGAGCTGGGGCCCCACAGAAGCTCGGGGAGGAGAGGCACACGCCAGTGACAGGGAGAGGGCGGGCGAGGGAGGGGACCGTGGAGCAGAGACAGGAGCTGAGTGAAGAGGGAGGCTGGAGAGGAGGGAAAGGGGGTCTGAACAGGGGTGAGGCTGGGGGCTGGGGGGAGGAGAGCCACAGAGAACAACAGAGGGAAGAGGCGGGGAGACAGAACCCAGAGGAGGGGCACCTGGGTGGCTCAGCGGGTTAAAGCCTCTGCCTTCGGCTCAGGTCATGATCCCAGGGTCCTGGGATTGAGTCCTGCATCAGGCTCTCTGCTCAGCGGGGAGCCTGCTTCTTCCTCTCTCTCTCTCTGCCTGCCTCTCTGCCTGCTTGTGATCTCTGCCCGTCAAATAAATAAATAAAATCTTTTAAAAAAAAAAGAAAAAAGAAAAGGCCAGAGAAGGGGGAGAACGAGAGACAGACAGACTGATGGCCAAAATCCAGACTGAAGGAGTCAGCAAGAGAGACCTGACCGAGAGGGGAGCCCAAGCACAGAAGTGGAGATGGAGACCCAGGGAAGCAGACCCAGGGAAGCAGACCCAGAGGGCAGGGAAGGAAGGAGGGGAGGAGGCAGAGGAGCGAATGGAGGATGGCAGAGGGGTGAGGATGCTGTGCCCAACTCGCATTTGCTGGGCAAGCTCAGTGCCAGGCCCACGGGCAGGGCCAGTGTCCCAGGGGAACAGACAGTGTTGGGGGCACCAGGCCAGGAGGCAGAAGAGGAGTCCTGTCTCCCAGCCCCTCCCCTCCCACCTCAGCTGGTGCTGCTGTGCCCGGGGTTAGGGTTAGCCCTGTGTCTCCCACCAGGGCTGCTCAGAACCACCTTCCACCCTAGCCTAGGCCCTGCAACGGGGACCTCTGGGGCCCAATCCCAGGGCTGGGTGTAGGATGGGGCTCCTTGCCACGGAGTCGGCCCCACGCGTGTGCACACACACACGGGCACATACGCATGCGGGCACACACACTTGAACCCCCAAACCCCACACACACAGCACTGGGAAAGAGAGAGGAAAGGGAGACACAGAAGGAAAGAGGGATCCAGGAGCAAAGGAAAGGTCGCTCCGTCTCTCTGAGCTGCGTGCAGTTTCCTCCTCTGCAGAAACTCAGGAGAGAAGAGCTCACATCCCTTGGGGTCCTGGGGAGGGTGACATGTGGTCACTCATGGGAAGCTGGTTCAGGTGAATCATCTCAACTAAAGGGACATCCCACCAACACACGGACCCTGGGTTCTGAGGTCCACGTTCCCAAAGTGTGCTCTTCCTGGGGAAGAGGAAGGCAGTGCCCACCTCCCCTCCATCTTCTCCTTCTAAGGTTAGCAGGGAGGAGGGGAGGGGAGGAGGCAGGGAGGAGGGAAGGGGAGCCTTACTGGCAGCTCATACCTTCAAGGCCACACAGGTCTCCAGCCTCACAGTCCCTGTGACTGCCCTCGAGGCGGGCATTCTGCCGGGTGGGGAGGGACTAGGAGGGAGAGGCAGCCTTTAGCCCCACAACAGGGCTCCAGGGCGCGGGGGAGTCGGGGTGGCGGGCAAGACAAGATGAGCGTTCCTGTGCAGCAGTGCCCAGTACCACTGCCCTGACAGCCACTGGCCACACGTGGTTCGAGCCCTGGAAATGTAGGAAGCCTGAATTGAAATGCTTCTGTCTGAGAAAAATATAAAATAGCTCCTGAGTATTTTTACATTAATTACATGTTAAAATGAAAATAATTTGGATGCATTGGTTAAATAAAATACATCACCTTAATCTCACCTGTCCCTCTTTACTCTTTTAGTGTATGTGCTGCCTAAGTGAGCACACTCTTTACTCTTTTAATGTGGGTATAAGAAAATTCAAAATTCCATATAGTTCATATTATCTTTCTATAGGACTGCACTGTTCTGGAACGTCTAGGCATCTGAGACTCCAAGGTTCTATTTTACTGGTGGGGGGGCGGTGTTGCTGAGGCGCAGAAGGAAGGGGACTTGCTGGGGCGGGGCATCTGGGAGAGTCATACTTAGCCATCGGGAGCAGAGCTGCGGAGACAAACACGGGTCTCTGATGTTCGCCGGCCACCAGCTCGCCAGCAGGGAGTGAGAAGCCACAGCTCTCGACAGTTCCAACAGGTGCACGAGGGTGAGGAGCTTGGATAGGCTCCTACTGGGGCTGGCACAGGATCCCCACTCGGGGTCCTCCCGAAGGACCCAGGCCGGAGAATCACTGACGTCACCACGGAGGAGGGTGCTCATTTACGAAGGGGGGCAAGGCGTAGCTGAATGGTGGGTGATTATGAAGGCTGCAGTCCTTACAGTTTTCCTAAAAGGCAGACGGGATCCCTGAGAACATGACCTGTTCCTGGACGAAGACCCTCGGGGAACCCGGCAGAGGGCTGTGTGAAGAACAAAGCCGTCGTCCTCAGCAGAAGCTGGCTGGGTGACCCCGGGCCAGGCCATGAGCCTCTCTGGGCGCCAGCTTCCTCCTTTGCAGCCTGGGTCTAAGAGCTTAGGCTTTAGAACCGGATTGGATGCAGCCACCGGCTCTGCCACGTACCGATGACCCCAAGCTGGTCACTTCGCCTCTCTAGGGCCCCCATTCTTCATCTGAAAAGTATGCCTAACTCCTACCTCAAAGGATTGCTGGGAGGATGGGCAGACGACGGCCGGGCAGCGCTCAGCCCCCGCCGGCACCGCGAGTACCCGTTCGCTCAGCGAACAATGGCAGGGCACCTGCGCTGGGGATCCTGCAGTGAACAAGGCAGGCCAGGTCCCCACCCTGCAGGGCGACTGCTGTAGGTGAGGAGAGAGACCAACGGGTAATTTACGAAAGTTTAGATCGCAATAAGCGCTATCAGAAAACCGAAGGAAGGCGGGGGGTAGACGGTGGCTCGTGACGGCTCTTTGCAGTGTGGACAGGGACCCCCCCCCCCCCCCCCCCCCCCCCAACTCCAGGCAGGCTCTCCCTGAACAGCTGAGAGGCTCAGACATGGGGCTTCCAGGGTTCCATCCCAGGTCCACCTGCCGGCGGCTGTGTGACTTTGGGCAAGTTCTTTACTTTCCCAAGACCCCATTTCTTCACCAGTATGGTGGGGAAAGGAGCACCAACGAGGCTGCGCGGGCTCCTGGTGAGGGCCCCTTGCTCAGTTCACTCCCTGACGCCCCTCTGGCCAGGCAAGCCGGGCAGCCATGGTGACAGCTGCCAGTCCCGGGATCGGGGAAAGGAGAAGGTGGAGCAGAGCACGGAAGAGGACAGGCGGGCATCCTGGCCCGGGTCTGGGGGGACAGGGAGTCGCTCCTCCTTCTTGCCCCCGCAGTGGGGCTGGACACGCAGTGTGTGGCAGGGGCTATGGGCAGTTTGAGAACCTGGAGAGTGAAGTACGAGGGAGTGGTGAGCGATGAGGAGGCTGGGAAGGCCGGCAAGGAGAGGCCGGCGGGGATCAGATCATGGAGGGCCCCGCCTGACTGACAAGGCCGCTAGGACTTCATGTTGGGCACCGTGGGGGGTGGAACCAGGGCACAACCAAGTCAGACCCCCCTGACGGTTGAAAGGTCTGTGAAGACCGCTCTTTTGGGCCTTCCCTTCTCTGGCTCTAGGTCTCCAGGGCCTCTGGCTACCCCCTCCCATCCCCTCAGCACGCCCTGTACTTGGAAATCAGAGACTGGCTCTCAGGTGGATGGCCAGGGCCAAAGCCAAGCACAGAGCACCTGTTAGGGCCTGTGCCTCTGCCTCCCTAAACCCACCCCTACCTGTGTCTTCTCATCCCACCCATGCTGCTTTCAGCCGGTGGGTTCAAACCCCAGCTCCCCCACTTACTCCCTGTGTGGCTTTGGGGGACCCTCAGTCCCCCTCCTATAAAATGGGGAGGAATCTTCTCATTGTGTGTGTGTGTGTGTGTTTGTGTGTGAGTGTGTAAGCTGCGGTATCTGGAAGCCATGACCGAAGGCTTCTGTGTGTCTCCGTCCAGCACCATGTGAAGCAGGGAGGGGAAGAGATTGTGCTTATCTCCCATCTGAGAGTCAGGGGGGCTGAGACTGAAGGGAGGTGGTCTGTCCAAAGACACTCACGCAGCACCATCAGGGGCACAGCTGGGACCAGGACTCGGGTCCTATCTTGGTACCTGGTCTAGAACTCTTTCCGCTCTATCAGATTGCTTCAAAAGCAGTATCTCAGGTTGAGGGCTGAAGCTCTAATGCGGGGCTTCCAAGCAACTTCCAGTAGCCCAAGGCCATTCTGAGCTGAGGACACGAGGGAAGGATATTGTCTCCCCCCAAACCCATTCAGGACCCCGCCTACCCAAAGGAATCATTCTATGTGGACGTCTGCTTTCTCTGTCCCTACACAGGGAGCTGGGATCCTCACTGGCCTTGCCCAGAACTGTCTATGCAGCCTGCTGGAGTCCTGCTTGGCTTAGCCTCTGGAAAGTTCCTGATGCTAGGGCCCCACCTCCACACCCTGCCCCAGCATGGCTCTTGTCATTGGTTATAATGATGGCCTATTTTCTCATCTGCCCTGCACTAGATTCTGGGCTCAAGGGCACTGTCCCTTAGCATGGTGCCCTCTGTCCCCAGCACCAGAACTGAGCCCTCTATTATTGTGTAGTCAAATGAGTGTGTGCTCTAAGCCCCGACCCTCCTCTCCTTCCCTTAACCTATGGTTTTGTATCCTTTTATTTCGGTGTTGCTCCCTGTGGAGTCTTGGGAGACGTTTCATCCCCTCATCTCCACCCCTATGAAAATCTTGTGCAGACATACTGATGGTGTATGTACTGTACACGTAAGGAGTGTGATTTTTTCCACCCTCCAGCAGGCGATCATCATCCCCCTCGAGAAGGCAAGCCTTAACCCAAGTCACCTGTGCGGCCTGTGGGCGGCTGCTAGGTGGCCTTCATGGCTTCACCACAGTTGATCACTTCTTGGTGGGACATGCAGAGGGCAATACGGATGTCAGGGCCCATGTGCTGTCTGGATGGGTGTTCTGGGGGCAGGAAGCTCCGCCCGAGTGGTGGGGGCCCAGATCCGAGGAGGGCAAGGGCAGGCTGGCCTCACTGGGGTTCCGGGAGGTCTCCGTTGGTGAGGCTTTTAAAGACTGTCTGGTCCAGACTGATTTTACTGATGGAGAGATTGAGGCCGAAGAAGGCATGTGGGGGCGCCAGCGTTAGAGACTCTGTAACCAGACTGTGAGTCTGTTGAGGGGAGGCTATGCTACTCCTTCCGTATTCCCCCCCTTTTCCCCCTGGTGCCTGACATTGTGCCTGACACTGTGTCTGGCTGGGATTCGATGTGCTGGGCGTGGTGGATAGATGGGCGGATGGATGGATGAACACATGATGGATAGAAGAATGGATGGACGGACGGATGGACAAAGGAAGAGCAGACTGATGCCCAGTCTTTTCCGCACACCGAGGGTCCAAACTGCAGCCCAGGTCTCTAGAAAGCTCTGGTGATGCCAGGTGGGCCTCAGAAACAGAATAGGAACGCTGGCGGAGTGATCTCTAATGCCCCAACTGCAGACTCACGCTTCAACCGCCCACCCTACATCTCTCTACTTCGGCATTTAATAGACCTCTCAAACCTAGCAAGCCCCAAAGTCAACCCCTCGTCTTCCCTCCAAGACTCACCCTCCTGTGGCTCTCCCCACCAAAGCACATGGCAACTTTCAGACCAGAAATCTTGGGTGTCACCTTTGGCTTCTCTGTCTTCCCCTTGGATCCCACATCCAGTCCACCAGCAGATTCTATTGGCTCTACTGGCATCTGACCACGCCTCCCCATGACCCCAGTACAAGCCGTCATCCCTTTCCTTACTTGGCTAACAAATGAGCCACTCAGAAACTGACTTGGGTCACAGTCTCATCTTCATTTTAGAATTTCAAGTAATTTTGCTGTGATGAGATATGACAATGGCCTTTAAGCAATCCCCCACCATTCACCCTTCTCCCCATATTTATTCTCTACCCACAGTTACAGCACCGCACCTGAAACCTGCCAGTGGCTGGATCCTTAATGTGACCTCAAGGGTCTTACATCCTCTGGACCCTGATTTGTCCCCCTAGCTTCCTGTCCCACTGCTCTCTCCCTTGCCCACTCTGCTCTGGCTACAGGGCCTCTTCCTTAAACAGGCCATGTGTACTCCTGCCTCAGGGCCTTTGCACTGGTTGTTCTCTCTGCTGGTTGCGGGAGGGGTGTCTCTCCCCTGGACACTCATGCGGTCAATCCCTCAAGCCATCAGGTCTTTGCTGAAGTCATTTGCTGAGCCAGGCCTTTCCTGGCCACCCCACCTGAGACTCCAACATTGCAACATTGCCAATATTCTCCTTGACACTCGATGTTATCTAGCATTCCACATAGCTTACTTATAGTCTGTCTTCCATATTAAAATATGAGAGCAGGGATGTCTCTCTGTACTGTTCACTGAGGTGTCTCTCATCCATCCCAGCACGCTGTCTAGCCCTTAATAAACGCTCTAATGATACCTGTCGAGTGAACGAATGAATGACTTCTGGTCTGGGGATGTGGGAGCAGTGTGGCAGGGGCCACGCCTGGCCCGGGAAGCCTTAGGCATGGCATGATCTTTGTTCTTTGGCCTCTTCGTGAGCTCTTTTTCCTCAGTCACTCAGCAGAGGCCCAGCGCTCTGGGACACCCACTTCTGGGAGGAACCCAGACGGATTCATAGTGAGGGGGAGTAGAGTGGTTTCCAGGACCTGGGAGGAGGGGGGGGATGGGAGCGATGCTAACAGATTTGCGGCTTCCTTTAGGGATGATGATCCTGTTTGGTGGGTAGAGTTTTAGTATGAAATGAAGAGAAAGTTCTGGAGATGGGTGGTGGCAATGGTGGCACAATAGTGTGAATGTACTCAATGCCATGGAAATTTACACTTAAAAGTAACTAAAATGGAACACTTTTTTCTTATGGATACTTTACTACAAAAAAGGGCAAAAAAAGAAAAAAAAAAGAACTGAGATTACCACATGCTCAGTATTGTGGATTACACAACACTGAGAAGTCCAAAAGACATTTTGGCTGGCGTGCCTGGGGGCAACTTTCTGGAGTGGGAGATATTTGGGATGGGCCTTGAAGGACGGGGAGAAGGTGGGTGGGAAAAGTCTGGCAGCGGACGTGGTGAGGGGGTGAGTAGAGGAAGGCCAGGAGCCTAGTTTGGCCCCGTGTATGTGTGCCTGGCTGGGGTACGGCGGCCCCACATTGGGAACCTAGAAGTCCTGTCACCTCCCCGTGCCAGCGTGGATCTGAGCCTCCAGGAAGGCTGAGGGGAAGCTTCTGATGAGGAAATAGGGGGCAGCTCATGGTATCCAGGGAATCCTATCTCCTCAGGCCTGCCGAGTGGAGGGTTGAGGACGCCCCCACGAAGCCAGGTTTCTGGTATTTTTCACCCTGCCAGGTAGGCCTGACCTGGAAGACTTAGGGCACAGAAACACCAGGCCTCAGGACTTGACTCTTCCTGTTAGTAGTGAGGCGACAGGGTCAGGAAAGTCAGGGTAGAGCACGACGCCTGGACTCCCTCCTCGCTGTTGCCCTGCCGGTGTCATAGTCCAGGCTACAGAGCAGACCCTCCCCCCACCGCCCCACCACAGCTGCGCTTTCTAGGGTCAGGCCCAGGAGGCGAGGACTAACCACTCACTGAGTGCCCTCTGGGCCTGGCACCACATAAGGCTCAGGAATATTATTTTACAATCCCCAGGGAAAGGCAAGTACTATTACCCTCCCCATTTCACAGGGAAGGAAAAGAAGGCTCGGGGGGCCAGGCAGCCTGCCCAAAGCCAGAACACTCGGGCTGGCATTTGACCCTCTGACACCCGGGCCGGGGGCTACCATGAGCTCTAGGCTTGCTTCAGACCGGGGCTCGAAAGAACGGCAGAGCCACTGTCCCTGTGTCCCACTCTCCTCCTAGGGCAGACCCTCCCCCCAGCTCTGGAAAGCTTCCTTCTTCCAGGCCTGGATGCTTTTGTCCTTGGTCCCTGCCAGCTCCTCCCAGCTGTGCCAGGGGTGGGAACAGTCCCCTCAGCCTCATTGAGGGGACAGAAGGCGGGCTGTCCTGGACAGAAGCTGCCACAGGGGGCTCTCTACGGCCAGTGCTAGGGAGGGAGTCAGACTACTGGAGAGGGGCACTCAGAGGGTGTCTAATCCAGTCACGGGGCAGGGTGCTGGAGAGACTTGTCCAACGTCACGCGGCTCACGGGTGACAACGCATTTAGTTTTCCTACGGCTTCCGTTATAAATGTGCTGATGCATCACCACCAATCTTGTTAGTTCCAAGATAAACAAAAGTCGCATGTAAATTTATGACGTGCTTAGGAAAAAAAATGCTTCATTGAGGCGAGCACCTCCTACTCCACTAGTCATCGGAATGCCACAAACACAGCAAGGTGAGCCCAGCCCGGGCACATGCCCAGCTCCGGACACTCGCTCTATGAGGACAAGGCTGGCGCCCGGGGCAGCACGCTCCGTGTCATGGTGTCCTCTCAAAGATGCGGAAAGGAGAGGCTTTCCTGGCTGCCCTGCGGCCCCTTCTGTTTCAGGTCAGCGCTGGTCTGGAGCTGGTGACAGACACGAACTAGAACTAGGCATCTTGTGTTCAGGCAATGAGACCTTTCTCGCTGGGTCATCGTGGACAAGCTCCTTAGCCCTGCTGAGCTCTGATGTAATCACCTATAAAATGGACTAGAAGGGCTGTCACTGTAGAGTTTCAAAAGCCACTGGTGTGGACGACGATGGGGGCAAAAGCGGAGGCGGCGCGGGGCAGGGCTGGCGCTCACGGCAGAACATAGGGCGTGGGCTAGCTGTAGTGAGTGAGAGCAGGCGCCCTCCACCTTGCCGGGGCCGTGTATCACTTGAGTCCCTGTCCCCACCCCCCCCCCCCTTCATTGGGCACCCATGGAATGTCACAGGCTTCAGGGACTGACAGGGTTGGGCCTGAATCTGGGAGCAGCACTCCCTGTAGGACTCTCACCCAGCACGATCGTCATTAGCCACGGGTGACTATTTAAATTATAAGCTGAAATTCAGTTTCTCGATCACACTAGCCACATTTCAAGTGCTCGAAGCCACATCTGACTAGTGGTTCCTACGTCGGGCAGTGCAGAACAGGCCATTCCCTGCACCGCTGAGAATCCCACTGGGCAGCGCTCGTCTGCTCACCTGGACGGACGTGTGATGCCCGTGCCAGGGATGGTGCACATGGCCTGGCCTGAGGCCAAGGCCAACAAATGGGAGGGCTAGGGGGAGGGCTAGGCCCGCCCCTGCCACAAGGATTGTGGCGGAGCCCCAGGTCCCCTTCCTCGCTGGGCTCGAGTAGTGCATTTTCTTGCAAAGTGGATGTAATGCTGGGTCCAATGCTCTGATTGCGGGTCTGCTACTGACTTAACTGGGTGACCAAGTGATGTCGTCTCCTGGAACCTCAATTTCTTCATTGGCAAAATAATAATTCAAGCTCTTTTAGCCTCAGAGCATTGCTGCAAGTAAATGATTCAAAATGCTCGGAAATATGAGGACCCTAGTGACAAACGGAGAGCACGGCGGAGTGGGAAAAGCCTACCTCGGGTGTCAGACAACCAGACTGCATTTCAGCCTCTCACTAGCTGAGGACCCTTCCGCCCACAGAGGTGGCCACGTCTCAGTTCCTTTGCAGTAAAAGGGATAATAATGAAGACACCTAAACTTTCATGTTGCCGTGAGGCTCAGTAATGACCTGAAAATAGCCGAGCGCTTTTCAAGAGTAAGTAAGGCATTATGGGATTACCCTGTTGCCCATACAAACAAGAGGGAGGCCAAGCTGGGCCAACCATTTGTCACCTTGTCTCGTCCGTGCTCCACCTGCCTGAGAGCCCTCCTGCTCTGAGCCAGCACACCAGCTTGGGGCAGAAATGGAGGCATCAAACGGACCAAGACAGCCTGCTCTGTGGATGCCACAAGATCCACTGGGGCCGCACGGCCAGGACCTTCCTCTAGGTGGCGCTGCGAGCAGTAGGACGCAGCCTAAGGAGCGACGCTCCAGGCCATCCTCGGACCCCAGCGCTAACTCTGGTTTTGCGGCTCAGAATCATACAACAGGTGTTTCCTGAGCACCAGCCACGCACCGGACACCAGAAATATGGGACACAGAGAGGCGGCTGCGGAGGAGATCCTGCTTTCCTGGGACTCTGTCCAGCTTGGCCTGTTTTTCATCGGCCTGCCCCACCCAGAAGCCCATCTTACTTGAGCTTCAGAGGGACCCATGGGGTCTCTGCACTGGGGCATGGACCACCCCAGAGCTCTGGGCCCCCTTTGGGCATGACTGGTATTTTCCATCAACCACTTGCTACCTGCCATGACCTATACCAAGGTCTTACATGCATCACCTTTAATCTCCACAATTACTGTGAGAGCTTTTATTACCTCCGTTTACAGACGAAGGATCAAGGTAAAGAGAAGCTTAATGTGCCCAAAGTCACACATCTAACAAGGGACAGGGCAGGGATTTGAATTCGGATCTGAAGAACTCGAAAGGGCGGCTCTGATCTGCCGCCTCTTATCTTGGCTTCTAATCAGATCCTCTCCGGTAACACGGCTGCTGTCTGGAAAACATTTTCCTTTTAGGAGGCCAATGATGGGAGAGGTGGGCAAGTCCGAGAGGCCCATCCAGCTGCCACCCAGGGCTGCCACCCAGCTCCGGTTGCTTTCCAGAGCCATGTGCGTGGAGGAACCACGCTCGCACGCTCGCACATTCGCACACTCGCATCAGGCTGTGCGGCGGACCTCCGCCAGCCCTGCGGGGGCTGGAGCGGCTCCGGTAGCTGTCCTTCTGCTCTCTGAGGGAAGAGTCTGGACTGAGGACTGGTGAACAAACGATCTAGTCCCGAAGCCAAGGCAAGAGGACATGACTTGTTGCTCCAGGACACCTCATCTCTAGCAGAAAGCAGCAGAGGTTTAGGCCTGACTGTCTCAAGCAGGACGGATGCAGGGGAAGGGAAAGGACAGCGCAGGCAGGGAGCCTTGCTGGGTCCTGTGACGACCGTCCAGATGTGACAGACCAGGCTGCTAAGGACTGGGAACTACGATGGACTAGATCTCTTCTAGCTGACTGGGTACTAAGAGCACACTGTGGAGTCAGACTGCCCGTGTTTGAATCCCAGCTCACGGGCAGTCACTCGTCACGGGGCTTCCCTGCTGTCGGTCCCCTCGTCTGTAACCCAGGACAACAGCAGCTACGTCGTCACGGTGCCGGTGAAGGCAAAAGTACACAAAGATCTCCGTCCCATGTGCAAAAAACACCAAGCACCTGACAGGCATTACTTACTATGAAACTATCTCTAAAAAATATTAGCTATCCTGGTGAAAAAGACAATGAGAGAGAGAGAGAAATAGCATTTAGGTCTTGGTCTGGACCTGCATGGATGTTTTCGGTTCTTACTTCTCATAAATAATCTCTGTCTGGCCAACAAGGTGATCAGTCCCCGGGAGCAGGAACCACACGCTGTTTCAGCCCCGCACAACCCAACGTCTACAGCACCTGGCACAGGACTAGGCCCACAGCAGGAGCGCCGAGACTCCAGAACTTTCAGGGAGAACAGACCTGGGCAATCAGAACCTGAGGTGCCTGGCTCACTGTGTGTTAATGGAAAGGAGGACACAAAACAGCCCTTGCCCTTGAAGGGGTGACGGTTTCGTGAGGGAGGATCTTAAGTCACCCTGTGACAATCTAGTAATCCCATGCTCCCGAAACGACAATGGCTCCTGCCTGACATCCCTCACCCTGTCCTGCGTGTGTGCAGGCTACTCCGTTCCTCACTTTACCCCAGGTCCCCGGGCTTACAGGCGTGCTAGGCCTGGCCCCCCTGTGCGTGCTGGTTTTGCTCTGGACCCCGTGCGGACCACAGAGGTTTCAACCTTAAAACGAATGAAAAGCCATTTGGTCCTGTGCCAGCCCCGTGGGCCCCCTTCCCCACCCCCTGCCCATTTTTATTGGACCCTCCTGATGGCAGGTCTAGGAGATCTCTCCTGGAGGGAACGGTGGGTCCCTGGACTGACCTTGTCCTGATGTGTTTGATCAGCTGTTACTGGCCTGCGCTGGGGGAACCGGTGCAAGAAGAGCCGGCAGGGTGGTGTTTGATCAGGGCAGCTGGGGAGCTCTGGGCCGGGCTAGCTGCTCTTCGCCTTCTGCTAATCTCTCCTCGGAGGACACAGGAAGGGGGATATTCTGCTAGACTGCTAGACCAGCCCCCAGGTAGCCTGGGGAATAGCCTCGCTAGCGGGGTGAGATGGGGACGTTGGTTTCTCCCTGGGGGACGAGAAGACAAGTGAGACGAGCAGCGTCAGCGTCTACTAAGCACCGAGCGCGCTGCCCAGTGCGCTGAGCTCGCGGAGCAGGTATGAGGGTCTTGGCGATCATCGGACCTATGCTCTGGTAGCACTGGGTGACAGGGCAGAAGACGGAACAGTTGCACAAGAATAAAGCCTCAAGGACGTTCCCAAGAAGCAATGAACCTAGACCCCCCCTTCTAGTGAAGCCCTGAGTACTGGGCTATTTACCAATGAAGCGTGCGGCCCCTTGATCTAGGATGAGTTCCTGTGAAGGCAGCCAGAAGCTACGTCTCTCTTTTCACCCAGACACATCCCTGAGCATATAGGGAACATAAGACGGACACTGAAGACAGTGCTCCAGAGGCAGGGTGGGAAGGCCAGACACCATTCTGCACACCGCGATTCCACTCCTTGGGTCTCACTGCCTGTGCCCCGACCTGACATTCAGAGGCCGGCCCTGTACTCATACAAGACCCCTTGGCTGTGCTGGTCCAAGCCAGGACGTCCGGTCCCCCTCTTGTCCCTGTTCACTTGGGTCTGGGACAGAGGCCCTGGGATTATACAGTACGGCTCAGAGAGGTGAGGCTTACCTTGGTCTCGGGCACCCGGCACTCTGTTCCATGCCCTCCATCTTAGGGATGTGCTGGGCCTACTCCGTCTTGCCCTTCTCTGCCCTCCTCCCCCAGGCTCTTTAGAAGTACTAGACATTGTAACAGACATCATTTCCAAAGCGTCTACATGCCGTTAGGAGTTCGGGAAGGCTTTGCCCAAGGTCATCCATCCAGTTAGTCCATGCCCTTCCCGCCGTGCCATCTAGCCTCCTACAGCAGCCTCCCAGGCCCAGCGCTAAGATAATGGGACTGCCAAGGGATCACTCGGCCCATTTCCTACCTCTTCACACTTTCACCTTCATGGCTGGAGCCCTGCAGTGTGTTACAATTATCCAGGGCTGCCTAGGACGCTATAAGAATTATTGCTCCCGATACTACAGAGAGCTCCAGCCTATCTGCAGGCACTGGGTAGGCAGGGGTACTCCTTCAAAAAGGCCCTGTGGGCTCTGGACAAGGATCCGCTCGTGCTACCTCACCCCTGCTTTCCCCGGCTTCTGGGCTGACCTGACCTTCGAGGACTAGCAGGCAGGACAGGACAGATGCAAAAGATGGGGCGTGCCTCCCCTTGCCTTTCATGCGGCTTCTTCCTGCAGAAATGCTGCACATCCTGTCCGCGCGCTGCCTGTGTCCTCGTGGGCCGCCAGCAACGTGACATTTCCAGCTATTTTCCACAAAAGGTTTCTGCTTATTTTATACCCATCTGCTCAGCACTTTGTGCTTTGGGGCAGTTGAGATTCAAGAGATAAATGAAAAGTGGTGGGTGTTATAAGGTCTCCCGAGGATTGGGGGGGGAGGGGCAGTGAGGGAGGGGGAGCGAGGGGGGAGGAAGGGAGAAGAAAAACTTGAAGGTGCGGGAATGGACACCACTCAGCGCCGGCAACCCAGGCGAACGGCTGGGCTGAGCGCCACAGGCAAGACTTAGCTAACAATTAGTCTCAACACTAAGTTCTTTAAAGCCAGCCTTGGAATTCCCTGGTTCTGTGCGGCACTGCCCCCCTTACAGATGGGAGCTGCGAGGAGAGGGCTGAGAGGGTGTCGCCCCCGAGGTCAGGCAGTGAGCAAGGGGCACAGTGCGGATGTACCCTGGCTGCACGTGCACATCCGCCTCTGAGACCCCACACCACGCTCGATCTCCGGCAAAGAGGGCTCTGGGGAACAGCCTCCACCTGATGGGACAGTCTCCCTTCCCCCCACCATGCGGGCAAGGCCCGAAGGTACAAGAGCCCCTAGAACTCCCTGTCAAGCCTGGGCCCACGCGACAGCTGGCCAGAACCGGAGAGGAAACAGGTCTCATTATAGTCCCTTTGAAACTCACGCAGCGCAAGTTTTTCAAAGTACATATTTTATTTATATAGAATAGTGCAAGTTAAATGAAAATAATGGTTTATATCTAAGTTACACAGCATCAAGTCCTGGCTGGCTGTCCTGACTGTGGTGGGAGGTGTGGCTGGCCTTGGATAAAGAAACGACCGATGAACATTTCCATGATTTGGACACAATGTGAATGAGCCCAGGGGATAATTTTTCTCAACAGCGTGATCCCAGAGCACAGGCAGCTTCTCTCGTCCTTATAGGCACAGCTATACACGGAGGAAGTTTCTGAGCTCTGGCTGTGCTTTGAGCTTCTGGCCCAGGTCCTACCAGCCCCAAGGTTTTCCATGGCAACAAAACAATCATCAGCTTGCCTCTGATACCCTCTCCAACCCCAAATCTTACTGTTACTCCTGTTTTTTCCCTACCTCCCAAGGGTCCCTGGGAAACAGTGCACCAAGTGGGGAGCGCTGAGGCTGCTATTCTTTCTTTGGGGGTAATAATTAAAGCGTCCTAGCCACTTCTCCATCACCGTCCCTCTTTCTAGCCCCAATTTAATACAAACACTCCTTATCCCCTAGAACCTTTCTATGTGAGGTCAGCAGTTTCTTCCATCCCTTAGGCAATTCCCAGATCTCAGACCCATGAGACTTAAAGGCACAGCCCTGCTTGGTTACTGACATCACCTGGGGTGAGAAACTCTTAGGGGCCACCTCATCTTTCTTCTTGATTCTGAGAGTATCCCTGACTTATTTAAACCATGAACAGAGAAGGGGACCTTCCCCCCATTCACCTATCAGACTCGACCCTATTTTGTCCCTCCGCACCCGACCAGCAGAGCTCCTCCCCGAGGGATGAGGCTGATGCTGGTGGTCAGTGGGAGGGGAGTCAGAGCACTTCCACAGAGAAGATCTGGATCACCGGGGGGAACCCAGCTTTCACAGCACAGTCCTTGCTACTTACTGGGCTCCAAGTTTCTAAACATAAAGCTTTTGAGACAGAAGAGACAGGCTTTCTTACCTAAACGAATAAAGAGCTTTGCCTTTGCCTCTGCCTCTCTGCTGCCCCGGTGGCCAAATGCTGCTCACGTCCTTGGGACAGCGCCATCCTCCTCTGGCACCCCTGCTCTTCCATCTCCTGTCGCCTCACTTACCTGGGATGGCAAATCCTGTTCCCTAAGTGATCCCCATTACTCCCACAGAATCAGACTCCAGCTGGGCATCTGCCTGCCTGTCCCTCCTTGCCGGCTGCCTCAGAAGCTCTGGAAGCAGAGATAGTCCAGGGCCCCAATGGACATATTCGGGCAGGGGTTCCAAGAGGTCCACAGCCTCCTCCACACAACCACAAATACCCCCAGGATTCAGCCTGGAGGCCACCAGGATGCACCCATGGCAACAAGGCAGAGACCCCTCTGCCATGAGAAAGCAAGTGAGGGGGACCAAGGGGAGCACGAGGACAATGTCCTCTGTGCAGACATTCCGGAGGTCTCTCGGGCAGCAGTGGGAGGAAAAGAACAAATGGCCAAGTGAAGCTAGAACAAGTCTTCCTACAATACAACCCGTGCTTGGGCACCTCTTGGGAGTGACACTATAAAATCGCCACCAGTGCAGTGCCCCGCAGAGGTCCACTTGGGAGTAAAGGCTAAATTCAGGACGCACCTTTCCTCCTTCCTCCCTGGAAGCAGCACAGGGTCTGTGCCTCCTGCCGGGCGGGCTGCGGGGTCGGTGAGGCGTGTCAGGCGGCAGCTGCCACCTCTCTGTGTGCCCCCAGCTCGGGAGCTGCTAGTCCCTCGATTCCGCAGCAAACGCGTGCCCTGCCACCATCGGGGGCTCCGTCGGACACCCGAGCAAGGAGTTCTCGGGACTTGAAAGGATGTGAAACTTGGTTTAAAAATTTACAGCTTTCTTTCATCACGAGACTTTTTAAAAAGAAAAATCACTTTCCCCTACGGGCCCTTAGCAATTAAGTTTTTATTTGCTTTTCCGCTGCAAGCAATTCTGAGGACGCAGTCCCTGCCCACCGCCGCGGAGCCTCACCTAGTCCGCGGGGCCGGGCCACACTGGTCCCTTCCAGAGGGTTTCCTCTGGTGCCAGGGGGAGACCCGGCGCCTCTCTGCCCCTTGCCGGTCATGAGCTCTCCCGGACCGCACCACCTGAAGAGAAGCCAGTGGTGGCAGGAGCAGCAAGGGCTGCGCGTGGAGGCCACGTCTTCAAGGTTTGAGCACCATCTTCTGGTCAGGTTCCGGCTTCTGAGGACTTGCCTTTGAAAACTTCATTTGCTCCAGAATGGGACGATCCCTGAGCTTGACAAGCTCAAGTTGACGTGCAGATCAAGATGAGGACACAAGTGGAGGAGGGAGGAGGGAGCTGCCCGGTGTGCGGGCCCGAGCTGGAACTCGGCCCCGGCGCACAGGTGGACAGACGGCCGCAGCGGCCACGCGGGGTGGTGGCGGGGCTCTGCCTTTAGTCCTACCAGCGGCGTACGGAGACCGGCAAAGTCCTGACCGTGTCCCAAACTGACCCCTGGTCCCTGCTTGTACCTGGGGACGTGAAATGTGCTCGGAAAGACGGCGTGGGCCTGTCCTCTGCCGGCCTCCAGTCGGAGGGTGAGTGATGAAATGTGCACCACCCCTGCCGAGGGAGAAGCCACGCGAGGGGGCAGGCAGCCCTGCTTGGTGTGTAAACACGCCACTCACGAGCAGACTGCGACCTTCTGGCACCGGGGAAAGGAAGATAAATGCTAGTCATTCCCTCCGAACGGCAGGAACCTACATCCATCTAATTGCACTTCATAATGGATTCCACAAACCATTAATTATCAGATTATATTTTAGGAACTGAAGATAAAAAAACTTTGTGAAATTCAGACTCCGAAGGATCACCAGCCTGCAGTAACAGTGGCCGCCTGTAAGAGGCAGCCAGCAGGCCACTCCCAAGGCATCGAGAACGTGGCGGGAGGAGGAGCCAGAGCGCCCCGGCACCCGGCACCCGGCACCCGGCACCGGTTCGTGGGCCATGCCCCAGGCTCCAGAGCAAGCGGCCGACAGTCTTGGCTTTGAGGAGAACATGGAAGGCCGCAGGGACAGCCCTCGGGTACAGAACACCGCGGAGAAGATCCCGGAAGGGCAGGGCTTGTCTCTGCAGCTGGACGGCCCCACACGGAGCGTATGGCAGAAACCCTGCAGGGCTTGGTTTGGGGAAGGGCTAACTGTACTGACGAGGTGGGACTCGGCCTGTGTTAATGCGCTGCTTCCTGTTCTCCTGCCACCAGGAGAGGCCCGGCCACCCAAGCGGATGAGAGGATGACGAAGTGAGGAAGGAGCCCGGTGTGCTCCGGCCGGGGGGGGGGGCGGCGGCGGTCTCTGTATGGTGTGTTGGTGCTTTTCTCTCATTTCTAAACGGCCAGGAGACCCCGGCAGCATTGACAGCCCCAGTGTGTGGACCGTAGGCCCACCACGGCTGCCTGCCATTCTGCACAGCGAAGGTGGCCGGCGCGCGGCACCTCTCTGATGGCCTGGTCACCACTCCCACCCCACTGCTCACCACAGAGGCCACAGCGGTAGGCCTGTGGGAAGTAGGCCTGTTCCCTGGGGAGGGCGGCAGTGTCCGAGCCAAGGACACCAACACCGCTGGTTCTCTGAGAACAGAGTGAGGGCGCTCCAATTGGTGCAGGCTACAATGCTCACTACTCGGGACAACCAGGGACGGAGGGCAAACGGCAGGCCGCAGAACGTTCTCTCTGCTGCAAATGCAGGACCCTCCATGGGATGAGCGGCCACTCACTTGGCCTCGCCACAGATCAGGGTCACAGTGCCATCGAGCAAATCCTCCACGGTCACTGCCACAAGCTCAGAGCTGGTCTGAGAGGTCTGCGAATCTGGCAACGTCACAAACACCTGTGACCCAGCAAGCTGGGTCTCCTCCAAAGTGATCACCTGCTCCGTCGGGGCCGCCGGCTCCGGGGCCTGGATCACCTGAAAGGGAAAGACCGTGAGGCTGCTCTGGGCAGTGTCTACAGGGAGCTCCCCAGAATTTACATGGTTTTTGTCTCACGCTGTAATGATGATATTTATGTTTTCACCTGAGGAGAGCAATTACATGCGCCTAATGGGAAGAGGCAAGTCTAACACACCAGCGATGCAAAAGAGAAGGCAGGCAAACAATTTAAATAACTCTGTGTGCTAAATTGCTATAATTTAGCTCAGTACGCCATCTCAGGGTGCCCAGACTTTATGATTACACACCGGTGAATACCGGTTCAGTTTCCTACACTGGGTTTTCCTGTCTCGAGGATCACACTGCAGAGGTAAGGGCCAAGTGAAAGGAATGCTACTTAAAGTGCTTAGTCTCAGGCTTGACCCCGGAAATGGAAGGAATTATCAGAAGCCTTGGCTGGCCAAAGGTAGTGTCTGGCCCTCAGGTGAAGAAACTTCCTTGGCGGCTACACCATTCCAGAACTCAGGAGCAGGAACGAGTGGAGGAAATGTGGCTTTTATCAACTCCCTCATTTGCCACCCCCCAGCCCCCCGACTGGGAGCCCCACGCAGGCCTCTTCCACAGCTATCACCTGTTCAAGGGGGGTCAGGGAGACCCAGTCTGTGGTGAAGCACACCCCGTTCCCATCCCAACTTCCAAACTGATGCTTGTGACCTGTGGGGACTTGGGGCAGCTTGGTGTCCCCTGATATTTTCAAACCAGAGAGCCTCTGTGGGCATAGCCACCCTGGCCCTCAAGAACTAGTCACGAGTGGGGAGCAGAGTGCTAGGCCTGAGTGGGCAGAAGGGGGAAGCCAAGCTCAGCCCCATGTCTGTGTCATGGGGGGTGAGAAGATGGATTATGGTGTTTAATCAAAAATCATCTAGGACAGTAGTTTTCAAATGGGTTTTCTTTTCTTTAGGAATGGGAGCCTTTTTTTTTTTTTTTCCCTCTTTTTCCTCAAAGGACATCTTACCAAGAATCCTAATATATAAAAAAAGATCAAAGCAGAGACATTCTGGGTGACATGGCGGCAGGAATTCTGTTGCAGCCCGCCCACCTGACCTGCCCTCTGCTCGGGGAGAGGCCCGTGAGGACACGGTTCATCGAGAACCCCTCTGTGGGGCTGGACAGTGGGAAGGTCCAATCAGTTAACAGCGCTGCTCCTGTCTGTCCACAGACGATCCACAGAACTGCGTTTCTTTTGTCTGCCCACCCTCTCCAGAGAAGACAGGAAGAGACGAGCTTCTCCCCCAGGTAAAGGCGAGGAACTCTAACATAGCCGGTGTCCTGGGCCCAGCCTAGAGGAGCTATTGAAGTGTTTCAGCAGCAGGGGGGTCCCAACAGCTCACCCCTCTTTCTCTGAGATTTCCTGCCGCTCCTGCCACACCCCACGGTGTTTTGCAGAAGGTGGGGAAGTGTGTGAATTAGGACAAAGCAAGGGTGTTCTGCTTTTGGAAATTCTCCCTCTACCCAGGGGCTCGCCAGGAGACTAGAGTGTTCTGTTCTGTTTGGTAAGGGGCCCAGAGAGATGCTTCCATCAGGCCCTCTTAGTCATGTTATTACGTATGGGATCCTCCGGGAGCCCCCGAGAGAACGGCTGGGTGGTGTGACAGAGCTGCCTTCAGAGAAGCCTTGGGACCCCCATGTCAGCACCCTCGTGGCGGGTGGCCCCAGAATCACCTGTACCACCTGGGAAGCTGACGCTTGGGGTTCAGAGCCCATCACCTTGGGGTGTTCGGATTCCAAGTGACCATCCAGCTGGGCCTGGGAGGTGAAGAGCTCCCCGCAGAGCTCGCAGGGGAAGGTGCTCTCGGACTGCTTGAAGTGCTCCGTGGTGACGTGGTGCTGCAGTGCTCCCGGGAAACGGAAGGTGGCTGCACAGTACAAGCACCGGAATGGCTGGGACCCTGGAAGAGGGGACAGAAAGGATGGGCTGCGGGTGGAATGCCTGAGAGAAGCAAGAGCAGGCGAGGGGAGAGGAAGGAGCAACCAGGACCGAGGTGCAGAGGCAGATTCGGGTTCGGTGGGACCCGAAGCTTCTACGATCTGGGGGATCCTCTTCAGGAAAGATAAGGCAACATGATAAATACAGGACTAGGTCCCACGCAAGCGAGGGGCTCCGCAGCCACACTTCGCCAGCATTAGCTCCAGAATGTCTCTGCCTCAGCTCAAGGCCAGTCTTCACTCAACTGTGGGCCAGGACGCCGAGGACACCATACCTCATCAAGTCCATGAGGCATGCCCTGACATCTCTGACCCGGGTTCAAGGGCATCTTATGACGGCTACAGGCCATGCAGCAGTGGGATGTAAAATCACCAACGACCATGCGCACACAGACGTCTATGGTGGCAGCACCAAGACCTGCGGAGTGTGTGTCCGTGGCTTCCAAGAACATCCCTGAGACAGGAGTGGTGCACGTTTTTAACTCCCAAGAACCAAATGGTTTAGGAGGGATGAGTAAGGGGCAGATGTTCAGCTACATCCCTAAAGCAGCAAGAGTAGACCAGTTTTACGTCATGCTCGGGGGACCGAAACTAACGGCCTGCTGTGCCCCACCGGTGGTGCTGCTGGTGGCAGAGCACACGCCACGTGCAAGCACATGCGCCTCGACCGACAGAAGTGAAAGCTGCTCTGAGAGGCGGGATGCTCACCATGATTTATTTCTCATATTTTCCTTCTGATGTACCAAGAGTGTGTAAAATCTGCCAAATTAAGCCCAGAACAGCATGCAGAATCACCTGCAAATTCTAAGTGATGATGTAGTTTAATTGGCAGATTTTCCTTTATTTTTTTTTAAGATTTTATTTATTTATTTCATAGAGAGAGCACAAGCAGCCAGAGAGGCAGGCAGAGGGGGGGGGGGGAGCAAGCTCCTCGCCGAGCAAAGAGCCCGATGCGGGGCTCGATCCCAGGACCCTGAGATCATGACCTGACCCGAAGGCAGGGGCTTAACCCACTGAACCAGTTTATCTTTCTTAATGGTTCATACAAGACTAGCATTTTAGATTTGAGGAGACATGGCAGCAACAAGGATAACCCCAGGTCACACTGGAGGGATGCTCACGGGTGCCAGGCCTTACACGCTTTCTGGGTACTAACGTATTTCAAGCTGCAGTTACCCTGCAAGGAAGGAAGCACCCTAACTGTCCCCGTTTTACAGATAAGGAAACGGAGGCACAAGCCCGTTCGGTTACTTGGTCTGGCCCGCATGGCTATGGCTGGTGGAGACAAGACACACCAGGGTAGTCCAGGCCAGGAGCATCTCATAAGGGGCACTGACCTGAATGCTGGCACTTGATGTGAACTTGTAGCAAGGCTGGTGTGGGGAAGAGCTCCTTACACTGCTCACATTCGTGGAACTTCATATCTGTGAAGCACACAAGGAAAGAAATGGTGGGAACCAACCAAAGGACGGCTCTCTCGGGCTGCAGAGGGCGGTGATGGCCAATACTTAGCAAGCATCTACCAAGTGCCAGGAACCTCACAGCTATGAGCTTGCAGAACAATCTGGTGTAATGGACGCCAGATCGGAGCCAGGCCGCCCGGATGGAAGGAGGGCTGCTATACGAATGGAGTAGGAGCGCCACCAAAGCTCAGCACGCGCCTTGCACACAGGACATGCTTCATGACTGTGGTGATTAGCCCAGGCTGACCGGCAAGGGGAGTATTAACTTTCTGAAGAGAAGGAAACCGGCTCAGGCAAGAGAGGTCACTTGCCAAGGTCATACAGCTGCTCCATGTGGGAGTCAGGCTTTCTGCCCGAGCCTGTCTGCCACTACAACTACCCGTCCCAGGTCCCACCGTGTACCAGCGTCCCTCAGTGCTGGGAGGAGCTCACAGTGCTCGAGGCCCCCAGGTTTGAGAACCACTGCCACTCAAGCTACTCTTCACTGCTCCTGATGGGCCAGCGTGGCCTCCTTCAGGTGTGCTGGGACAGAACAAAGGCCACTGCCACACACACCACAGTACAGAACCAGAAGTTGGGATTTTTGGCTGGAGCCCAGGATGCTGTCATCGAGCCACTCCCACTCATCAGCTCACAATGGCGGTCTCAGGCACCCCAACTTCACCTGCGTGCTCTGCCTTGATGTGCTTCTTGTGTTCAATGGTGTTGGAAAAGGTTTTGTCACAGGAGCTGCATTGCAGTGATGAGAATTTGGAAGATCGATGGTTCTGAGCGGCAAACACATCAGGGTGGTGGGTCCGATTGTGGTACCACAACCCAGACAATTGCTGCAAGGAACATGGCGAATGTTAAGTCTTAGAAGGTTCCAGCAAGCTGGAGAGGTCCCAAGGCCCTCGTGAGACAAATGAGCTTATGGATCTAGAATCACACTCTCACCCAACACACTGAGTGCTCACGTGAGAGGAAAAGCTGGTGGCTGGGGAACCAGGCTCCTGTGTATTTACTGAGAGACCACTACGGGGCAGGGTACAGCCTGGTCCTTCAGAAACTCTCACCCTTCACAATAAGCCTATGAGAGAGGCATCAGAATCTTTCTAGTGAGGTGAGCTGAGGCACACAGCGGTTAAATGACTTGCCCAAGGTCCTATCAGTAAACAGCAGGGCCAGAATTCAAACCCCGGCCTTCCCACCGGAGCATGTGAGCTGTATCTCACCGCCTCCCAGAGGCCCAGGGAGGCAGCAGAGAAGCCTGCTGGAGCAGAAGCATGCGCGGTCCCTGCTCCTTCCCAGGTTCCAGAGCAACCCGGAGACACTCTCACCCCACAGTTCCCGGTTTTCCCAATGACCAAGCTGATGCCTTACTCAGCTCTGTAACCCTGAGGTCATAGCACCAGGTGTGGTCCAAAGTGAGCTCTCCATGTCTGCGGAGCTGCATTAGCCGCGGTGTTTCTCTCCCTACATCCAAATCTTACAGACGTCACAAGAACCATTTTTTCTCTGCAGTTTTAGAGTTGAGTTTCTCTTATGTGGTTTCTTTTTAGTTCCATATGGGGTTTCCCTTTAATTACATACCAAATTCTACGGTGAAAAAGCAGACCCCTTCCCTAGGAGTTTAAAAACAGCGACAACAACCCAGTCATCGTGCTAAACAAGGTAACTGCAGGCAGTGTTACACGGCCCATTGTCACTCTCGCATCCCCTGACACACGGGCTCAACGGGCTGCACAGAGTGTGAGTGTCCAAGGGGAAAAGCAGCATTCAGCTCGTGACAGGGCTGAAATCCAAGAGAAGAGCTGTAGGAATTCTCGGCTCCAATTAAAGCTCCCAGCTGCATCACTCTGACCAGATCACCTTAGCGAATCTCAGCGGTTACAAGCTGCATCCTTCCTGAGCGGCAGCCACCTCGTCCGCTCTGGGACTCCAGGCAGATGCAAGGGAGGGCAGGCCGGGGACGGGGGAGGCGCTCCGGGCCGAGCGCGCGGTCACCTGGTAGGCCTTGTTGCAGATCCCGCAGCTGAAGGGCTTCCCGCCGACGTGGGTCACCATGTGCCGCTCCAGCATGGAGGGGGCGCTGAAGATCTTCCCGCACGTGGGGCAGGGGTGGTACTCCTTGGAGTGCACCTCGTGGATGTGCCTGCGGTGGTCCTGCAGCGTGGGGAAGCTCATCCTGCATTTCTTGCAGTCGTACGGATCCTCGATGTCTGGTTTCACGGACGTCCGCGGGGAGAGAGGGAGGGAAAAACACCACGGGCAGCCGTCAGGGAGGCGCGGCAGCTGGGTGCGGTTCCGGGTGCGAGGCTGTTCGGAGGTCAGGCATGGCCGCACGCTCCGAGGACCAGCAGTGAGTGCGGCGATCGCCTGACCACCCCCCTACCTTCGTCCGGGGTTGTGGGGGGTGCCTCTGAGGCTTCTGTACGAACCCCCTCTGCGGCACCAAGTAGTTCATCCCCATTCCTCACGTTACAACCTACAAGTTCAATTCTATTTAACTACTTTGCAGGGAGGACTGCCCTTGCTCTTCCCCTGCCTGCGCTGGGCCTTTCTGAGTGTTCTCATGTTCTGCAGAGATTTCCAACACACTCCCCAGAGCCTCACTGTTTGCTCTGTTGTCAGCGTCTGACTGACGGGAAGGATGCTTCCTTGCTCCTCACCTTGGATTCAACAATAAAAACATTCTCAATGTTTAATGAGTACTGCATGACAGCCATATTCCAAGTGCCTTACAAATACGAACTCGCTCTAACCTTCCAATAACCCTACACGTGGGATCTATCATCATCCTGTTTTAGAGATTAGGAAAAGCAAGGCTTCGAGAGCACCCAGTGACACAAGTGGGAAATGACTCAACCGGGTGACAGTCTCTGCTCTCACTCCCAAGGCTGTGCTCTGAGCCACCTGCTTAACTAGACACGCCAACTCTTCAGGGAGGCCTCAGAAGTAAGAACTAGCACTGAGGAAGGATACATCTGCCATCCCTGTGGCAAGAGATTTCAGTTTTTCTGAAAGCAACAGAAAGCAGCGCCTTTTAATAATAAAATCCTTTGCCTACTAGCCAATCTTACGCATGGACGGGCTCCAATTAATTCCAGAATTTGGACACACGGCAGCACTCGGTATCATTAACTGGTGTCCCTGTGGACATGAGCTCCGAAATCTCAGTCTACACTGTCTCCAAAGACACGGGGTGAAGCAGTTCTCCATATGCTACGACGCGGGCCTGGGAAACAGGCAAGCAGCGGCCTAGGAGAGGGCCCTGGCCGCTGGCCTGCTGCCAATGACCTTTCCCAGGACACGGAGGTCTTTGGGCTCCTCTTCGTCCTGACAACTGATCAGCCCCACCATCTCCTGGCTCCTAGGTAATGCTACCAGGAAGAGGAGACCAGAGCAGAGCATCCAGAGCAGAACGTCCTTTGAGAAGGTCGAAAGGACATCGTAATTATGGCACTAGATCCAAGATAGACCTCTCATCTGGGCGTCTACTGCAGCTGGATTCGGGGACTTGTGAACTCCCCAGGGGAAGGGGCTGCACGGTACGTATGTCCAGCATCGCCCAGGGTCCAGCCCCACGTCAGGGACACAGGAGTCCTGACAACATCCTTTGTTGGCTAGCTGATAATATATCTGAATGTGTTGACATAAAGGCCATGTTTGTGAGGCACTGTTTTTGCAGATAGCTAGAAACTGGTGTGTGGAAAACAGGGGTAGGGAAGGAAGAAGGGGAGGAGGATATGCAGGGTACATGGCATGCCAGAAAGACAGGCTTTGATGGCGACAAATGGCACCTGAGACAGTTGCTTTTACCACCAATACTACTATCTGGTGTTTACTGAGCATCTTCTGTGTGTCAGGCAGAGGGGTTCACGCTTCACACGGGACAGACACCTTATTAATTCTCACAGCAATCCAAGGCGGTGGCATTATTACTTTTCCTCATGGACAAAAGGGGCATGGGGGATTGGAAAGGTAAAGAAATCTGTTTAAGGTCTCAAGGAAGTAAATGGCAGGGTCAAGGTCCAGTTCCAGGCCCTTGTGGAGTCAGAGCCCAAGCTCCTAACCCCCCCTGCTACGCTGTGCTGCTCACTCCCACTGCAACGAGTCTGCTGGGGGAGATGGGACATGGCTGCAGACGCCACACTGGCCACTTCCCGAGGCTGGGATGAGGATGCACAGAGTTTTCTTTGCCTTCCTGTGCGTGTGTTGAATAGAGAAGTATGTTTTGTCTGTATCAGTTCCGGTAGAAGTGGAGAAAGGTGGGGGCAGACCCCACTACCTGAGTGGCTCCAGGGGCACAGGGGAGGGAATGTCGGGCAGTAGGCTTCCCAGGTTGGGAGGGGGGCGAGAGCAGGGACCACTCACAACGGTAGATATTAACTCAGACAGCGTCCGGCTACTCCTCGGGGAAAGGCGGGTAGGACTCCAAGATGAGTTGGGGAGGGAGGGGGCAAGCAAAGAGCAGCTCAGTGGACTAATGGGAATATACTGGAGCTCTGCAGCCTGTTACTGAGGCTCTCCTTCAAGCATAATTTGCCTTTGTCAGGCAAGCAGTGCCAGGTGGGCTAAAAAGGAGACAAGGAAACAGCTCGGACACTACACAATGACATGTTAAAATGGGATTTTTCTTGAAATAGGAACGAGGGACTTGGTTTTGCAGGAGAACAGGGGAGGGGAAGACACCAAGTGGGGCCTGGCTCTGGTGGAGTGACAACCTCTGTCATGATCGTTACACGCCTTCTTAGAGCCAGGCCGGGCGCCGAATGCCTGACAGCCGCCATCCCAGTACGTACTGTGAAAGGTGTGCAGGTGGATGGACAGGCCGTTGGCTTGCCGGAAGCCCTTGCCACAGTCCCTGCAGACATACGGCTTGTCCCCAGTGTGGGTCCTCACGTGACGGGACAGCTCAATGGACTGGGCGAACACAGCATCACAGTACTGGCAAGCGTACATTTTCCCTGGAAACATGCACAAGTGCTTATTAGAAATAGCACCAAACGCGGAAGGCATCCCTAAACACAAGATCACACGGTAAGGCACGTGTCGGGGAATACAATCTGGGAGATGGCGTCAAAACCACACGCAATTTGTAACACCCTCGGTGAGAGGTCTGGGCCCTTCTATCAGATGGCACCTCGCACGGAGCCGATGACAGTGTGGCCTCCCTCCCCTGCGGGATAAGAACAGAGTTCTCACCACACAAGACCACCCATCTGTTAACCAGGCCCCTCTAAGTTATGGAAGAGCTCATTCCGCTCCCAGAAAACAGATGTATCCTCCTGCCCAGAAACTCCCGGGTCTGGATCACTGGCCACACGCACCGTGTGGAACTGCGACTGCACACGGAGGTGACAGACGGGGATTGAGAGAAGGGAAGCCTTCCCCTGCTGACTTGCTATGAAGTTCTTATAAATCATCTGGCTTCTCTGTTCCCTCACACACATAATGGGAATACAATGAACAGATTGCCAAAGACTGTTGGGAAACAGAGGTAAAGAACAAGGCTGGGAAACTGGCATTTGTAAGAAACCACCAGACCAGCTGTGCCTCCAGGGTCCCTTCTGGGCCAGCAGAGAAGTGGAGAAATCAGTGAGGTGAGAGTCCAAATCCCTCAAATCTGAGGTCTACTTCAGCTAGAGCAATCAACATCGTTTGCATTTTTCACATGTTGGGCTTTGAAATAAGATTTTGTTAGGAAAAAAAGGGTTTCTTCGATCAAGAGTTGAAATTATTGAGAAGCCCAGGACTTAGGCCTTGGCCGCCTGCTTTATCCTCTCTTCGTAGATGACCTTAGCTCAGAGCTCAGATACCATCTGTACCCTGAGAACGCCCACAGTCCTAGCTCTGGCTCCCAGCCTCCCCTGTAACTGCAACTTACACATCCAACCTCTTCTGTCCTTCTCTGCATGGAGCTCATGCCTATCCCTCAGACAGAGCTCCTGGGGCTCCGTCCCCGGCACCCCCATGACCCGCCACCAGCCCCCAAGCACTCCAGTTCCGTCCACTGCGGGGAAGGGCAGGGCCACATACCTGGCTGCTCATCCAGAAACTCCCAGCCATCCTTAACCAGGCAGCCCACCATGGGTCCTATCACTTCTGCTTCAACACCACCCTCAACTTGAATGTTATGTTTGATGACTGCCCCCAGCACACCCTAGCTGAGAGCCCCGACACATCCACACCGGACAAATGGCTGGCCCTGCCTCCCTGTGAACATGACTCTTCTCTTATTAAAGCAGACTACTGAGAGTGGCCAGAATTAACTCCAAATTAACTCCAAAGAAGTCACCTCCTGCTGCTCCTCTGCTCATAGCTGGCCCATAGCTTCCTGCTGTAGAATCATGGCCCCTAAGGGTGCCCATGTCCTAACACCCCAAAACTTGGGAACATGTTCCTTCATGTGGCAAAAGGGGCTCTGCAGATATGATTAAGTTAAGGGTCTTGAGATGGGAAGACTATCCTGGATTATACCAGCAGGCCCAATGTCATCACAGCTTCTTTGGAAGAGAGAGCAAGGAGGGTCAGAGGAGGAGGCCCAATGGGGGAAACAAGGACATGGCATGAGCTGCGGAAGCCACACAACCTCTAGAAGCTGGGAAAACGAGGAACAAGTTCTCCCCCAGACCTTCCAGAAGGAACACACTCACCAAAACTTTGACTCTTCCTTTGTTAAAACCTCTTTTGGCTCTTTAACCTCCAAAGTAGCAAGGTAATACATTTGCCTTGATTTTAGCTACTGTGTCTGGTAATTCATTACGGCAGCAACAGAAACTAGCCCACTCTGCATAAAAGCCCAAGTCCTAAAAACAGAACAAACTAAAACAACAACAAAAAGTCCTGACCCTGGCCTCTATGGCCCTACACCTGGCCTCTGGTGAGCTCTCTGGCCTCCTCTCCCACCGCTCTTTCCGTGTCTAATCTGTTTCAGCTTCTTCTAGTTCTCTTGTGGTGTCTCAAATAGGTCCGGCTCATTCCAGTTGCAGGGGGTAGGGTCTCTGCACTTGGGATGCTCTTCAAGATCTTCCACTGGTTCCAGCTCTCACGTCACTCGCCTACACAAGCCTCACGTCTCTGAGGCCTTCTCTGATGATGGCAAACCCTGCCATTCCCCTGCTGATGACCCTGCTTTATTTTTCTTCTTAGCAATGACTACTATCTGAACTTACACTATGCATTTGTTTATGGTCTCTCTTATCACTGGAAGTGAACTCCATGGCACCTCGGTGCGTATACACACTCCCAGTGCCTGGAATAGTGCTGTAGAAATTCATTTACTCGCTGAACGTTTACTGAGGGTCGAGTCTTGCTAAGTACTATTCCAGTGATGCAGCAGTTTGGGGGGGGGGGCGTGGGGAACTAACAGCTCTACCTCGTGGAGCCTGCATTCTAACGGGGGAGACTGACTAGAAACACGAGAAATTAAGTAGGTAACATTTCCTGCAACAAGCCCTACGGAGGAGAACGATGCAGGGGAACTGGAGCTGGGGCTGAGATTTTACACGGGGTGGCCAGGAAAGGACTCGCGGGGAAGAGCTGGAACAAAGACCTGAAGGAGGTGAGGAGGGATGACAAGAAAGCCTTCGAGTGGAGGGAAGGGCAAGAACGCAGGGCCGGCAGGTGTCCTCCCGGGCCAGAGCCTTGCAAGGAGGCTGCAGTCGGAGAGAACAGGGTGAGGGCGAGGGAGGGGAGTAAGAGGGGAGGTCTTAGGAGACCCGGTCACAGGGAGCCTGGCAGGCTAGTGTTAGGCCTTCAGATTTTACACGGAGTGAGGTGAAGAGCTTTTGCAAAAAGGTTTTGAGCAGAGAAGTGACAGGATATGGGTTAGCACCAAAAGGACCACTGGGGCCTGTGTCCCGAGAGCACCATCTAGGGAGAGGATGAGAGCAAGGGATAGGTGGCTCCTACCACGATCCAGGTGAGATGATGGCGGGACTTTTTTTTTTTTTTTTTTTTTAAGATTTTATTTATTTACTTGAGAGAGAGAGAGAGAGAGCACACGCGCGCACATAAAGGGAGAGGGAGAAGCAGGCTCCGTGCTGAGCAGGATCCCAGGATTGTGGGATCCTGACCTGAGCTGAAGGCAGATGTTTCACCACCAACTGAGCTCCCCCAGGCGCCCGATGATGGGATTCTTTCTTACACATCAACGTGCTAAACAAGGCAGGGAGTCCTCTGAGAGGCCCTCTCTGAGCACGCATCTCCCTGGCTCTGAGCAGACTAGAAACCCCTTCCCCGTCCTTCCACCTTGCTGGGGTTATCCCCTATCCCAGCGTCCGCAGCTCTGCACTGCCTCGGTCTCTACGGCAGAGAAGCCCCTGGCCCGTGAGCTCTGGGGGCCCAGCAGCTCCCACATCGTCACTTGGCCATGGTCTGACCCACGGCACGTGCTCAGCCAGGGTTTGTCTCATGCGTGAACTCTACCTCGAAGCCCGAGGAACTCCTGGCTTTCTGCCAATTCTGTAACTATAAGGTCACAATCCTACGTTAGTTAGCCTCTCTTCACCAACTCTTACCATAAGCGTTTTATGTGCCCGTGTACCTGTGTGCTCCTAGTCATCACTCTAGGCAGAGTGTGCACCGTTTTTTGTTTCTAATCTACTTGAGAGACACGTCATGCCTCGTTCCAAATGGGTTTTTGGGCAGGCGACCCATTGAGAGTTGGCAGAAAGAATGAAGACACTCTCGGCCCCCTACCTTCCGAGTGCTTCTTCTTGGTGTGGTAGGCCAGGGCGGAAGCCTGGGTGAAGGTCATGAGGCAGTGCTTGCACATGAACGGGCGGTCCCCCGTGTGAAGGCGAAGGTGGTTCTTCAGGGTAGAATTGGCCGCGAACTTGGCCCCACACTCTTCACAGGAGAAAGGCTTCTCGTCAAAGTGCTCTGTCAGTTTGTGGTACTGCATGCCTAGGGAAGCCACGCCAGGGGCCAGAGGGATACCCGTCATCAATGTGACGACGCCAGCGTGAGGACACGTAACAGCACTGACGGGGGCCAGGCCCCACGAGGTGGCACAGTAGGCCACCCGTACTCGGCCCGCACTCGGCCCAGACTCGGCCCTGCTGCTCATCCACCCACTGGCCTGCACTCCGAAAGTCACCTCGGTCCCTCTCCTGTCTGCATCAGGCATGGAGTGTTCCAGGTGTATCCTTCACCTCCCCTCCCCTCTCTCTCTTAAATAGGACCCACCACCAAGAGACAGTGAAACAAAACTCGCTTTTATGTTTCATTAGGTTTAGCCAACATCTGGGACGAGGGTAAGCAATTGTGACTATCCGTCCCAGAGTTTGTGACCTATTTATTAACAAGAAGCAAGTGGTACGTGGAAGCCTGAGTCGGCTGTGGACTAGCTGGTTATTGCTATCAGTAACAGCCACCGCCACTTACGAACTCTACTGCAGGCGCTGTAGGTAGGGGTTTAACTATGTGAACTCTTCACAACAATTCCAGAAAGTGGGTGCTGTCAGGGTGCCTGCTTAACAGATGGGGAAAGGAAAGCTCGGGGAGCTGAGTGCACAGCTCCTGCTTTCCTCAAAACATCACCCACCTCTGAGGGAGCCCTCTGTTTCCCAGGCCCACCCGTAGCCCTCACTGCACACAACCGGAGGCAAGGCCTGGAGTCCACACCACCATACCCAGAAGGCCCGCCCTCTGAAATCACTCTGCCTTCCTGGAAGTACCTGAGGCGTGGGCAAACTCTCTCCCACAGAGGTCACATGTCACCGGCAGCCTCTTCTTCTTCTTCTTCGGGACATCGGGATCTCCTCCTGCACCATGGGCCTCCAGCTGATGCTTCTCCAGCTCCTTCTTGGAACTCTTGGTCTCGCTGCACTCCTTGCACTGCACCTGCTGGCTCTTGGCCGCCCGGCAACGCTTCACGTGCACCTTCAGGCGGCAGTAGAAGTGGAAGCTTTTGTCACAGGCCTTACACACGAAGCTCTTCTTGGCAGCGTCGGAGGAGGCAGACGTGTCTTTCTCTTGTCTCTCTGGCAAGGAACCAGTCTCTCCTGGACTGCTCTGTTTCCCAGACTGGCAGCCTTCCTCCGCTGGCTTGGCCACCTTCTCGTCTGTTCTGCTGTCGGCTTCACGGCGAAACTTACCGCTCACCTTCCACCTCTCCTTCCCTCCACTTTCCTGAGTAAGGAAGCCTGCAGACGAGAGAAATCACACGGCTCTGGAAATTCTGCGTTTCTGCTTTGCTTCCTAATCTTTCCTAGAGAAGGCTGCAGACTAGGGCGGGACCCTCTAAAACTCTGGAATGATACCACCGTCACCTTCACTTTCCAATACACACCCACAGCATCGGCTTAGATCGAGGCCTGTGACCTGTGCAGGTACTGAGAGTATTTCAAAGTAGTGAGGCAGCGATGGACGAAGCCGTCTACGAACTACTTCCTCTTCTGTGCAGGACGGACACAACCTGTGGGCCTGACAGGACCCCCAGCCCCCGCTCTGTTCCTTACCAGTGTGTGCTAACTCGTGCATGATAGGCTGCAGGTCTGGGAAAGATCTGTGCACGGTGCACAGGAGGTGACATATTTCAATGGCCGAGATGGATTTTTCCATGGCTCTGGTCAGCACTACTTTCAGGGAAGCTTCAGGGCTCGCCATCTCCGAGGAAATGCTCAGAATCTAAATGAACACCAGGAGACAAAGGTTTGTGGTTAATATCAGCAGTTTTCTCCATGGTTCTCAACTAGGGGGTAAAGAAAGATAATTTGAGGAAGGCACTGCTCCGTTTATAACAGGTTTACACTTCTTGTGATGAATGTAAGGGAGAACCCTCATTTCCAGAGAACAGCGAAACTGGCAAATTAAGAAAGGAAAAGGACAAAAGGGAGACCCGTGTCAAGACAAACGTGCAAAAACAAAGGTACCAGAGCAAGGAAACGCTGGGCATTTTCTACAAGAAGCATCTTCTCAGAAGCCAGGAGTCTCCAAAAGAACTTTTCTAGATCTCGGTATTAAAAGCTTGGAAAGCTATAGGATTTGGTAGTCGGTGGCTCTGTCCTGAAGATCAAGATAATTTCTCATAATATGTAATCGTCACAGTGTCTGGAAGTAATTCTGTATGATCAGTGGCTTCACATTTTTAGACACTTAGATGTACCCTTTTAAACATTTTCTTTCATGAAAAAAAAAAAAAACTCGGCTTTTTAAAGAAGGTTCAAATAGGGGCTTTAAAGAGGCCAAGAATTTTATTTCAAAGCCATCCTCTTTCCGAATGTTAGAGCGATCAGCAGAAAGAGTCCGTACACTGAGAAAATAAAGCGAAACCATCCACAGATGGCCAAATGGAAGTTTCGTTTGGGAAGACATTTTATTTCTGCTCTTTTCAAGTCTATCTAAATAAACCTGATGTCCCTGGAGGTAGGCCCGAGGCTCATTAGTGAGGCTCAAACTCATCAACTGCAAGAGCTCCGTCTCTGAAGCGTGAGGCGTGCCGGAGTCTCGCAGATGTGTCCGGCTCGGAAGGCCCGCAGAAATCTGTGCCACCGTCTTCCCATCCGAGAGTCAGACCACGGTGGGGCTGTCACTTGTGTGGACAGTGCTAGAAACCCGCCCTTTGGCACACCTTCCACGCCTACCTGGATTAAAAGGCACTACGGGGGAACCTGTAGTTTAATCTAATCCCCTTATAATTCTTCCTCACTCGAGATGCCCATGATCCTGGGCTGGACATACATGAATCCCCCCAAGTCCCCACCTGGTTTTTCTGGGATGCTGGCCACACTGAGAAGCCTTACAGAAAATGAGCTGGCACTACGTGATACCCCATATGGGCAAAAGCTTTGTTCTAGTTATGTTTGTCTTGGCTCTTCCTAGATGCCGGACCAATTTTACTTTTCTTCCTCTGAAAGCAGTTGCTCCATAAAACATGTTAGGGAACAGTTATCATGGTTCTCTTTGAGTTTACCTAGGTTCAGGTAAATGAAATACATCTAGGTTTGAGCCACATGAGCCTGGGTTCAAACCCTGGCTTCCGCTCTGACCAGCTGGAGCATCCCAGACCTGTTACCAGACCCCTTAGAGCCTGAGTACCTATTCTGTAAACTGTGGATGACATCCCCTGCCACGCAGGGCTGAGAGAATTAAACAACAAAGAAATGTTGGCTCAGCACAGGGTTCAGCGTGCAAGAGGCACTCTGCAGAATTCAGTGCCTCCCTCAGGAATGAGACCATCCCAGGCATGAGCCTGGTAGAACTCTCCAGAACAACAGGCTTTTCCCCCACCGCACCTCCTTCACAGCCTCTGCCAGCAGCTCCTCCTCCACGGTAAAGCCCTTGAGTCCCGTCCCTTGCTGGATGGCCTCTAGGATCAGTCTGCGATGCCTCAGGATGGCTTCCAAAGCTGCACTTTCTGGGTTGGCCACTGAAAGAAAGGGGGATTGAAAACTCATGAGTGAAACCATGAGCACCATTTTTCCTTCACCTTTTCTGACTGTGAAGAGTGAGAATACACTTCACCGATCCTTCCCGGGGCTGGGAATAGGGAAAACGGCAAACAGTGCTGTACTTAGAATGTAATTAATATCATCTTAGAATAGTTACTGCGTATTTTATTTTACGAGGTTCACAAACTCCCATGTCCTCAAACAAAACTGCCAGCCCTTACTTGCAGTGGTAGGGATGTGGAAAATGACCAAGAGAGCTCCTGCTATTTTCTGGCAAGACTGGTGCTACTCTCCAGCAGGGACAAGGCTCTGACAAGAGACCGGGTGGCCTACCTGCCCGGAAGAAGGCATCGGCGCCAGGCTCCCTCCGTATTTCCTCCATGAGCAGGTTCAGTGGGCAGGTCTTGGTCTCCTGAGCCACCAGCAGCACTTGCCAAATGGCCGTTGCAGAGAGAGTCTGCTTTTCTAGAACTGCTGACATCAGAGAACTGAAACCACCCGAGCCAGAGTCACGTTTCACGAGCTTCTCCATGACCTTCAAGATGTGGCACAAAAACACACATAAGGGACCTTCTAGCTGCCAGCCCAGCTGCAGAGCTGTGAGCCTGAGTTCTGGGCCACAGTGGACATACTTCTGGGGAGGGGTTTCTCAGTACCCTTCACCTCTCAACCGGAGACTTTTGTACCCGCCAAAGCTCTTCACACTGTCCTTTGAATGCCTTTCTTATTACTGCAGAAATTACAACCTCCAACTCACGACTCTGCCCTAGAAAGCAAATCACCTTGTTTTTCCTTCTCTATGGACCTCTTAGCATTTTTCAACATGGCTGCGTGTGTATATTTATGTAAAATACAGGTATAGTTTTTTTTTTTTTTTTTAAGGTTTTATTTATTTATTTGACAGACAGGGATCACAGGTAGACAGAGAGGCAGGCAGAGAGAAAGAAAAGCAGGATCCCTGCTGAGCAGAGAGCCCGATACAGGGCTCGATCCCAGGACCCTGGGATCACGACCTGAGCTGAAGGCAGAGGCTTTAACCCACTGAGCCACCCAGGCGCCCCTAGGTATGGTTTTTTTGTTTTGTTTTTAAAGATTTTATTTATTTATTTGATAGACGGAGATCACAAGTAGGCAGAGAGGCAGGCAGAGAGAGAAGGGGGAGGCAAGCTCCCCGCTGAGCAGAGAGCCCGATGCAGGGCTCGATCCCAGGACCCTGGGATCATGACCCGAGCTGAAGGCAGAGGCTTTAACCCACTAAGCCACCCAGGCAACCCCCCTAGGTATAGTTTTAAAGTATGTATATATGTCCATCTTTTTTCCTTTTCCCATTTTACCCAACTCCCGTCCCCACCCCCTTTTTCTCTTACCTCTCTTTCTCCACAGGCTAAACCCTTCACGTGTGAGATCATTTTTAGTAATATCTGGTTGTCTGTGAAAATCTCCGAGAGGTTTTCATGATACCGTCTCAACAGCTCAGTCCCATAATCATCAGGGCTTGCTTGGACTGCAAGGATATTAGCAAAACAATAATGTTTGCTATAACAAAATGTCCTTACGGGGTTCTGCTACAGAGGAGTAGGGGAGTTACAAATGACAGAGGAAGAGGATTATCACACAAGAGCTCTGTCTCCTCTGGAAGGCAGGTTCGGCTCCCGGCTTGGGGCCTCATACATGTGTGTTCAGATCTCCTCTGGTCTACCCTTAATCACTTGGTGCTTCAGAGTCGCAAAACCTCTAACACTTTGCAAGCCAGTGCCCAGCGGTAGAAGCCAGCGATAGCTCAACAGGGAGGTAATTAGAAGGCGTGCTTGTAAGAGACTCAGACACACAGATTCAAGGGGTGTTACTCCTCGAGCCTGAGGTTAGGAACCCATGTGGCAATCCAAAATACTAGCAGACGTTCAGTTGAGACTCCAGTAGTGAGACTGACCTGTCGTTCTTCATGCCCTTTGAGCTGATCTGTTAGGGACTCTCTTTTAAAAAGTCATATTTAATTTCAAAGGATGAAAAACAGAAACTATCATGCATTTCCTTTAGTTTTACAAATATTTAAAAATGTATTCTCCTCTTTGGCCCAGTTTACCCTGCTTCTGGGAATCAGGCCTTACGAAATGCTCCGGAGGCAAAAAAATCTGTGTGTGAAGATATTTGCCACTGAGTTACCTGTGATGATAAGGACGGAGAGAACACCTAATGTTTACTGAGGACCTATAATTTGCTAACTGTTGTACATGTATTGTCTCCCAGGAGCCACAAGAATGAATGTGATGGGTGCCATTCTCACTCCCATCGCAGGAAAAAATGAAGTTCGGAAGGGTTAGGGTCCCTTGGCTCAGGGTCACACATCTACAAAATAATCAGGATACAAACCCAGGTAGTCTTGATAGCCTAAGCGTTACACCCCATGTACCCCTAAACAGGGCAGGAGTCATACACAGTATGTGCCCTTGTGATGGAAAACTACAGAGCCTTCAAAATATAGGATTATAGAGCGTTTTCTGAAATGTGGGGCAGAATGTTTATGTTATACTGTTAAATGGAGGAAATTATAAAATTATAAAATACAGTAGAATATCTCAACATTGTAAAAATAATGTGACAAATATGTTAATGCCCCAGTACGGACATAATCAAGTGGGAAAGTTGGAGGTTGTTTTCTTCTTTATTTTGTAAACTGTTCAAGTTTGTATAGATATTCATTGTTTCTACAAGCTAGAAGAAAGTTGTTTCCTTTCCCAACTACCCCTTTTTTGAAAACCACATTGGTCTCAAGGGCTCTGGGATAAGGGAGAACTGGCTAGACTTGGCACATTTCTCTAAGGACTGGGACAGGGACTCACGGCCCCGGACTGAATGCACACGAGAGGTGTAATTCTGGGGCCTGCCAGGACCAGCCATTCCTCACACGGAGTGGGAAAATAAAGATTGGCGTCTTTGCTGCTTGGATTTAACAATGTGTCCAAGCCACGCGCTCTGTGAGCCGGCCTGCTCCCTCAGCATTCCTGGGGGACCGGGGGCCAGCCGTGGGACAGCCACACCTTCACAAACCCTGAACCACAGGAACATCATGAGGACGCCTGACCAGCAAGAGCCGTGCTCAGATCTCCGATCTCAACTCCAGAGCTACGGACAATCGCTGGTTTCTGCGGCACTAGGGCGTCTCTAAGCATCACCTCATCTCCCCAGCATGGTGCCCAAAGGGTGTTTAAGCTCTCATTTTCTGTGGGAGAGGTTCCAATCCAGAGCGCCGACAATTAAGGGATACCTGCGGTGCCCTGCGAGGTGGCTAATCTCTGCAAATTCTCCAGCAGGAGGCCCAAGTTCGGGGACGTCGGTTTCACAGCCTGAAGGAGCTTTACCAAACTCTCTGCAGTCACAGTCCTGTCTTCAGACATTCTGTGCAGCAGCTTTTCCATTGTCTCCTTAGGTGTTCCGCCCTCGCAGCAATTCAGGATCACCTGCAGCGGCGAGCAATCAGGCAGACAGCAGTTACTGGCACTTCCAAGTGCATCTGACACGCCGCCGGCGAACCCAGCGAGACGGCAGCACGAGGCGCCTGTCCCCGGGTCCTCCTCTGCGGTCTCCAGCACTGCTGTTCCCAGAGTCACTACCTTGTGCTGTGTCGTCGGTAAAAGGCCCAAGTTTTCTCCAAACTGAACAGCTCTGTGAAAATCCCTCCTCCTCAACTGGAGGTCGTAGACTCCTTGTAGACTCCTTGTCCCCCCGCCCCCCACCCCCACCGTTTGCATTTAGTGAGAAGATTCCTACACGAAGCCCGAAGCCCGCATGGCAGCGCGGGGAGCCCACCTCTCACCGGGGTCTTCAGACTGGGTTTGTTTAGACACGGAGACTGAGAAAGAGGCAGGCAACTAACGAGTACAGCTACAGTGGTTTTAGCCTGTTCGATAACTACGTGATAGTGGTTAAGAGGTTGCCACTGCAGGGCAATCCCGTTATTTTACTTCCTTCTACTCATTCAAACCTTTTCATAGCAATTTGAATGCCCAGGTAATTTACACATTAGTCCATGGCCACCAAAATAACAGATTTAAAGTGCATGTCTGGATTAATTTTTCTTGTAGATTCTGTATCTTCGATCTCTCTCATCAGTGCCACATACACGGCTCCAGTCACCATCCCCCACTCCCACCCCCCCCTCGTTCTTCCTTGGTGTGCTGGAGTCAGAAGGGCACAGGGCTCCAGCAAGAGGGTGAAGGATAACACCCATGACTGTTATTTTAAAGAGATTTTCCTGTTACAACAGAACTATTTCCTAATGGACTACAACTCACTATGTGTAACCTGGCTCTTATGGCGCCGATAACATGCGAGATTATTTCAACACACATAATCTACAGACTCCTAGTAACCAAATTTTGAGCTTTCCTTCAGAAAAATACCCGCTTTCAGGAGCAGTCAAGCAGATCAGTCCCAGAAGCATGCCAGAGGATGCCATTATCAAATTAACTCCCATTTAAAAATAAATTTAGCTATAAAACCAAATTAGTTTTATGTCTATGAAAGGAATATCTATATTACATATATGAAAGGAACATATACATTATATATTAAACTATTATATTCATCAGTACAGAACACAGTCATTCTCTGTTTAATGTCTAATATAACTAGATTCCTATTAAATGAATCATAATTTAAAATTCAAGTGCCTGTATCTGAAAACCACTCTGATTTCAGTGCTATCTCTTTGTTCCTAAGCAATGACCTGATACACAATGAGGCAGCCATGTACTGTCAACAGTGGGTAGGGGCCTTAAAGCCAGACAGGCCTAGTAGGAAACCCAGTCCTGAAATGTATAGCCGGCGTGACCTTGGGTGAGTTCTTCTGTTCTTTGAACTGTATCTTCCTCATCTGCGAAAGCAGAGAACAATATCAACGCTTGCACACTTGTTATTAGGAGTCTCTAAAGTGAAGCTGCTATTTGTAGAGCCTGACATAATGTCTAGGACATCGTGATCTTTAAATGACAGTGGGTACTGATATCCTTAGGCAGCTGTATGCACAGCGGTAAGAGAACGTGCCGTGTGTCCACGTCTGAGCTCTAGCACGGGCGCCCAGCAGCTGAGTCTTTGGGTAAGCTGCTTCACCTTCCTAAGGGTCTGTATCCTCATCTTTAAAACGAGGGTACTATCTGTGCCTTCATCAAGCTGATGTGAGGGCAGAAATTAATAATGTTTAAAAGGTCCTCAGCACACTGCTCAGCACACGGTAAGCAGTAAATTAACGACTGTCGCAATTGCTATTGCTGTAAGTTTCCAATCCTGAAGTGAAGACACATCTATTTACCATTTCTTATAGAACCCAGGTATGTAAACACAGGGGCTGTGGTGCCTCGATTAGCATCATCCTGTAATAGGAGAGAGTTCTAAAAGGCCCAAGTGCGGGGTGCCTGGGCTCAGTCGTTCAGCGTCTGTCTTTAGCTCAGGTCATAATCCTGGGGTCCTGGGATTGAGTCCCACAGTGGGCTCCCCGCTGTGGGGGGAGCCTGCTTCTACCTCTCCCACTCCCCCTGCTTGTGTTCCCTCTCTTGTTATATCTCTCTCTCTGTCAAATAAATAAACTCTTAAAAAATAAAAATGAAAATAAAATAAATAAAAGGCCCAAGTGTACGTTCCACATGATGCCCACACACTGTGGCCATTTGATCAACATTCACCTCTACGTTCCTGCTTTATTGTTTGGCTTCAATTTTCACAAGAAGTAGCTAATGAAGCTCTGGTAGAACCCCAATTCCAAGAGGTGTTTCTGTGATTTATAACTAATTTACGTTCTTCTGCTTTAGTCCTTTCTGTCAAGTAAACTGAAAGTGACAGAGGAAAATGACAGTGTGTGGTCTGTCTTGGTGCAGAGAATGAGGCTGAGTCTGGGCTCTTCCTATAAATGCTGTTTTACCAAGATAATGAAATAGTTCAAAGGACACATTCAATCTAGCTAATAAGGAAAAGGTTTGAATGAGTAATCGAATGAAATCCCTAAACAGGGAATCAGGTACTTCTAGAGCTATAAGCAACTTACTTAAACTGAGTGCCTAAAATTAAATTCAGTCTTAAGATGAAGGAATCTTAATCTTATTTTGTATATTATCTTTCCCTAAGGAAATTCAAAGGAGTTATAATTTTGGGAACACGTAATTTATAAAGTATAATTTTAAGATTAAGGATTGTTCCCATTTTATATGAAAAAACTACAGTTTATGACCACTGAGAAAAAAAGGAATTCAGAATCCAGTCTTCACTACTGATCCATGCTTAGCCATCCTACCACTGCTTTCTAAACATTTTCTCTTCCCAGACATGTAAGCCACTTCCCAGAGTTTTAAGAATTGATGCCACAGAAGTTCTCTGTCCCTATTCCTTCCTTCCAGATATAAAAATATTTTTAGCACAAAGTTGAAATCAATAACACCAACAAATACCGTTATCTAGTTGACTTGAGAAGTCATGCCAGCAGTTTTATGAGGATTTCAGTAGCTGGCTGGTGGGAGAGTAAATTGGTACAACCTTTCTGAAGGGCAATTTGGCAATATATAGCAAACACTTGAAAAATTTCATACTCTCTATTTCAAAATTCTACTTCTTAGAAAATTACTCGAAGGAAAGAGTTTGAGAAGTATGCAAAGATCTGTGTGCAAGGATGTGCTCTACACCATTTACCACGGCAAAAAACTGGAAACACGTGTGCAACAATCAACGAATTCTGGTGTGTTCGCTACATAAAATACAACGCAGCTACCAAAATCCATATCATAGTATGGAAATGTATCGACAATGCATTAAATAACAAACCCAAAGGTACTCTGTATAAGCCTATCCTAGGATGACTCAACTGAGAAAAAGTGGGAGCATGTGCTCCAAACTGTTAGCTGTGATCATCTCTGAGTGGTGAGATGGTGAGGGATTTTAATTGTTTTTCTTTTTGCTCACTTCCCCAATTTTTCCTACAGGTGAACAGTGTATCATTTCTATAAAGAATAAAAGAGTCAAAATTATAATTACAACTGTGTCTAAACGTTTTCACTCTTGGGGCAACAGTCTCCTATTAGCAGCCCACCAGGTGGGAGCAGGACTATCCATGTACCCAAATACGTGGATACGTGGATTGGATACCCATCCACGTATCCAAACATTTCATCGCAGGGCAGTGTGTGAGTCCCTCGGCCAGCTGCTACCCAGGACACAAAGAGACATGTTCAAGAATGTGAATTTCTGGGTGCTTGCCATGCAGTAGGTGCAAAAACACTGCAAGGGAAAAAGTGCTATGTGCCACAAAAGAGGTTAAAAAAAGGGCTACATAAACTCAGGAGGGAGGAAGAGGTGCTCGATCCCAGTTACCCTTTTCTCAGTGTCAGGCAGGAATTCCTCCGTGGCTGTTTCCAGGAACTCCAGGATAGGTCTCAGCTGTGTGACACCCTGGATCAGGTCCTCTTTGTGTTCTAGTAACAGAGCAGACAAGGTCGTTCCCTCCTCTGTGCTCCCTGGGGCGGGGGGGGGGGGGGGGGGGGAGAGAGAGAGAGGCATAGGCGAAGCTAGTCAATTTGAAGAAAATGACAGCATGGTCTGTCAAGAGAGATCTAACAGAATAGTAAAGTGATTCTCAGCCTATTTTGAGCACCCGAATGCAGAATCTCTTTTTGGAGAGGAAAATACTTTATTATTCTGTTTAAACTCTATGAAAGGAAAAAATGTTTCATTTATCTGTCGAAACACAAAGCCGCAGAGCCAGCCAGAGGTTAACTTCTGCTTGGCAAGGCCACTGCTTTGTACCTAACCCACACGAGAGAAATTGCAGCCGTCGGTGCTGCCGGCAAACCAGTCTACCCTGGGCACTCAAAACACTGACTGGGATGTGTGGCTTGTGAAGGGCAGGAGAACCACTGATAGTCTTCTCCAACTTCAAGGTGTTAGACTAGTTAACTAGGGGACTGAAATGGAGACTCAAATTCAGGCTGTGTACTTGTCACCACCAGCTTCTGGAATTATGTGTAGAACTGATGTGAAAATCACTGAACAATAACTAAGCCGCTGAGGAAATGTATCACTGGAGCAAACCTGACAGCATCTTTCCAGAATAAAACTCAAGCCACTCAGGTGGACGGGGTTTTCTCCTACCTTCTGGCCGCACTGCATCCACACCTTTCGCCTTTCCGTCTAACAACGCTCTCTTTACTGCGGGATTGGAATCTTGGTACAGCCTCAATAGTGACACAACAGTCTGAACGTCCAGGCTCTCATCTCTGACTTTATCCAGGATTCTCTGGAATGCTGAGTGTCCTTCTTCACCCTCAAGACATCCCATTATAGTCTGGGGACACAAGTAACCGGAAAGAGAGATCAGCCAGCTTCAAGAACCCCGTGCTCCTTGGATCTGGCGAGTGAGGCCCTCTTTGGCCTTTCCTGGTATTTGGCATCCTGACGGCTTCTGTATCATGGCTCCTCTGACTTCAGAACACTGAAGCATTCAAGATGGATAAGCACCCGCCTTTCTGATCCCCCCTGCTCGGCCTTTCTCATGGATTCTCCTTCCAAATCCCTACCCATAAGCAGTCCCAAAAACTGGTCCCAACTTTGTTCTCCTGTATGCTCTCCCTTTGGAAAAGCCCTTACATATGCAGCTTTCATATCACCTCTAGGCCAATAACCCTGAAAACTAGCTCCCTAATCTTCAGCTTTCTATTTAAATCTAGAGCCACACAGTTTCTACTAGAAATGCCTTATCCTCCAGAGGTCTTGGCACCACATGCTGCCATCTGGACTCCTTCAACCTGGAAGTACTAAAATACCAGCCACTCCAGTGGTGAAATAAATAAAATTAGTGGGAAGAAGGCCTACTGGAAGGAAGGGTCAAAATTTCTGTTTTAGTAATAATGAATTTATTTTTAGAAAAAATCTAGAACCAAAAGTTAATTTCATGTGCACAGCCTTTATATTTCTACTTGGCAAAACTACAACCTACCTTTGATGTTTTTTAGTGTCAATACTGTAAAAGAAGAGTTTCCTCACAAGAAAGCAAAAAGTTACGCTTTTCTGCACACACACACACACACACACACACACACACAAAACATGAAAGTATCTCATGAATATCTATACTTGCAAAGTTCAGCTAGGCAGTTCTTATCAATTCTGGTAGTAATCACAGGTTTAAAATTTTTGTTCAGAGAGATTTTTATCTTTCTCTCCTCCTCCCAAATCAACAGGAATTAGGAACGAGTTAGACTGTGTTTCTTGGCTTTGCTTGAGCGTGCTTCCTGATCGCAGAATGGACATGACATATAAAGCCAAGGTAAACTTAAAAAAAAAAAAAAGCTTCCTATGATTTTTAGTCATGTACAAAAATAAATTCAGATAAAGGCCAGTTTAGGAATCTATATTAAGTAACTTCCACGAACCTGAGTAACTCATCTTGTCTCCAGTTTGGAAAATAATGAGCCAATGAAATACCAACTCTGCTGAATGCTCAGTTGAATGGCTTTCAGTCGCCTTTATTGAACCTTCCACGCTGTTAGTCGGCCTTAAATCTCGTTAAGGAGCGCCTTTGCCCGGACAGCGGCAGGGACCTGTGGTAGGCAGCCTCTAAATGCTCCGTAACAACCCTGCCACCAGGCATTCACGCCCTTGGGCTGCACCTGATGTCGTGCTTCCCAGGGAAAGAACATGGCAAGAGTCATGGGGGGCACTTGGGAGGCTCCGTCACCGTGACTTCCCTCTTGTCTGCGGGGGCATTCTCTGCCTTCACTCTGGAAGCAGGCTGCCATGTTGTGAGCTGCCCTACACAGAGGCCCACGTGGCAGGGAACGGAGGTCTTCAGCCAACACTCAGTGAGCGAGCTTGGAAGTGCATCTCCAGAACCCTGCCAACAGCCACACGAGTGCACTGGGAAGGGGCCATCCCCCGCCCTGCCCCACCGCGTCCTGAGCTGTCTGTGGCCTTGGCCAATATACCATGACTACAGACCTGCCAGGGACCCTGAGCCAGGGACTCAGCGAAGGATGCCTAGGTTCCTGACCCACAGAGATGGTAAAAACTGTGTGTGCTTTTAAACTGCTAAATGTTAAGAGTAATTGTTATGCGGCAAGAGATACCTAATATAGACCCCCTCAATGCGAGTGCCGTCAGTAAACAGGTTTTTCTCTCTTTCTCCTCTCCTTCCTTCCTTTCTTCGATGCATCTTAACTGATAAGAGCATTTAGCCGTCTTCGCCATCTTCATCTGCCCTACGCCAGTGTGCTTTCTCCTGAAGCTCTGAGTACCGCGAATCCACGTCTCTCAGGACCCAATCTGTCTGGCAGTATCATTTGAGCCGGTGGGGAAGGGACGCTTTCATCAACAGAGCCGTCTGATACGCTTCTCATTATCCTCTCTGCTGTCTCCTCCTCTGCTGAACTGCTCAGCAGTGAAATTAAACTGTTAACTTCATTGCTCAGCAGTGACGCCAGGGTGTGACCATCTGGGAAGAGGAGCAGGGGTGGGCTGATGAAAGGGCCAGGAGGGAGCAGTCAGCTGCCCGGACAGCCCTGCTCTTTGCTCTTTCTTCCAGAACCTACTGGGGACCTGGCACCAGAGCCAGTGTTTTAACTGTTATTCCATCAGCCCCCTAAGCTGCCTGGGGCTCCTCCGTGCAGTGAGCCCTTTTCTGAAATAGCCCATCTGCCTAAACAGAGGGCGTCCCTTATTGTGGCAGGCTGAGGGTCACTGACTGCTACATAAGACGTCAGCCCAAAACAGAGTTCGGCTCTTTAAGCAAACATTTGGAATTCCTTTGATTCTTAGAGTTAAAGGTACTTCAATAAATTCATACCAAATTATGGTCACACGTGTGATCAACATACTTTGATTTATGAATGAACTATAGGTCAATATACTTAAAGATGGGACAATTTCCTTTCCTTTAAAAATTTAATCTTTGCCTTATTCTAAGGTTTTTGAATTTACTTATTTTCCCAACTGTCTGCCTACTGCCTTTGGATTTGTTTGAGTTATGCTGTGTTCTTATTCGCTCACACCTTCCCTGAATGCCAAGGGCCAGACAATGGCACTCATGACACAGACCGGAAGAGCCAAATGCCATCCCAGACACTGTGTGTACGTGCCATCTACGTAACTCCTCCCGTTGGTTCTAGGAGGCATTATTACCAGGACTACTTTTATTCTTTTTTTTTTTTTTAAGATTTTATTTATGCATTTGAGAGAGAGAGAATATGAGAGAATATGAGAGGGAGCATGAGAAGGGGCATGATCAGAGGGAGAAGCAGACTCACCATCGAGCAGGGCGCCCAATGCGGGACGCCATGCTGGGAGCCTGGATCATGACCTGAGCTGAAGGCAGATGCCCAACCAACTGAGCCACCCAGGCGCCCATTACAATGACTACTTAAATGAGAGTCAGAGAGGTGAGAGAACTCGCCTGAGCTCTCATGGCCAGTAAGCAGCGTACCTGGGAGGAAACCCCGAGCTTACTCCACTGACTTAGCACCCCTTTCACTAGCTGCCACCTCAGATTTTGAGTGTAACCGAATCCACTTACACTGCACTCTCCTGGACCTGCTATGGTCAACGTCACGTCGAACACTGGCTCCTATCTGGACAACCAACACCATTCCTCCTGGTCCTGGGGATTTGTACATAGACAGGTACACTGGTAGGTGCTCCATAAATATTTAACTGAACGAAATTCTCTTGCCATAAAACCAATAGCCTTTCTATCGATGGCTGCATATGTTAGATGACATAATTAGCAGAGAGAAGATATGGAAAAACAACTTACTTCCATTTCTCATAGACCTACAAAATGAACCCTATTAGCTCACTTCTCAACAGGGTTACCCTAGCCTGTCAGTGAACACAGTCCACAAAACACAGACCTGCACTTTGTGACAACTCTCCAAAGCAGTGACGTGGTCGGAAACATCAGATTCATACAGGAGAGGAGGCTTGTTTGCCTTTGAAACAAAGTTGAAAGAGAAAAAAAAAGCTCCTAGGTCTTAAGCTTTGGGAGACTTTCTGGAACTTCAAGTGAAAACTGGATCAAACAGCAAGGAAATCAATAGTAGAAGTTATCTCCTAATTCTAGTCAAAGATTCGCTTTGCTATATACACACTTAATTAAAAGCAGGGACATGGCTAGGAATAAAGAAGACAATTAAAAGTTCCTGCATAAAAGCTAAAAAAAATTATAAGCTTGCCTTTAAACATAGGTTTTGCTCAGCTCAGCCAGAAAGCCTGTTAGGTCAGTATCTGCTTTCTCTAATGGGCAGGGATATTACACCAAGATAAAGACGGGCAGAAGCCGCTTTCCCATCCCAGCACCCAAGAGATTTCTCCTTAATCAGTTTTGGCTTTGGTTTCACACAATCCAAGAGGCCCAGCCTCATCCTGCGTTGTTGCAATCACTGCTTAGGGAATGGCTTTGCCACCTTTCATCATTTATCTCAGGAAACAAAATAAGCAGGACACTAGTTCATGGTGTCCTCCTGAAACTCAGTCCAGGCCAGGTGCACACCTTGTGTCTGTGTTTCAGAAAAGAAACAGGCTAGTCCGTGTCAACTAGAACACGCACAGGCCTTCACAAGCCTCCAGATTTCACATCTAAGCAAAGATTATTTTTAATGTTAAGCTGTCTTTTTAATGTTATGCCGATTAACCAAATAACAACAACAAAAAGTGTTTCAAAGCTCCTTAGGAGCTAAAACTCTTTAAACAGAAAAACAACAAACCCCCAGCCTTTACAATTGGAGCTGAAATGCAGACTGGTGTTTCAAGTGAGCAGTTTGCAAATGCTTTCAGTACTGAGGCCTTTTGGGGATTTCCATAGTTTGGTGACTCCAAAAAAATAATTACATATGTGGCAGGATTTCTCTGCTGTCAAGACACTCTATAGGGATAGGGATCCAGTTTTATTTATATGTGACTTCCTAGCAACCAGCTCAATGCCTGGCACACACCAGCTGCTCAGTAAATATTTGCTGAATCAAGGCGTAAGTAAAGAATAACACTTGGGAAAAATGTGTCCACGGTGGCCCCTCAAAACAGCGAGGTGCCAGCATAGACACTGTGACATCTGCCATCATACACTAAGAACTATGCAAGCCATTAACTTCTCTAGCAGCGCTTCTCAGAAACGTGTCTTACTGATATCAAAACAGCAACACGGCAGCTTGTTAAAGATGTAGATGCCCAAGCTCTATGACTATCAGACTCTCTGGAAATGAGGTCTGGAGGTGTACACGTTCACGAGTGCACTGGATGATTTTCATATACACTGAACCACTGTTCTAGAGACTGATGGCTGTGAACCAGACACTACACCTGCAGTTCAGTAAGGTACTTCCAAGTGGATAATGGTCCCTATTTGAAAGCATGACTTGCAAATTAGGCTTAAAGTAACAGCAATCCATCTCATGTGTCAGAGCAAATGACCGTGGCACTAAGATATTATAAGACGTTAAGTAAAAAGGGGTTTCAAAGTCAACTAAGTCTAAAAATACTAAGTTAACGCATAAACAAACAAACAGCAGGCGCCACCAACTGAGCTCTTTTTCTCTATGTCTGGTATTTTAGTGTGAGTTTTCCATCAGTAATCTGTATTAGTTTCACAATGATCCTGTGATGTAGGTGACAACATTCCCAGTTTACAAATTTGGAAATTAAGGCTTACACAGATTAAGTTGTTGGAGGTCACAACACTAGCAAATGGTAGAGCTGAACAGCTAACTGTATATCCACACAATGGAACTCTGCTCAGGCCTAAAAAGGAGTAAATAAGGATGGATAAGCCTCAGGAGAATTATGCTGATGGCAAGAAGCCAGATGAGAAGGAATATAGACTACATGACTCTCTTTATACATAATACTCTGGAAAATGCACATTCATCTATAGAGAGCGAGCAGGTCAGGGTCACCTAGAGATGGGTGGGTTGAAAGGGGCAGGCGGGAGGGATTAGTAAGGGCATAAGGAAACTTAGGGGTGATGGGTATGTTCAGTATCTTGCTTGTGTTGATGGCTTCGGGTTTTAAAACTTACCGAACTGTACGATTTAAATACATACAGCTTGCTGTGTGTCAACCATACTTTAATAACCCTGTCTATAAGAAAGTTAAAGGAGAAAGAGAAGTACTGGGCCCAAGTACAAAGTCTGTATTTTATTTAATGGAATCGTATGCTCTTCAAGTATTTTTTTCTCTTTTTCTTTCTGCAGCTGAAAGGTACTATGGAATGTAACAGAATCAGTTTTAAATACAGCCACTAAGTGATTTGTAGGGCTCTTACTCTGACCTCTAAAACCGTGGAAGAAATAACATAAGCCTATAATGATCCCCAACAGTGAATCAGTGTTCTAAGTACTACTACTGTTACTGTCACCAGAAGATTAGGACAAGAATTGGGAGGGAAAAAAAATGTTGGATGAAACCATGTACAGCAAAAATTTCTCAAGCACCCGTTATGTGCCAGACACTTTTAGGTACCAGTGTTAGGAAAAAATGCTTAAAACACAGCTCAAGTAAGTACGCAGGCAACCCTAATAATTTGAGTATTGCTGATCTAGGAATGCTACTACTCCCCTGTCACCAAAATTAAGTGGAGAGGAAGTCCTGCAAGGGAAAATGAAGAGGTGTGTCTCTAAGCTATCACGCCAACAGACTTGTGACAAAAATGATAGATTGAACAGTTAAGAGAACATCCACGTGCAAAAATATAAAACCATAATGTCCTTCAGCATAATCAGTACAAAGAATATCAAGGTTTTACAACCTGTCACCTCCCTAACAGAGTCATTGGGGTTAACCCAGTGTCATAAAAAGCTGTTCTCTTAAGAAAGTAATTTACAGTCAACTGTCAATTAACCAAGGTTAAAAGAAATACTTGACCTTGAATTGTTGGTTTTGTTTTTTTTTTTTTTAAGTAACTTGCTATGAATCTGGGAAATACTTGTACAGTAGAAAGCAGTTACTGCTTGGATGAAGGTAACTAACAGACACTCAATTGCCTACAGTGACACGGGAGGCCTCCCCCACACACTCCCCACCACGCAGATGAGCAAGCCTGCGGGGACGGTGCCCACTGGCTCTGCCAGCACCGCTCAGCATGGGAGGCATGGCTGCGGGAAAGGCGAAGCTAGAGGAGTTCTAAAGTGGCTGCGGAGGCAATCCTGTACATTCAAGGGATGAGAAGTCAGGTAGTGAGGAAGCCCCCAGTGGGGATGCGTCTTGATGAGATATTGAAAGAAGGAAAAGGTCAGTTAAGAGCATGATAACCACTGGGCAGTCTTCTGTCAGGCCATTCCTAAACACTTAAACATACGTGACATATGTGTAGCATTTTCCCCTACTGGCAGTAAAACCCAGTGTGCAAGGGCACCGCTCTAAAGCTAGAATGCTTGCGTTTAAATTCTTGCTCAGTCCTACGAGCTCTGTGCCCTTGGCCAGGTTATATACATGAGACCGCTCTTCTCATCTGTAAAATGGGGGCTAAAAATCAATAAAACAGTATCCATCCCGGGGGATTTTTGTGAGAATTAAATGTGATAACATGTGTGCCAAGCACAGCATGGTAAGTATTCAATAAATTTCACTATTAGTGGTTTCACGGTGGAAAATGGCCACTGTATTCCTAAACATTGGACGCAATTTACTACATAAGGTATACACATTAGATCCTTTTCATACCAGGTTTTAAGTATTTTTTTTTAAAGATTTATTTATTTATTTGACAGAGAGAGAGAGAGAGAGAGAGAGAGATCACAAGTAGGCAGAGAGGCAGGCAGAGAGAGAGGGGGAAGCAGGCTCCCTGCTGAGCAGAGAGCCTGATGCGGGGCTCGATCCCAAGACCCTGAGATCATGACCTGAGCCGAAGGCAGAGGCTTAACCCACTGAGCCACCCAGGCGCCCCTTAAGTATTTCTTAATGTTCTACTTTGGTTGTTATCATTTAGTCTGGATTTGGGGTTGTCCATGACTACTTTCTGCCTCATTTTATCCCCGATTACTCAGGTGGAAATGGTTTGATTAGTTAAGTATCCTGGATCAAAATGGTTGTAAGTCTGGTGATCAGAATATAACTTAGTTTTGAAACCATCTTGCCTAGTACTTTTCTAAGACGGCCCTTTAGAGAACAAATGTTAAAAAAAAAAAAAAAAATTAAAGTCTGAGGGACACCTCGGTGGCTCAGTTGGTCAAGCATCTGCCTTCAGCTCACGTCATGATCCCAGGGTCCTGGGATTGAGTCCCCCTATCAGGCTGCTTGCTCAGAGGGGAGCCTGCTTCTCCCTCTGCCTGACACTCCCCTTGCTCTCTTTCTCTCTCTCTCTGACAACTAATTCTTTTTAAAAAAATTAAAGTTTGAAAAAACTGAGACCCTGAAGTGTTTTGTATTTTCACAGTTCTGCCCCACATGGGAAACTGATCTGGTATCCAGAGAACACTATATCAGCAAACAAATAAAACTCATGGTACTTACCTCCTCTTGTGCACCTTTAATTTCTGAACATTCTTCTAGTCTTTTTAAAACATCCTGGGTAACCAAGAGTGCATCAGAGAAGACACTTTCATTCTCTAGAAGAAAATTCAGCTGATGCTGTTTCCTCTCATACTCTGAGTACAAAACAAAACATACACACACACACACACACACACAAATCAGTGAGTCATTACTTGAGATGATTTTTTTTTAAAGTTTAAGCTGACAACCTTTGGGTTATATGCAGCATTTATAACTGACACCTAGCACATCAGTTGTGGATAACAGAAAACAATGGCCCTAACCAGCTGCCTCCTCTGTGCCGTCCTCCTGGTTAGAATAATGGGTCAGCATCAAAACTGGTCCATCAGGGGCGCTCAAGTGACTCCGTTGGTTAAGCGTCCGACTTGATTTTGGAGCAGGCTGTGATCTCTGAGTCGGGCTCTGCACTGGGTATGGAGACTTCTTGGGATTCTCTCTCTCCCTCTGCCCCCTCGCAATTCCTCTTTTTCTTTCTCTCGCTCTCAAAACAAAAACACCCTTGGCACATTGTTATTTCAGTATTGCCTTCTGCTCTGCAGCTTATCCTCTGACTTCCAACACTCAAAAACACAGACATTTTAAAAGAAGAAGAATGCCCCCTCGGGATGCTTGGCGGGCTCAGCTGGGAGAGCATACAATGCTTGATCTCAGGGTTATGGGTTCAAGCTCCATGTTGGGTACAGAGATGACTTTAAAAAAATAAAATCATAAAAAATAAAATAAAATAAGAACCATCCCCCAGTAGCAGTTTTGTTTCAGATTCTATGTGGGATTGGACTGGATTCTGGTTTCCTATCTAGCAGTGGTTTTTGGTAAAATTTATCACTGAAACAAAAAAATTCATAAAGAACACTGGATGTAGTAACTGACAATGGGAGGACAGATTACAAAAGAACTATTAAATGAAGGTTACCTGGCTCTGTGCTGGCCTCCTTTGCCTCTCTAAAGGCTTGTACAGCAGGGGAGGGGGAACAAACTTCAGATAGACGAGGAGTCTGCCCCGGGGTGTCTGTGTTCCCCTGCATCCCCTGGGCAGTGGAAGGCCCCGCACTCATCTCTCCGGCAACCATATCCACTGCGTCCTCGGCCTCGGCTTTCACACGACCCCCTAGAGGGGCAGAAGCCTCCAGGGAAGGGCGAGGGTCTGCAGTGCCCTCAGAGGCAAGGACTTCTATGTCAGGCTTCTCCGGTTCCTTCCTGAATACCTCTGAGGATGGTACGGAGCCGTCCCTCACCACCTGACCCTGAACAGAGCAGTTCACAAGGCTGGTCAGAAGATTTTTACAGCTAACGGCCACATCGAACATCTGGAGGCTGTCGGCCAGAGAGATGATTTTGGAGAAGTTGTGCTTGCCCACGGGTAGTCTGCCAGTGTACATCATTTCTAACAAGAGGGCAAACTCCTCGGGGCTCACCACAGACGCATCGATGGAGATGGTGTCTGTGTTGTCCAGCAGCGTCTTGAACAGGAGGCTGGCAGCGGCCAGGACCAGCTTGTGGGCCCGGAAGTAAATGGTGCCGATGGAAATGGTGCAGTCACAGAACTGCTGCTCCTTGCACAGAGTGTAGAGCTGCTGCAGCAGCTGCTGGCCGTAGCTGGGGAGCTCCATGGCCTGCGCTCTGCCCCAGGACTTCTTCCGGACCCACTCCGTGAGGATCAGTGTGGTCTCCTAGAGAAACCCCCGAAGTGCCATGTTAGTACGTCACAAGCACACAGGGAGAGACCCTGAATGAAACAGTCGCACAAACAAACAGGCAATGCACTCACGCACTCCCCCCTGCTGCTCCCCAGGAGGGGCGCCACGCTAGGCACACTATGTCAGTGACGCTGATGACAGCGGTCACGGGCTTAATGCCATCAAGGGGCTCATGCTTCGTGCTTCACCTGGACATTCTCACTGGAGCCTCAGGGTGACTCCGTGGAAGAGATACCATCCCTCCCCCGTTTCACAAATGCGACTGGAGCTTAGAGATACTGAGACAACCGGCCTGAGGCAAAGCAGCCATTAAATGAGTTAAATGACTTGTGTGTATCACCCACCTCCGAGCAGTAGGTAACACACTGCTGGAGGCGTTCCTGCTTCCAGAGAATTCTCGGCCAGCGGAAGGAGGCAACTATATAAACAGATCTACAGCACAATGTCCTCATCTCCACGTGATCTATCTGCAACCCTGCACACCGGTCTCACTCCCTCCCGCGTCAAACACGTTTCCTAGCTCCTGCTCTCTCTGGTTCTCCCGTGACCTCCCTAGCCATGCCTTCCCAGCATCCTTGGCTGGGCCCTCTGCATCACGGTGGCCTCCACAGTTTGGAATGCTCCAGGACTCAGTCATCTCCCCTTTCGTCTTCCATCTCATCTGATTCCACACCCTTGAAATATCAACGAATGCTGACAGTTTGCAGGCTGACACCTCGAGCTTGGACCTCTACTCTGCAGTCCAGATGCACACCTCCAGCTCCCTGCTCAGCATCTCCGATCGGAAGACTGATGGGTGGCTTAAACCTCTATCCCAAACTCTCCTTCCATCTTCCTACTCCACAGCAATTTTGTTCAGACCAAAACCCGGAAGTCATCCTTGAGTCCTGTTTTTTTCTTATACTCCTTATCCAATGCTTTATAAATCCTGGGGGCTCTACCTTCAAAATATATCCAAAAGCCCAATCACTTCCTGCTGCTTCCACTGGCTCTGCTCTGGTCCATCTAAGCCTCCGTCACCATGTATGTGGCCTACTGCAGCAAGCTCCTCTAACTGGTCTCCACACCCCTGCCCCGTTCTAGCACCACCCCTACGCCACCCTACCTTAGCCTGGTAGTCAGAGGGATCTTTTTAGCACATAGCCAGAGCCTGTCCCTTCTTTGCACAGACGCCTCCTTGGCCTTGGTCTCAGAGTAAATGCGAAAGCCGAAGTTCTTCTAATGGCCTTACACTCCCCTCATGACCTGGCTGGCACTAAGTCTCTAGGCCGCCTTCTCCCCTCACCCACTCTGCCCTACACACACTGCCTTCCTTACCGATCACGGAACAGTCTGGACATGCTTACTATGGTGTCTCCGCACGTGTGCATGGCTCACTCTCCCTTCTAGCAGGTCTCTGCTCTAAGGCCACAGCATTATTGAGGGCTTCCCCTGACCATGTCCTTTAAATAGCAGCCTCTTCTCCAACCTCAGAACATTCCATCCCTCTTACTGTATTTATCCTCACAGCGTTATCACCTACTGACATCTATTTTTACTTATTATCATGTATCTCCCTTCCTTGGAATGTAAGCTCCATTAGGGAAGGACCTTTTAAAAATCATCTGCCCTCACACAAGTGTTGCTGATTAGCTGGTGGAATGAATAAATGAATGGGAGGAGATGCAATGGTAGAGATCTGCGCCCAGAAACCCAGCTTAGGGAAAAGGGGTGTGGAGCAGTTAGAGTAAGGTCTGGAGGAGGAGCTGAGCTGCCTGAATAAATGCAGAAGCCCCGACAAGGTGAGGGGAGTGAGACAACAGGCGCTTGGAGCAGGAGCCTGCACGGCAGAAAGACAACTATCCCCAGTGGTGGGGAGGAAGGGGTGCGGGTGGAACTGCAAGGAATTCAGTGATCCTCGAACATAAGCAGGGGACAGGCAGTATCAGGAGCTAAATCTGGCAGGCAGAGGTTGTGGCCACAGAGAGATACATGGGCCACGCTTCGGAGCTTGGATTTATCTGAAAGGCAACGAGGAGCCACTGAAGGGTTTTAAAGGCTTTAAGCAGGGGCGCTTGGGTGGCTCAGTGGGTTAGGCCTCTGCCTTCCGCTCGGATCACGATCTCAGGTTCCTGGGATTGAGTCCCGCATCGGGCTCTCTGCTCAGCGGGGAGCCTGCTTCCCCCTCTCTCTCTGCCTGCCTCTCTGCATACTTGTGATCTCTCTCTCTCTGTCAAATAAATAAATAAAATATTTAAAAAAAATAAATAAAATAAAATAAAATAAAAAAAAATAAAAGGCTTTAAGCAGGGAAGTCACATGGCCAGAGATGCATCTTAAATGGATCATCTAAGTGACATCCGCACAGAATTGAGGGGGATAATGCTGGAGACAGGCTCTGTTACTGCAGGAGTTCAGAGATAAATCAATGAGGACTTTGACCCAGAGAAGTGGCAAGAGAAGAAAGAGAAAGAGACATCCAAAAATATTTAGAAAATGTAACTGTCATGATTTAAAGTCTGAGTGGATGTGAAGGAAGAGAAAGACAGCTCCTGGGCGCTGTTCTGGTGAGTGGGAGTGGATGCTGAGATGATCCAGATAACACAAGAGAACTGTCTTGGGAAGAAGACATGTAGTTCAGTTTTGGATTTGAGGATCTTATGATGATAGCCAAATTCTATCATCTTACTTGTGTAAAGAAAAGAAAATACACTGACAAAAAGCCAAATGTCAAAATAACACCGGTTGCCTCTATTAGCAAGATTGTAGATGATCCCCTTTTCCTTCCACCACTATTTATTCATTTTCCCATATTTGAAGCTGCCAGATAAAAATAAAAATAGGGGTGCCTGGGCAGCTCAGTCGGTTCAGCGTCCAGCTCTTGATTTTGGCTTGAGTCATGATCTCAGCGTCATGGGATGGAGCCCCGTGTCTGGCTCCATGTTCAGCAATGAATCTGCTTGTCCCTCCCACTCTGCTCCTTCCCCTGCTCATGCTCACATTCTCTCCTTCTCTCTCCCATAAACAAACAAAATCTTTTAAAAAAATAAAAATATTTCCAAGTTCTGGTTTCTGGTCTGGCGCATAAGCAGCTCAGGAAGTCACCATTCCATCCAGACAACAGTAAAAAGCTAAACAATGGAAAGATCAACAACTCTTCTTAGATCTGTCAGAGAACTGAGGTTGCAGGGCAAACTGCTGTCCCCCAAACTGGAGAAAAAGGTAGATACAGAGAATCCTAACTTCTCAGAGCAGAAACCCACCCACAGATACATGCATGGGAACTGGTACCAGAAAAGGAAAACTAAACTGAAATTGGTAAAACGCTGGAGGCTCAGGGTGCAAGAGTTAAGTTAAAAACTCCAGAGGGACCAAGTCATAATTTTGTTAAGTTTTACCTCTAGGATCTCTAAGGGGTGAATATAGGAGAAAAATTCCCTCCTGCTTCTGGAAGGGGGAGGGGAAAACCAATCATTTTGAAATATGCCAGAGCACTCTGTTCTTAACAAGGCCTAGCTTTAGGAGAAACTATTTTACCAGATTCCAACCTAACTAGGGTTATGTTGGAAGGGTTAGGTTAGAAGTACCTTTCAGTCCACTTCTAGCCATCCTGCACCACTTAAGTGGTGGGGGTGGGAGGGGATGAACAGAAAAACATTGGTGAAGTTCATACTTCTGTGGTACAGGCTCACCAAGAGACTGAGACCTAATCATTGTTCTATAAAACACTTCCTCCCCACACCTTACTTTCCCATCACTATACACTTATGTACCACAATTCCTTTTATCTAGTACGTAATGTCTACCTTTGAAGAAAAAATTATGAGACATACTAAAAGGCAAAAAACACGGTCTGAAGACACTGAATGAGTATCAGAACCATAGTCAGATACATCAGGAATTATCAGATCAGGAATTTTTACAAACTGTGATTAATATGCTAAGGACATTAATGGAAAAGGTAGACAACATGCAAGAACAGATGAACAATGGAAGAGAGATGGAAATTTAAAAAGTGAAAAAAATGCTCTAAGTCAAAAACATAACAGAAATTATGAATGCCTTTGATGTGCTCATTAGTAGACTGGGAAAAGCTGAGGAAAGAATCTCTGAGTTTGAGGATATAATCAGAAGAGAATATCAAAGAACTGTGGGACAACTACAAAAGGTAAAATATCCATGCAAATGGGATATCTGGGAGACGGAAGAGAAAGGAACAGAAGCAGTATTTGAAATAATAATGACGAGCATTTCCCCAAATTAATGTCAGACACCAAACCGCAGGTCTTGGATGCTCAGAGAACACCAAGCACAACAAATTCCAAAGCATTACACTTAGGCATATCATATTCAAACTATAAAAAAATGAAAGTTTAAAAAAAATCTCAGAAGTCAGAGGAAAAAAAAAAACACTTTACCTATAAAAGAGCAAAGTAAAGAATCACATCAGAAACCATGCAAGTAGGAAGAGGGTAGAATAAAATAACTGAAGTGTTGAGAAGGAAAAAAAAAAAAAAGAAGAAGAAGCCCAGCCTACCTAGAATTCTGTACCTCGCAAAATTAACCAAAAATACCCTTAACAAATTAAAAAACAACAACAACACAGGAATCATACAATCTTTGCTCTCAGACAAGAATGGACTTAAACTCAAAATCAATGACAGGGTGCCTGGGTGGCTGAGTCGGTTAAGCATCTGACTTCGGCTCAGGTCATAACCTCGAGGTCCTGGCATTGAGCTCCATGTCAAGCTCCCCACTCAGCAAGGAATCTGCTTATCCCTCTCCCTCTGCTCCTACACCCCTGCTCGTGCTCTCTATTTCTAAGTAAATAAAATCTTAAAAAAAAAAAAAAATGACAAGAAGATAGCTGGAAAATATGTGGAGGTTAAACACACATTTTTCTAAATAATACATAGGTCAAGGAAGAAATCTCAAGAGGAATTTAAAAATATTCAAAACTAAGGTATGTCCGACTGGTTCAGTCAGTGGAGTATGAGACTCTTGATTTCAGGGTTATGAGTTTGAGCCCCATGTTGGGTGTAGAAATTTAAAAATATATATGTTCTAAACTAAATAAAAATGTAAATACAACTTATCAAAATTTGTGGGATGGGGGCGCCTGGGTGGCTCAGCGGGTTAAAGCCTCTGTCTTCGGCTCAGGTCACGATCCCAAGGTCCTGAGATCAAGCCCTGCATCTGGCTTTCTGCTCAGCGGGGAGCCTGCTCCCCCCACCCACCCGCCTCTCTGCCTACTTGTGATTCCTGCCTGTCAAATAAATTTTTAAAAATTTATTATTTCAGGGGCGCCTGGGTGGCTCAGTGGGTTGAAGCCTCTGCCTTCGGCTCAGGTCATGATCTCAGGGTCCTGGTCAGCGGGGAGCCTGCTTCCTCCTCTCTCTCTGCCTGCCTCTCTGCCTATTGTGATCTCTGTCAAATAAATAAATAAAAATCTTAAAAAAAAAATTTATTATTTCAGACCAATCTGAAAAGACCTAAATCTATCAAAGAGATTTCAACAATTAATAACTTTCCAATAGTGGAAGCACCAGGGCTGGATGGGTTCTCTGGTGAATTCTTCCAAACATTTAAGGAAGAAATTACACCAAGTATCTACACTCTCTTCCATTAGACAGAAGCAGAGAGGATACTTCTAACTCATTCTATGAAACCAAATTTTACCACCACCAAAACCAAACAGACATAAGAAAAAAACAAAAAAAACTACAGACCAACATCTCTCATCAACCAAGATAAAGAGATCTTCAACAAAATATTAGCAAATCAAATCCAACTATGTATACAAAGAATGACATACCATGACCAAGTGGGATCTATCCCAGTTATCCAAGGCTGGCTCAACATTTGAAAATCAACAAATGTAATCAACAGGCTAAAGAAAAATCACATTATCTTATTAACAGATGCAGAAAAAAACACTAGACAAAATTCAAAAGGCATTTATGATTAAAAAAAAACTCTCAGCAAACTAGGAATAGAGAGAAACTTCTTCAATTTGATAAAGAACAGCTACAAAAAAAAACTTGAACAGTTAATGTTACAGTTAGTAGAGAAAAGCTTGAAGCTTTCTTGCTAAAATCAGGACTAATGTAAGGATGTCCCTTCTTACCACAGCTTTGCAATATTATACTGGAACTTCTAGCTAATTATTGAAACAAGAAAAGGAAATTAAAGGTATATAAGTTGTGAAGAAAAGAATAAGACGGTCTTGTTCACAGATGATATGTTTGTCTATGTAGAAAATCCAAAAGAATCAACAACAAAAAAACCGTAATATGCAATTACAGCAAGAATACAGGATACGAGATAAATATACAAACATTAATCACTTTCCTACATATCGGCAATAAACTAGAACTTGAAATTAAAACATTACCATTTAAGGGGAGTCTGGGTGGTATCATTAAACATCCAACTCTTGGTTTCAGCTCAGGTCATGATCTCAGGGTCATGAGACTGAGCCCCACACTGGGCTCTGTGCTGAGCGTGAAGTTTGCTTAAGATTTTTCTCTCCCTCAGGGCACCTGGGTGGCTCAGTGGGTTAAGCCTCTGCCTTTGGCTCAGGTCATGGTCTCAGGGTCCTGGGATCGAGCCCTGCATCAGGCTCTCTGCTCAGCAGGGAGCCTGCTTTCCCCTCTCTCTCTCTGCCTGCCTCTCTGCATACTTGTAATCTCTATCAAATAAATAAAATCTTAAAAAAAAAAAAAAAGATTTTTCTCTCCCTCTCCCTCTACTCCTCCCCATCACACCTCACACTTGCATGCTCTCTCTCTCGCTCTCTAATAAATAATCTTCTAAAAATTAGCATTTAATTAGCGCCTAAAATTGAAATATAAAAAATATGTATGTATAAGTCTAACAATATATGTACCAGAGTTATATGAGGAAAACTACCAAACTCTGATGAACAATATCAAAGAAAAACCAAGTAAATGGTGAGACGTTCCTATCCTATTCATGGATAGGAAGATTCAGTACTGTCAAAATTTCAACTTTTCCCAACTTGATCTATAGATTTGACACAATCCTAATCAAAATCCCAGCAAGTTATTGTGTGGATACGGAGAAACTCTTTCTAAAGTGTTTATGGAGAGGCAGGTTAGCCAACTCAGTATGGAAGAAGAGTAACAAAGCTGGAGGACTAACACTATTCAACTTCAAGATTTACTACAAAGCTAGAGTAACCAAGACAACGTGGTATTGGTGAAAAAACAGATAAAAATTAGCTCAGAAAAACAGTCAACTAATCTTTGACAAAGAAGCAAAGACAATACAAAGCAGCAAAGATAGTATTTCAAGAAATGGTGCTGGAACATCTGGACATCCACATGTAAAAGTATGCATCTAGACACAGACCTCAAAACTTTCACAAATTTCACTCAAAATGGGTCACAGACCTAAATGTGAAACGTTAGATTATAAAACTAGAAAGTAACATAGGAGAAAACCCAGATGAACTTGAGTACAGTGATGACATTTTTTCAGTCTAACACCAAAGGCATGATCCTTAAATGAAATAACCGCTAAGTTAGATTCCATTAAAATTTTAAAAAACTTTTGTTCTGTGAAAGGTCATGTCAACAAAATGAGAAAACAAGCCACAGTCTGGGATAAAATATTTGCAAAAGACACAGCTATTAAAAGACTACTATCCAAAATATACAGAGAATTCTGAAAACTCAACAATAAGAAAACAATCTGATAAAAAATGTGCCAAACCTTACCAGACATCTCACCAAAGAGGAGATACAGATAGCAAGTATAAAAAGCAAGTATAAAAAATGTGCAACACATGTCATAAGAGAATTGCAAATTAAAGCAACATATTACAATGGCCAAAATCCACAACACTGACAATACCAAATGCGGTGAGGATTTATAGTAACAGGATCTCCTATATATTGCTAATGAGAATGCAAAACGGTACAGCTGCTTTGGAAGACAGATTAGCAGTTTCTTATAAAACTAAACATATCCTTACCATATGCTCCAACAATTGTGCTCTTGATATCTGCCTAAATGAACTGTCTACACAACAACACGCAGATATTTAGAGCAGCTCTATTAATAACTGCCCAAACTGGGAAGCAATCAAAATCTCTTTCAGTAGGTAAATGGATAAATAAACTGTGGTCCGTTCAGATAATAGAATATTATTCTATACTAGAAAGAAATGAGCTAACAAGCCATAGAATGACATGGAGGAAACATAAAAGCATATTGTTCAGTGAAAGAAGCCAATCTGAAAAGGCTATAAAATGAATCCAACTATATGACATTCTAGAAAAGGCAAAACTATGGAGACAGCCAAAAGATCAGTGGTTGTCAGTGGCTAAAGGAAGGCAGGGATAAACAGGTGAGAACAGAGGATTTTTAGGGCAGCGAAATTATTCTTTATGACACCACAATGGTAGATTCACGTGTTATACGTTTGTCAAAATCCACAGAATGTACAATACCAAAAGTGACCCTAATGAAAACAATGGACTTCGAGTGATAATGGTATGTTAACATAGGTTCACTGACTGTAACAAACGTATCACTGCGGTGTGGGACAGTGGGGTGGGTGTGAAAAACCCTCTACTGTACTCTGTACTCCCAATTTTTTATAAACCTAAAACTGCTCTAAAAAATAGTTATTTATAAAACTTCATAAAATGAATGTAAAATTTTCAGTTCTAATCACCCAAAGCCCTATCTGTACCATGATATTTATTATTATGGAACATTCATGAATTCATGTAATATTTTTAGTTTACTCAGAATATCTTTAAGAACATCTAGCCCTACTGTTTGAATACAATTTGTCTTAATACCTGCATTATAACAACGCGTACTTTTTAAAAACAAATAAACTGCAGCCCAGGAGCTAGCCAACTAGCTCTACTAGTAGAAGGGGCAGGGGCAGGACCGGAATGCCCATCTCCTGGTACTGGTGGAAAACAAAACAAAACAGATTCTGTAAGATTTAAAACAGGCAAAAGTAGGGACTATCTTTTTTTTTAAAAGATAATTCTTAAAATTTGTAAATTAACTTATTTTAATAACTGAGGAAAAAACCCAGAAGAACAAGAATTCAATGTGCAAATACCACAAACTATAAACTTCTCAACAGGCGCTGAGGTTTTTCTAAAGAATGAATTGTATCAGCAGAATGTGATTTTTTTTTCCCCAAAGAGAAGCCATAGGCCTTATGAATTCAATAAAACAAAATACTTCTCTGGACATACATTAGATCTTTTTAAATATTTTTATAATACGAAATGAAACAAATGATTGGGATTTTATTCTCAGGACGGGCTTAAGATGTTTTTTGGTCATTTTTCTGGGGAAGTTATCTATGTCTTTCATCAGATTAAAAAAAAAAAAAAAAAAGATCTAGCAATGATCCAGAGGTATTTTGAGCATTAACTACAGAAACTTGTGGTCAGAACTATTTCATATTTTTGTTAACAAATAAATTAGATGGGGCGGGGGGCACCTGGGTGGCTCAGTCAGTTAAGAGGCTGCCTTCCGCTCAGGTCATGATCCCAGGTCCTGGGATGGAGCCCCGCATCAAGCCCGGCATTGAGCTGAACCCCCTGCTCAGCAGGGAGTCTGCTACTCCCTTGGCCCCTCCCCTGGATCACGCTTGTGGGCGCGCTCTTTCTCTCTCTCTCTCTCTGAAATAAATAAATACAATCTTTAAGAAAAATAAATTAGATGGGAAAATAATTGAATAACTATAGCAGAATAAGCAACTGAGCAAGGTCCAAAAAAACTGAACTAAATTATGTGGCTTACCAAAACACAGATATTAAAAACATGGTTATAAACTTGCAATAAAGGGAGAAAAGAGATACAGGTAAGGAAGAAGATGTTCAAGGGTAATCAAGGGCTACTTATGAATGTAAGTTGGCAATGCTGAAAGTTGAAATTTTACTAAGATTAATAGGAATACTAATTGAAAAGCAAACTTTTGGCAAAATGGCATGTCAAGCTGATGTAAATGGACCTTTTCTCCCACTTCATATAGAAATGCTGGATAAAACATTTAAAAAATGCTTTTAAAATATACAGTCAAGCTTTAAAAAAAAAAAAAAGGAAATCCTCAGGCACCTAAAATGAAAGAGACATAAAAATCAAAACTGGAACATTAAGTGGGTGTTGAGACCATGGTGGCCCACAGGGGTTTCAAACTCCAATACAGACCCTAGGTTTGGAGGAAAAGCATTAATCCTCACATGGATACTAGAAATACAGCTTCAGGCAGGTAGAAGGTGGGCAAGTTGAAACTGAGACCCTTGCACAAAGCCCAGAGCCTCAAATACCTATCCTTCCTTGATATGCAGTCTAAAAAACCCTGCTCACTGGCTCAGGAAAGCACCCACAGGAAATCTAAAATGCAGGCCTATGATATAGAGAGGCATGTGTAAGTATGCAAATTCGTATCATACAGGAATCCTGAGCTGAGAAATTAATATAAAAACTGGTCTCTGACATGCAGCAGAAAAAAACCAGAGTACTTCCACAACCCAAGGCACAGGGACTCACATAGTGAAGAAGAAAAACATAGAACAGAGCTCTCTATTACAAACCATATGAGGAAGACACAAACATGAAAAGTAAACGTATACTGGCTAACAGTAGTAGAAAATGTCAGAAGGTGTCTTTGAAGCAAGGAAGGGAAACTTCTTAAACAATGCCCCAAATGCCAAAAAAAGGGGGGGAATGATGAATCTGACTGCAGTGATAATAAAGGTTTCTATCAAAGACATGAATAACAGACAATGGACAAACGGTAAATTCCGGAGATAACATGTAATTTTCAGGAGATAATTATGTAAAGTTTAAAGACAATGCGAAATTAATACCTAGAAGATTTAAGAAATTTCTGCAAATCTAGAGAAAAAAATTAAAATCCAAGAGGGAAAAGGAGCAAATGATATAACCAGGCAATTCAGAGATGGAAAAGCTTATTTTTAATTAATCAACAAGTAGTAATAGTAGTTGTTATAACAGCAGTAATCCGGGCACCTGGGTGACTCAGTGGGTTAAGCATCTGCCTTTGGCTCAGGTCATGATCCCTGGGTCCTATGATCAAGCCCGTATCGAGCTCCCTGTTCAGTGGGGAATCTGCTTCTCCTTCTCTCCCTCTGCCTAGCTCATGTTCTCTCTCTCTCAAATAAATAAATAAAATCTTAAAAAAAATTAATAGCCACTAGCAATTATCTGATGATTATTGTATTCGGGAAATGTTTATTATATTCAGGAATATGCTTTACATGTACTAATTCATTTTGTCCTCTCAACAACCTGACGGGGCAGATGTTGTAATTATTCCCTTTTACTGATGAAGAGACTAAGGCCCAGGAGGTTGAGTAATTTCTCCAAGATCTCACAGTAACACAGTAGAACTTGAGTTTGAATCTAGGGCACCATTGGTGGGTATATAAATTGTACAGCTGTTCTGAAAAACATTCTGCTAACATTTAGTGAAAATTTCTGTATATATATCTGTCTTATAACCCAGTGATCATATTCCTCCACACCTATCCTAGAAAAATTCTTACACGGGTCCATAAGGAAGTATGGACAGAAGATCACTGGGGCACTGTTTTTGGTAGCACGAAGATCAGAGGCAATTTAGATGTCCCTCACTAAAAGAGTGTAAGTAAAGGTTCAGGAGGTATACTATGGAAAATAGTGCATTAGAAAGAAGGAATAACTAACTAGCTACCAGGACAGAAACACGGATAGATGCCCAGTATTGAGGGAAAAAGTAACAACCACAGTCAGCTCTAGAGCGTAACAGCATTTCTACAAGTTAAAAACATACCATCAAAACAATACCATCTACTTGATAAATCCACATGTGTAGCCAAAGATATTTCATCAAATATATTAGAGTGGGTGCCTACAGTGTGGGAGGGGAATGAGAATAGGTGTTGGAGGTGAGAAAGAAAAACAGAATCAGACAAGGGGAGACTTGCTCAGACAGAGAACTGCTAGTGTCACAGATGAGGGGGCTCCCCGCACCACCCCCAGAAGGCAAAAAGTACAACTTGAAAAGTCACATGAGGAGATAAGAACCACAAGAAGGAAAGTCATTAAACGCAGGAGCACAAACAGCAGCCCCAAGATTTGAAAACCATAAAAGCAATAGAATATAATTTAAAATGCTGTAAATTAATTGTATTTCATTTTAATAAACAGGCAAAATGAAGGAAGTTAGAATCAAAGAACAAGATAATATGGAAAAAGGATAGTCAGATGTGAAAAAGAACTTCCGGCTATAAAAAATTAAGTCACTGACATTCGCCCATTGATAAATTAAATAGATGAGAAACAGCTAAAGAAAAATTTGTGATTAAGAAGAGAAGTCTGAGGAAATTACTCAGAAAGTAGCAGAGTTTATAAAAACAGAAATATGAAAGGGAAGTTAAAGGACACAGAAGACAGAATGAGAAGGTGTTCCAGATGGAATAATGGAAAACGTGTATGAGAAGCAATTTGAAGATATAATTACTGAGAATGTTCTAAAATTAAAGGCAAACACGAGTCTTCAGAAGAAAACTTCAAAATATCAACAACATGGAGAAAAAGAAGTTGTAAGGAAACCAAGGGAAAAGACTTTACTTACAAAAGGATGACAACTAGACCGATACAGACTTTCTATTTAATAACAATGATGCCAGAGGAAAATGCAGTAACAGCTGTTGAATATTAAGGAAAATAACAATCAAGAATCACTATCCAGGCTGAAACAAAATTATCTTCAAACAAACAGACAGACTGTCACAGGAAGAATTACTTTAAGAAGGAAACTGAACCAGGGGGAGAAAAAAAAAGAACATAAGAAGATTCTAATAGCAAGTGGAAAGCAAAGAAACCGCTAAAAAAATCCACTGGAAAAGTTAAAATCAGAAAGATTGATAACATCAATGCTGGTGAGGATGTGGAATGACTTGAACTCTCATACACTGCTGGCAGATGTGTAAAACAGTACAACTACACAGGAGAGCTGGATGGAGGTTTCTTTTAACATGGAATAAACTGCTAATAAATGCAACAACATGGAAAACCTAAAAACTATTATGTTAAGTCAAAGAAACCAGGCAGAAAAAGTACACACATAGGACTCAACTTACCGGAAAAGGAAATACAGGTAAAACTAATCTGAAAAAATCAGATAGTAGTGTGGAGGTTGTTGGGATGCTGTAGGGAAGGGAAATGAATGGAAAGAGACACAAAAGAACTCCCTGGGGAATGGACATGTTCTACATTTTTCTGGTGGTGGGGGGTGGTGTTTAAAGAGTAGATTTTTTTTTTTTTTAAGATTTTATTTATTTGAGAGATAGAGATCACAAGTAGACAGAGAGGCAGGCAGAGAGAGAGGGAGAAGGAGGCTCCCTGCTGAGCAGAGAGACCCATGCGGGGCTTGATCCCAGGACCCTAAGATCATGATCTGAGCCAAAGGCAAAGACTTAACCCACTGAGCCACCCACGTGCCCCTGAAGAGTAGATATCTGTCAAAACTCTTCAAGTATAATATGTAAGCTCCGTTGTTAATTATACCTCAATAAAAAAGAAATTAAGAAATGTGTTGGTATACTCAAAATGCACTGGCTGTTTAAAAATGGGTACTGGAAGGAGAGGTTAAAAACAATACAGAATAATGATAACTATAGTAGCTAGCACTTACTGAAAGCTTACTATGTGCCAAGCACTGTTCTAAATGCTCTGCATATATTAACTCACTTACTCCTTTCAACAACTCCATGGAGTAGGTTCTCTTATTACCCACATTTTACAGATTAAAAAACTGTCACACAGCAAGGTAACATAACTTACCTAGGGTAACACGAATGTGTGGCAGAGCTGGGGTCCAAACTCCGGCAGCCAGGCTCTAAAGTCTGTATTTGTAGAAATCCAATGCCTCTCTGAAATGAACAATCAACAACATGGAAGATGAGAGGAGACCAGAGTCAGGGTGTCCCAAGAGTTGAGAGGATGACAAAAACAATGACTGACTTTAGTCTTTAGCCTAAATGAAGTGTGTACGTTAACACACTTGTAAGGGAATAGAAGCAAGTATTGCAAACGCAGGTACAAAAGAAAAGAAAGAAAATGTGATTAATACAAAAGCAAGTGAAAAAAGGAAAAAAGAAAGGCAAAAGAAAATTGCATTAAATAGAAAGCAACTGAAGAAGGCAGAAATAAGTCCAAATGTATTTATAGTCATAATAAACAGATTGGAGCTTCTTGCTAAAAGGCAAGGAGAGATGGGACCCCTGGGTGGCACAGTCAGTTAAGTGTCTGACTCTTAGTTTCAGCTCAGGTCGCAGGATCTCAGAGTCATGATTATGATCAAGCCCTGTGTCAGGCTTTGTGTTCTGCTCGCATACACATGCACACACACGCGCACACACACGCTCTCTCCCTCTCTCAAATAAATAAATAAATCTTTAAAACGCAGAGAGGTTCTCTGGGTTTTTAAAAAGCCAGCTATCTGTTACTTACAAGAGAATTAGTGAGTGGGCGAGTTTATACTTAAAGCGGTACCCAGCTCACAGAAACTACTACATGTCATAGTTATTACTAGACACTATGAATCATCCTCATTAGTTTTGCAACCAGCCATCTGACTTGACAGCTGAAGTATCTATCTGTAAATAAACAATTAAACTATATAATCTTTGTAGACCACTTTCAGGTACAGAACACTGTTATTAAATAAATCGAATATATAATCATAAGGGATACACTGGTGATTTGGGGGCTACTGAAATGTACTATAGAGACTAAACTACACTTTGCCGATCTCACAACTGAAATGTTAGAGCTTCTAACATACTTTACTGTTTCCCCCAATGCCCTCTGTAGGGAAGTTAAACTGAGGAGAGAGAACTTAGCACTGGATATAACGTTGTGAAAGTGTAGCTTTCAGGGCTAGAGCACTGAGTGTTGGAATCTCTAAGTGAAGTCCTGTAGATGCTTGTATAGAGGCAACCTAAATTATGTTATTAAGCACTTACTGAAATTTCTAGGCTTGGGAAAATTGTCAAAGGTCCCAAGGGAAGAACATTTAAGCAACAAAAGAGCACCAGAAAGATGGATGTTCCTCAAAGGAACAATATTAAAGCCTCAAGAAAAGACTATACTGATATAGACTAAAGATACTTAGAAAGAAAAAACTTAATTGGCTGAACCAAGTGCTGCATAATGACCCAAAACACAAATGGGGATTCAACACAAAGTGGAAACTAGGCCAGCTTTCTAAAAGGAGCACAAAGAATATTTATTTATTTATTCATTTACATTCTTATTCTGTCTACTTCCAAAAAGGATCTGAAAGTTTAAGGATTGTTTAAGTTAAAAAGAAACAAGAGAAAAACCAGAAAAGGCAAAAGTGAGAACTAAGTCATAGTTGGTCGGAAACATGGAACCCCTTTAATGAACAAGGGGGGATACAACACTGAAGCCTTACTCTTGATGTGCACCGCTTACTTAAATACAATAGATGTTCTGAAATCCACAAGTGCTGGTGATGTCCTCAGCAAAGCACTCAAAGGCCTTTGCTGACACTACTGGAGAGCATAGGAGGCTCTTTTCTGTATCTCAGGAACTGGACCTACCATTCACTCATTATTATACTGTACACACACACAGGTCATCCAATTCCCCATTATGGGTCATTTGCCCGTTATTTATTTAGCACATTGCTAAGTGCTGTGAAGGATTCAAAGGAAATATAAAACAAGATTTTTGTCCACAGGGAGTTGGTAATAAAGCTGATCCGATGCTAGAATGATTGAAAACAGATCTCTTAAAAGGACTCAATCCATACAAGACAAGGAGGACAGGAAGAAGAGACCACAAAGAGACCGATCCCAGTGAGTGGCAACGAAAAGGCAAGAGCTGCAGCTGGTAAAGGCAAGTGAGGTACAACTCCAACAGGCCAGGGTGAAAGGTAGAGAGCTGCAGGCAGAAGAAGAGCCACGAAGAGGAACTCCGTTCCAGAAGAGGCACATCTGGCCCGTGTGCTGGAAATCGTGTATGTGTCCAGGACACGGGCACTGCACCCGGCTCTGGAAGGACATGCAGTAACTAGCTGCCATCATTATTATGGACACTGGGCTGGCCAGGGTGGGTCTCCAAAACCACTGGTGGAAGAGGATGGGGGGAGCACAAGGCTACAGAGGTTGTGGGCGGAGGGGGGGGCAGAAAATGAGCAGAGGAACCTCCACCTGCTTTGAGAGAGGAGCTTCTGACACAGGAATAGCACAATGAAAGCAGAGCTTTCCCAGTGACAGGAGGGCTGGACTAATAAGGAAAGTGCCTGGCAATGGAAAGGAAAAACAGGCCTCTTCTATTACGTTGTCTATACAGGCTATAGCCTCAGACATCCTGTATTATGGAGTTCCATGGAGAAGCTGGGCCCACTTCTGCCTGGATTTGTGTGTTCCAACATACACGAGAGAAAAGCCATTCTATTACTTAATCAAGGGTCTTCGATTCTGGTTGCCCTAACAATTCTGCCCTCTCCTTTGGGCCTATCTATCTCACAGTCCAAGACATCTCTTACAGTCTGGCTCAATGCAACCTTATCTGCTTAAAGTTTTTGTTTGTTTGTTTCTTTTTTGTTTTGTTTTGTTCCGTTGCTGTTGATAATCCCTTTCTCCTGAATAAAATCTTTACTTCTACCTTGATGCCTGGGCTCTGCTGGAACCAGAGAGCTGGAAGAGACCTTGGAGAGCCCTATTCATTGCTTTCAGCAAACAGAAGTTCATTACTTTATCTATCACGTACTCTTGTCTCATGACCAAAAGACCTTAGTCCAATCTCTTCCCTTTTTAAGGGAGGAAACTGAGGTCCTGGGAGGCTGAGTTGCTCTTTGATCCGAGTCGGCTTTAACCCCATGGCTATTTAGTATCTCACAAACAACCAGAGTCAGGTGAAGTAACAGGCACGCTCCACATAATTAGAGCAAAGATCACACATTCAGAGACAAGAAATGGGGCATTTGCTACACACAAAAAGATGATTTAAAATGTAAGGTATCTAAGGAATCAGCTAAGTTAAAAGAGAACCACTAGCAATTATTTCTGAGAACACAAGGTGGGTGGGTGAGGTCAGAAAAGGGTGACTGCAGCTTTTAGTGGGCCCAGATTTCTCAAGTTCAAAAACAGCTGTCATTTGGTCCTGTCTTACACGGAGGGCCTGAAAGGCACCAACATGTAGTAAGGGGTAAGGTCTCTGTATTTGGCATCCCTGGGCTCATGGTAGTATCTTGTCCTGTGTATTGCCATTGTTGTTTCTAACAAACGGTATTATCATGATCATCCTCATCATTCCATTCCAAAGTCTGGTCTCCTACGGTTCCAGTCCTTGAGACTTACAGCAATACCTGAATGGCCTATGTGCTTTCCTATGGTATGTTCTGGTCACTGGGAAATCCAAGTAACCTGAACAGCTCCGAAAAAGCCTAGGAGTGAAGATTCTCAAGTGGTTGGCGGCATCAAGGATAAACTTCTCCTCTGGGGCTTTGGATGCTGTCTAGTGAGCAGTAATGGTAGAAACCAGGCAAGGATGACACCGGGATGATACCTGCTTGTGTGCTGGGATTTACACCTCATCCCATTAATCTTCATTTTACAGATGAAGACTAAGGCTCAGAGATATTAAATGCACTAAGGGTCATGAGTTACCAAGGGGCAGAAGTGAGCCCGGGTCTCTGTTCTCACGCCACGGTTCTGTCCTCTATAATGCGAAGGCCTTGCTGGATGCCAAGACTTAGCTACCACTTCTGCAGATAATGTTCCCTTCCTAGAGCTCAGCAGCCATCAGGAAGCACAGCTGTCGAGACTTGGTTACTAAACAAGTACACTTACGGTCTTAGCCTTAGGGAACTGGTTAGCGAGCCAACCACATCCACTGCCCCATTAGCCCAGGAGACCGTATTTTTCACAATTATCAACTCATGTCTCATGACAGAGTTAGCCCGAATGATATCCTTGCTCTTTCTTTTCATATTCTGCCAAATTATAGACCTTACCAAATAACTACTAGTAAGAGCTACTAATAATTAAGTACCTTACTGTGTTTCTAAGCACTTCTTATGTTCCCTCCTTTAATACTAACAATCCAGCAAGATAGGTAAACCCAACTCACAATAAATCCTAATAGGTTCAGGAACAGGCCCACGATCATACAGCAAATCGGAAGAGGAACTGAGATCTTAATCCAGGCGGCCCGACCTAAATATCTTGCCCTTCTATCCACTAAAAGGGCTTCTTACTTGGGATCCTGTCAAAGAAAAGAAGAATCTGACCCAGAAGTTCTGGGGTAGGGCCTGAATTCTGCCTTTCTAATAAGCTCCAGGTGATACGGATACTGTCGGTCCAAGAACCCTCTCTGAGGAACAAAACACCGTAAAGCCCTGTTCTCCAATCACTTTTTTCATATCAAATTATTATGTCTTAAGTACCTCTTAAAAAATCTCAAGTCATCTTCAAATCCTTCCCTTTTGCACTTGTCTTTGGCTCCAGTCAGAAAAGCAAACTCCCTAACAGCTCTGGGAATAAAACCTACAAGATATGGAGGACTCCAATAACCACGGCTGAGGCGAATAGCTCTATGGCCTGGCCCCAACCCTAGCTCCTGCAGAATACATTTCAGCAGTCTGGCCTTCCACGGTTAGTCTGGCTTCCTTCCCTGGCTGCTGCCAAAGTAACCAAAAGTCAAACTGCTCCTGATCTAACGTGGTCAGCCGAACCTGGTTAGGCCTTGGAAGGGCCTAGGATGGTAGAGCCAATCCATGAATGTACGCTTAACTGCAAACAATGAAGAGATCTCTGCTTACGACACTATGTACGAACCCCTGTGTATTCCCTTTCCAGCCATTACGCCATTTGTCTTCCCCAGAATCAGGCAACTCTACTGATCTTCCATAGCCTTCTACCGGGTTTCCCCGACAGCTGTATGGAGCAGCGTTTCAAGACCTGCATTCTCTCTTGTGGCACAAAGTCTAAAATCAAGGCTCAATATTACGTGCTCGCCTGTCAATTGGTAAAATCAGGAAGGCCTCAAGTGACCTAACTACAAATTCTCCTACCCATTCTGCTCTGGTAGACAAGGTCCCTGAGCCAAACAATCCTCCTTATCAAAGGGACTAAGGTCCAGCTCCTGTCTACCCCGAGTAGTTTGGGTTTCAGTTCCTTATCAGCCCCCAAGATTATTCAAGCAAGCCAATCACATACCCTGGCAGAAACCAGGAGGCACCCCACCTTTTAGATCCTGCAAAGCCCGCCTCCCACAGCCACTGATGGTTCACTCTGCTCCTGAGGGCAAGCCTGTGTGGCCCTGAGCAGCAGACTGTGTCCTCCTCTGGGGCTGTGAGTCTATGTGACTACTAAAAGCTGCGGCCAGTCTCATCTGCCCGTGTCTGCTGTCATGTGTTAGCCACCCCCATAACCCTAGGGTAGGAATTCCTCCCTCAGCAACAGGGTGAGTAAGAAGTGATTAAAACACCCTTTCTGCCCAATCCCCCGTCTCTGCTCTTTTCCATATGCTTCAATCTCTTGAAGGCCTTTGGCAAGGTCACCAACTGCTCCATGATGGTAATAACGTCCAGCCTTGTGCTAAGCGCTGTCCAAATACATTTCCATTCATTTTCCTAACATCCCTATGAGGTAGATACCCTTATTACCCTTAATGTACAGATGAGGAAACTAATGTCTAACAGGTTATGCCCAAGACCATACAGCTAAAAAGTCTGAGCACCATTCAAATGCAGATCTGCTGGCTCCCTGTTCTTAATTACTACCTTAGTCTTGACAGAATTTCTGGGCTGGGTGTTAGCATTCCTCAACCCCTCTCCACAGGCAGAGATGTGCTGCTGGCTGGCCTGACAGGAGCACTTGCATTTGAGATGCCTTATTTCCTTCTGCCGGTCTCTGCTGAAAGATGGACGGAGAGGTATATCTGGAAAGAGTGTCCTTGCAGCAGCCAGGCTGTTGGCTTCTCCCTGCCGAGAGACTTCCCTTGATGGCCTGAACTTAATTTACCAAAAGGTCTAGTCTGATTGTCAACCTTCCAGATACAAAACACTGTCCCATATAAGTCTCACAGTTAATTGGACTTTGGAGGTTCGATAACACAGTCTCACTCCTAAAAGAAGTATAAATTAGAAAGTGAATTTATTAGTTCACGTATTAGTGAAATAGGCCTACTCTTTACAGTTACATGCGACAAAATTCCAGCAGCGAAGTCAAGTGTCGTCAGAAGAGACTGTGTGCTACCAACATTCAGTGAGAACTGGCGGCATCTGCCTTGGCCCGGGTAGGTACAGCCTGAGCGTCAGCGTACACTACCCCCGCCCCACCAAGTGCTCTGCCGTGTCCCTTCTGTTGCCTGAACTCTTCGGTGGTTCCCATCTCTCTTTTGAAAAAGCAGGACTCAGCTTTGTCTCTGAGGTAACCCTGTGCATGTATTTAGTAGCTCAGACCACGTGCTGAGTTTTTGCTCCCTCTCCAGATGCAGGCAGTGGGCTCCTGTTGCCACGGCCCCAGGGCTTCCACTCAGTGCGCTCTGAGCATCTACGGGATCAGAACCACTTTCCCGGCAAGCAGCTTCACCCACTGAAGCTCTCAGCTCACTTCAAACTCAGCAACCCTCTAACTTCTCCCTGGCTATTACCAGATGCAGTCCTCACTCCCTTTCCCCCTGCTCCTCACCCCTTCACCCCCCCCCCATGCACTTCTGTCACCTGTCGCTCTGCCTCTCTTCAGCCACTCTGCCACACATCACTAATGACAACTTTTTAAAAAGTATTTATCAATACCAAACAGGGGAAATGACTCTTCATCAGAAGGATAATAAAAGTCAGGGAATTTTGCAACTAAAATTATCCTTAGAGACTATGTAATTCAGGCCTTTTACAGATAAAAAGATATAGAAATTAAGGGACCTGCCAAGTCATGTACCTAGATAATGGCCAAACCCAGGACCCAGATTTCTGGGTTTTCAAGACAGCACTTGAGCCAAAATACCAAACTCCTAAATATACAAAACAGGGGAGGGGCTAAGCAGGGAGGGCTTCCCACATCTCTCACAGACTGGTGGCCATTAGCACTTGGTATGGGAGACAGCACATTTACTATTCTTTTCTTTGAATGTTGATTCAATATCAATCACTGATAGCTCTTTCAATGAGAAAATAATTATCCCCAAGTCAGAAAACTGCCCAAAAGTGTCTCAAAGAATACATGATTCCAAATTCCCCAATCCATTGTTATTCGTAGAACTATAAGGTAGATTTGTGATTTAACAAAAATAATAGAAAAACCACATTTTTAAAGTGATTAAGATATTTAAAAGATAACATATTTAATGAATATGTAACTGAGGTCATGATGGAAAAGGCTTTTTTACACATAAATCACAAATAACCAAAAGATATGATAACATAAAAACATAAACCTCCAAAAAAACAGTATCCACAAAACTAAAAGATAAATGATAAGTGTGTCATAAGAAGTGAAAAATGAGTGGCTAGTATCAGAATAGAAAGCTCATACAAATCAATAAAGAAAACAAATTAACGTTTAAATTTTTTTAAATGGACAAAGAAAACTCACAAACGAAATAAAAAAGTCCAACTGATTCAAAAAGTTCACCCTTATGAATAATTAAAGAAATGCAAATTAAAACACTGATGCTATTCTGAAGTGATCAAATTGGAAAAATTTTGCAACAATAATATTTAATTGATAAGCAGTAGTTTTAGACCACGCACTCTGATTTGGCAGACTTCAGTTTAAAGCCTAACTCAAACGCTTAGTGACCTTGAGCAAGTCACCTTAATCACTGTGACCTTAACATCTTTACAGTGTGTGTGTGTGTGTGTATGTGTGTGTGTGTGTGAGAGAGAAGAAGAAATGGGATAATGCATCTGAATTGTTTTAGCAAAGTTCCTGTCAACAGTAAACGCTCAGTGTTAGCTGCTATTATTATAAAAATAATACTTGTATTAATAACACAAGGGAGGGAGCACTGAGACAGGTGCCTACACAATGCCAATGAAAGTATAAACTGGTAAAAATCCTTCAAGAAGTAATACAGTAAGTAATCTGCTCATCTAGAGGTATAAAAAGTGTCGTTGGAGGGAGACATGAGAATTTGGGGGGGTTGGGAAGGATATACTCTATATGCACTGTCTGAATGTTTTACCAGAATGTTTACATATCAGTTGTATAATTATAGATAAATGAAAAAAAAATGATAAGCCCATAATAGAAGAAAATTTTTTTAAATATTTATACCTTTAGACCCACTTCTAGGACTCCCATCTACATGGAAATAATTAATTAGAGATATAATGAATTATTTATGTATACTGAATTCAGAAGAATAGCACCACTGGTAAAAAACTGGAAACTGAGTTGTACAATATGAAGATTTTAAGTAAATATGGTATACAGACATATTATGAAATATGCAGTCAGTAAAAATTAGGTACTCTATAGGATACCTATAGCACAAGCAACCAAAAATAAATAAATATATAAACAAATTGGACTTTATCATCTTCAAAAACTTTTGTGTATTAAAGGATACTGTTATGAAAGCAAAAAGAGAAGCCCAGAATGGGAACAAATACTCTCAACTCATTTACCTGATAAATGTCTAGTATCCAGAATATATAAATATAGCATATCAGAATACAGTATCCAGAACTCTTACAACTCACCAGCAAAATGACAAGCCCGTTAAAATCAGGCAAAGGATTGGAATAAATCTCTCTCCAAAGAGGATATACAAAATGGCCACTAAGCACATGAAAAGATGTTCGGTATCAGTTGTCGTTTGGGAAATGGACATCGAAACTGCCGAGAGCTACCACCCCACACCCAGTAGGACGCTTAACAAAACACACACACACAGGCAGAAAGTACAGGTGTCACGAGGATGTGGAGAAATTCGAAGCCTCACACACAGTTTGTGGGAATGGAAAATGTACAGCCACTGTGGAAGAAACAGATACTATATGAGCCAGCAATTCCAATTCTAGGTCCAACCCAAATGAAATGAAAACGTATATCCACACATGGAGCATTACACACAACAGCCAAAACCTGGAAACAACCCAAACATCCACCAACTGAGTAATGAACCAACAAAATGTTGTATATCCATACAATGGAATATTCTTCAGCCATATAAAGGAATAGAACATAGAAAACGTACAACAGGGGTGAAATTTAGAAACACTATGCTCTGTGAAAGAAGTCAGTCACGAAAGGCTACGTACTGGAGGGTTCATTTATATGAACTGTCCAGAACAGGCAAATCCACAGAGATAGGAAGTGGACTAGTGGTTGCCAGGGGCTGGCAGGAGGGGGGAGTTGGGGAGTGAATGCTAATGGGTATGGGGTTTTCTTCTGGAGTGATGGAAATGTTCTAGAATTATAAAGTGGTGATGGTTACACAGACTTTTAAGTTGTGTATGTTAAAACAATGAACTGTATGGTATGCAAATTATATCTAAATAAATTTTTTAATAAGGCTCTTAAAGATTTTTAATAACATGAGGAATGCTCTCAATATACTAAAAGGAAAAAAAAACTAGCATGCAATTGTATATATAATTCCCATCTGGTTTAAAACTGATGGGACGCCTGGGTGGTTCAGTGGGTTAAGCCTCAGCCTTAGGCTCAGGTCAGGGTCTTAGGGTCCTGGGATGGAGTCCTGCATCTGGGCTCTCTGCTCAGCAGGGAGCCTGCTTCCCCCCTCTCCCTCTGCCTGCCTCTCTGCCTACTTGTGATCTCTATCGAATAAATAAATAAATAAAATCTTTTTTAAAAAGAGAGAGAAAATGTATGTACATGCATGTACACATTTGCATTTAAAGACAGAAAATATATCAAAATGCTACCAGTGGGTTCCTAAGTAGTGTCATGATGGAGGATTTATTTTCTTCTTCATACATTACAGAATTTTTTTAGAGTAAACATGTATTATTTTTATAACAAGGAAATTTAAAAATAGAAACCCAGATAGGTCTGGCTGGCTTCAAAGCCAGTGTCATTTCCAACAACCTAGTCATTCATTAAACATTTATTTAGTTCCTACTATGTACCAAGCAAAATTAAGTAAGATAGAATCTCTGCCTGCAGGGAATTTACACGTGTCTAGCATGGGGTTTAAACCTGAGTCCATGGACTGGGAAAGGAAAGAAGAGTCCACGGGTTCTCCAAATTAAACACAATGCTGTCCAACTGCACACTACCCGGGGCAGAGGGTCCACGGCTGTCCTGAGCGGCAGTGTAGCTTAGTGGTAAAGGATGGAGCTGGAGCCAGGCTACCTGGTGTAGAGCTTGAACATCCAATCACAAAGTGTGTGCTTGAGGGGCACAGGTGCCTCATCTACAAAATAGGGGAAATACTGGTACTTCTCTCACTGGGTGGTTAGAAGATTAAATGAGTTAATACACCTAAAGCACCGCAGTATGCACTGAGGACACAGTAAGTGCTCAATAAATGCATCAGCTGCTAGCCACTAGCCTCACTACCACTGCTGCCACCCCACCACTATATTCTCAAGGAGGTGGAGAGAGAACGGACTAAAGTCCACTAGAAAGGTGGTTTTCCACACCTCAAAACTGACAGCATCTGATTCTTGATAAGCCCATAATAACCATTATATTAAACTCATTTCTTTTTCCAGATTCTCTCAATTTCTAATGAAACTCTTCTTTGGAGACATTCTATAAAACCCAGTGAGACAAAACATCAAAACGGTCAGCACAACAAACTGCTTGTGGCCTCTTATCTTCGAACTCCTAGAAACAAGTGATTTTTCAAGGCTATTCTAATGGAAGGAGGCTTTGAGAGGCTTATCTGTCTTTTGCCTGCCTTTCCGGGAGGGGAGGGCCGTGCTACTCCGATTCAGATGCCTCTTCAAAGGCCAAACTGCAAAATCTCTAGAGCAACACCGTCGTCCAGCGAGGGACTGGGGGCTGCGACTGTGTCCCACCTACTGCGACTCCTCCATCCCGCAGTCAAGAGTCTCAACAAGCAATCATCACTCCGATGCTTTTATATCCAACCTTTTAGGTGCTTAAAAAAAAAAGAAAAGGCTCTTGGCTTTGTCACTGGTACTTACAAGCACCTTGCAGTGATCTGAAGATGGGGGTAAGTTCTGAGGTTTCACCAACTCAATTATGAGAACAGGCTTTTGCTCAGCTGGGAATAATCAATCCAGACACACAGTAACACCATACCAAAGTTCAAATTCAAAGATACCCATTTAATGTAGAAATTAGTGAGCTCAGGCAACTACATAATACCAAACCAGCCCTGGTGACTGGAGAGACTGGTGCCCAGCTCTAAGGGTCAGAGGCTCTAGAGCCCACCCGAGAACTGAGGGGGCGAATCATGGCTCTGTCCCTCTCAACAGCTGTGTGACTTAGGCAAGAGACCTAACTCTCTAGGCCTCACTTTCCTCGTGGGTAAAATGGGGATATTAGCACTTTTTGGTGGGGTGGCTTATAAGCACTAATAAGCCTGCATGTATATGAGTCCATATACTTAAAGGACATCTCCTGTAACACTGTAAACATTCATTAAATGTCAAAAGGAAACATAAAAATCCACCTGCCAAACTTTGATTTTATAGTTCGTAGGCTGGATAACTAGTTCACAGATGTACTTTTTTAAAATCACTCTGCTGTATCACTTATATAAGTTATGTATGTATCTTATATGTCAAATGTCAAATACTGCATTTTTTTTTTTTAAAGAACAGACTTTATAGACAACCACAACTGCTAGTTTCAAACAGCTGGTCTGAGATGGCAGTCAGTAAGGAAACGGGGTGGGTTAGGTCTCTCATAGAGGCCTAGTACTGGGCTATAATCTGAAAGAACTGAAAGCCTTAAATTCATTGAAAATTAGCAGGAGATAACAGGAACTTCTGAAATCACCTGGCCCGATTCCCACATTGTGTAGATGAGGAAATGGAGATGCTGACGAGTGTCTTAAGATCTTCCAGGTCAGAAATGAGACCCTTCCTGTCACCTATGTTTTTGGTACCCACTGCAAGTGGACAGCAATGAAAAACACATTTTGTAAAGGGAAAAAGACACAGTTCGGAAGGGTTAAGGTAGGGATCTAACAATAGGAGCTCACATTTGCAAACGTTTATTATAACCCAGGCACCATGCCAAGCACTTTGCATGGTAGCCTTACATAATTTTTGCAAAACCTGTGAGGCAGTTACTATTATTAATTCCACTTTCAAACGAGAAAGTAGAGTCCTATCAAAAGAAAATGGCTTGCCCCAAATCACAAAGCTGGTGAGCACTAGGGTTGGTAAATGAGCCCACGCTGTCTTACTCCAGAGCCGGAACCTTCCCCGCTGGATACTGCCCAAGCGTGGGAACTGAAAAAGCAGTGAAGCTCTTGATCCCTCATTCTTTCTCCTACTGTTTTGGTCACGTCTCTGTTCAGAGGCAGTGCAGAGATACATAGTAAAGAAAGCGGGGGGTGGGGGGGTGTTGTTGCTGCTGTTTGTTTGTTTCTAATTCCAGTATAATAACATACAACATTATGTCAGTTTCAGGTGTACAATACAGAGATTCAACAATTCTGTACATTACCCAGTGCTCATCATTGAGAGTGTACATAAATAAAGTGTTTTTAAAGTAAGAAGAGATGCCATTAATTTAGAGGCTACTTATTCTGTGCTATATAAGGTGCCACCCACACTTGTCAAGGCCAGGAGGCACATGATGGTGCTGCTGGGGAAGGTAGAGCCCATGCAGCATGAGCAGGGCTAGGGCTCTAAGACCCCATTTCCTTAGTCAGGGGACAGTCTGTCCCTGTCCAACCAGCAAATCTTTACTGAGCCCGGCCAAACACCCTTAACTAAAGCTGCCTTATAGAGAGAAGAAATTCAGCATAACCCTGCTCTCAGAGAACACATGACGCAGGCAAGAACAGATCACCTTCAGCTTGGAATCCTACTCTTCTGACACCTCTGCAGCTGAGTATCAGCAGCACTGGAGCACTGTGGCACCATGCAGTTCACCCAACCTTCGCTAGACCTCTGAACACACTGGGCAGAAGAGCTCCAGCCTCCTCTCCTTCGAGTTCTGAAAGTTTTCTGTCTTTGAAGAAGCAGGAATAATTTTCATCTCTAGCTTTCTCTTGTCTATAACGAGGGAGTTAGCTTGAGGCTAACAAGGGGTTAACTTGGGGAGCTAACAACAACAACAACAAAATGCAAAAGAGGATAACTTCTCTATTGCTTCTAGCTTTGGGAAAGAACTATGGGATTCCATAGCATTTGCTCAAAAATGTTCAAAGGAAGACGTGGAAAATTTCATCCTCAACACTTCACTGCCTGAGAAAAAAATCCCAGAACCCCAGGGGCCAATTATTCTGCTGTCTCGGACTTTGACCTTAGAAAGGTTCGAACCTGCCTGGAACTGAGGGCCCTGACAGCAGAGCACCGGCTATATGAGCAGCCAGTATCTAGGGGGGTCAGATGTAATGACTGCCAGGCCGTCAGAGCATCATTCACAAGTTACAGTACCACACTAAACCTATGGGCTAAATGAATAAGAGCAGCAAATTTCACTGTTATTTAAATTCGTAAGTTCCTACTATGTTCCCAATATCATGCTGAGAGCAGGGTCTCAAAACACTGGCAGGCCTTTACAAGTCAACTAATACTGGACTCCACTGATAAAACTAGGCCAAGAGCAGGCAAGTGAGAGCAGAGCATAAGGGAAGCAAGAGGGAGGGGTGATGGGAGGGCTTAGTGTTTGCAAAGGGAAGCAAGGGGAATCTTTGTGGTACGAATTAGAAAGGACGACTAAAGTGATACTGTGAGTTGGAGTTTAGAATGTAGTGGCTCATGACTGTCTCCCTTGTTTCCATTTTTCCCTGGCCAGTTGGGAGTTTAAAATTTGAAAAATAGCCTTAATAAAGAGCTAAAAAGAGTTGGGTTCCAAACCTGACTTTAACTTTATAACCTTGAGCTACTTAATTTTTCAAAACCTGCTTCCTCTACTGTAAAAGGGAGGTAACATGTATATGGGAGTTCAATGCTAGTCACACTTTTGTGTGTTTGAAACGTCCATATTTTCATGGAGATATTAATATTTATTGCTTAGTGGCTGTAAGGATTACCAGAAATAATTATGGAAAATACCTAGCCAGAGCCTGGCACTTTGTAGTATTCAATAAATGGTAACTATCATTATCAACATGCTATTTTTTAAAGTTCCGGGATGAGGTCAAGGAGAACAACATACTAGAAACCAGTGAATTAACAGCCGCAGACTGTACACTAAGGAGTATCTGGATGTCTGTACAAGGACAATCTTTCCATATATGGGTCTTATAGGCTCGCTCTTTTATCTACTTTCATCTTTCCCTTCCTGCTTTATTCATCCATTCAACAAATATGCACAGACTGCCTACTGTATGTAGGACACAGAGCTACGTACGGAGAAGGGAGGAGGTCAGACAAGAGAAGGGTTTTTGAGGGGACAATATAACAGGATGGGCTGGGGGTACATCTATGAACCATCTGAAATGATACACAAAAAGTTTTGAGTACATGGGTGTGTAACACCCCTCGAGAAGTTCTGGAGGGATTCCAAAAGGAATTATTAAAAAAAAAAAAAAATTAAGACTGAAAATGTAACAAACTTAACAAGAAGCATACAAAATTTATAGGAAAAAACATAAAACACTCTTGAAAGGTCACAAAAGTAGCCCAGAGCAAATGGAAAGATGGGCCAAGATCTTGGATAAGAAGACTCAACATCATAAAGATGTCAGTTCTAAGCTAAATAATAAATTTAACATAATCTCAATAGAAATACCATCCGTTTGTTGCTGCCTAAAACTAAACAAATTGGTTATAAAGTTTATATGGCAGAATAAACAAGCAAAAGCAGCCAGAAAAACACTAAAAAAGAGCAATATGGGAAAACTGGCCCTTCCAGATGTTAAAAAAAATTATAAAGCCTCTAAAATTAAGATGGTTAAGATAATAGCATATGAATTGACAATCAAACCAGTGGAACAAAATAGAAAATCCAGTAAGAAACCCAAATGTATACAACAGTTTAGTATCCAATTAAAACAGCATCTCAAATCAATAGGCAAAAAATAAGAACTTTTCTTTCTTTCTTCCTTTCTTTTCAGAGAGAGAAAACAGGGCAGGTGGGAGGGAGGGGGAGAAAGAGAGTCTTAAGTGGGCTTCATGCCTAGGTGGAGCCCAACCTCATGATCCCAAGATCATGACCTGAGTTGAAATCAGGAGCCAGTGCTTAACTGTCTGAGCCATGGAGGTACCCTGATAAGAATTTTTCATAAGAGATGCTGGAATACCTGGCTGGCTATTGTGGAAAAGATAAAATTGGATCCTTCCTCAAACCAAATAAATTCCAAAAGGATAAGAACCTTAGATGTTTAAAACATAAAGAGTGAAACCATAGATATACTGAGAGAAAACACTAATGAATTCCCCATAAATTAAGAGCAGGGCAAATTCCTAACTGTGACTCAAAATCTAGAGCAATACACTGTACAAGCCATAAATATAATATGTAAAGATGAAAAACTTTTGTACAGCAATAAAACAACATATGCAAATTTAGGCATATGACAAATCGGAAAAAATATTTTTGCAACTTATATCACAGACATTGGGCAGATATCCCATATCTCATTAAGGGAGAAAACAAATTTAAACTATACTGAAATTATTTCTTACCTAACAAATGGGCAAAACCCCCAAAATTTTGACAGAAGACTCAAGAGAGACAGAGGAGGAGGATCAGGTATGCAATAAAATCTTCTGTGAATGTACCTTGTTACACAGTTTTGATTTTGGAAACACATAAATGGTTTACATAGTTAAAAAAACAAAATGAGATTTTTTAAAAGCAAATCTTAAAGTTTAAAACAAATGAGCCTGTTGATAAAGCTTATCAAGTTGGTGGCACGAGCACCAGAGAAAATACTCGGGAAATACTGACCTCGGGACAGTATTTGACTACATATTTGAAGCGGCACATGGTCCCGGGACAAAGGAACCACATAAAAAGCTCAAACAACATTCAGTGATCTAATGGTCAGTGCAGAGAGTGGCACTGCCACCAGCCTGGTAAGTAACATGGCCAGGAAACTCCAAAGCCCCAGAGCGCAGCCTACTTGTCCCGGGAAGGATGAAGTTCTGGGCCCACTGAGCATGACGGACTGGTGCTCAAGTAGAAGGGTGAGAGAGGAGGGAGGGAAAAGAGGTAAGATGAGACTTGAGACAGAGCCTGAGGGCAGCACAGGCCAAGCCAAGGAAGTGCATTATCCTGAGGGCTGGCAAGCCCTCTGAGAGTCTGAAGCAAGGGGGGAACAATCACATGTGATCTGTGCTTTACAAAGATCACTGGCAACAGTGTACAAAATAGATTAGAAAGGAACAAAGGAAGAAGCCAGCTGGCCAGCTCGGAGGCTATTGTAGTAATTCAGGACGAGAGATTATAGTAGCTTTAACCAAAAGAGAAAGGGGACATCAATAGGCTTGTAGCCTAAATAAATGTGCGCTATTTGTGGGTGGGGAGTGGAAGGCGGGTGGGGAGTTGACAGAAGGGGAAGAACATGGGGGGACTTTCTGCCTTTTGCAACTCTCTGGTGCCATCCACTGAGACTAGGAATCAAAGATAAGTAGCAGATGGAAGAAAACGGGCAAGTTCACTGCTGCCGGAGCCCCTGACACCATCCTTCAGAGCGAGTGGGGACAAGGAGTCAAGGACAAAAATCCACCAGTCAAACTGCAGTCTTTGAAAGCTGAGAAAGAGATGAAAGTAGCAGGTTAGATGACCTCTTGCAATATTTTCTCAAAATCAGAAATAGAACCACATACCGTTCACTTTGTTTTTATATTTTAATAAATTTCAAGTAACCAATATTGAGAGCCTCAAAAGCTAGTAATCCTTTGTTTCTAATCGTCCTCATCCTTCTTGGGCCCTTTCCTTCTTAAGAATTTACTTCATCAAACATTGAGAGCCCCGAAATGAGACTCTTTTAAAAGCAGAAGTCAACTCATGCCAATACACCCAGGGGTCAGATAGATGTAAAAATCTCTCTCTGTAAAGGTAAGCACTCACTGATAAACACTGTATGGGCCAAACAACCGTGGCCCACAGCAGTTTTCTACTGAGGTCCCATGTTTGCAAACATTCCAAGATAAACACCTGAAGATAGTTCTTTTCTTTCCATTTGAGTACTAATAAACCAGAAACTGTATCTTCGACTTTTTTTTTTTTTTCTAAGGTAAGTGAGGTAAGTTTGGTTTCAGAAAGAGCCGTTTCCCTTCTCAGACAACATAGGGATGCCAGGACAAAGGAAGGAGAGCATCTCCCCTCCATCACTCCTCTGTCTCTGCCTCCCTCAATCCATCCCTCTCCTCCTCCTCGGCAAGAAGCCGATGCCTAGAGCCAACGTCTTGGGCTGCTAACCACTCTTCCTTCCGCCTGTCAGAAGAGACTAATACGGCAACTGCCACCAAGGTTGCCAAGGCAACACATCGCCAGTGTGGCTGTCTCCTGTAAAATCATGACAATGACCTCTGAGGCATTTCCAAATCACCTCTACCAGACATGCTCACTCATATACTGGGCCACTTTTGACAGGAAACAAGGCCCAAAAAGATACTTTCAAAATTACAGTCAAGACCATGCAGCGGTTAAGAAGTAACTGGTTTCAGGGGGTTGATCAACACTATTTTGGGCCAGTGGTATCACATGTGACATTTCATTGTCAGCTCTGCACCTTGAAGGTCAAGGATCCCTCTGAGACCTGATTAGAGAAATGGGCTCACTCCCCAGAAAAAATGACACCCAGACAAATTTAAAGGATTTGTGGGTCCCCTGATACTCAACCACTTACCCCAGATTAACAAGCCAGGATCAACTATGATGTATTTACTTCATTGAAGGTAATGAAATACTTGGGTGTCATGAGTTTGAGGATTTGGGGTTAAACACCACCACTGGGGAAGTATAAGAAAAGACAGCGCTCTTTCCTTACCCTTCTTTCCGCTGAGGCCTGCAGAAGCCTCAAAACTGCAACGGTCTTGGCAAATGACACACCGCACCCCCTCCATGGCTTGAAGACAGTGACAATCTCATCTCTGAATTTAAGTGCCCTTAATATTTAATTCTTTTCCTCTACATGGTCACAGCTTGCTTTCTTCGCATTATCGGGATGATGGCTTTAGAAGGCAGCCCATTGGAGATCCGGAAAACCATAAATTCCAATTCAATTTCCGTGTGAAAATCAAAGAACTCACTCTCCTGAAGAGTTGAAAGCGGCTGAGGGGTCACTGCCTTCCTCCAGGTGCTGGTACACACAGTACTCCAGAAGGGGATCGTAAGCACCCAGTATAAGGCAACAGGGCATACCAATTTGTTTTTCAATCTATTTTATTTCAGTTCAAAGCTTCTTTGCAGACAGAGAGCCCAAGAAAACAAGCCACACTTTGGTTCTACTCAGTCTCCTTCAATCTCCAAAAGCAGCTGAGTGTTGCCAAAGTGTGGCTCGTTTTCCTGCAGTGCCTGTCTGCAATGATGCTTTGAACTGAAATAAAATAGACTGAAAAACCAATTCGGATGCCCTCGCTCCTCCTGCAGCTTTATATTATCCTGCAAAACTAGTGTTAGCACGTTCTCTTTACTGGAACCCACCAGACCCAAATCACAGAGTAAAAGTGGAATACTTGAAATGTGAAGGTCCCGCCCAAACCTAAAATAGCAATTTCATGCAGGGCTTATTGTTAACATCGCATTAACATGCCACTCTCCTGTCCAGTTCTTTGCTCCATTTGCTGGACCGGATTACATTACAGTTTAAAGCAAAACTTGACATTGCTGATCTTCTTATACAGTTCGCTGGATTTCTCACTGCCTCTGCAATTTGCACATTCATGAACCCAAACACCTTCTGATTTTTACCAATTCAAAAAGTCTGCTACTTGCTTTAAAGCATCTGATGCCTTGCATAAAGTATGCAACACTATTTTGAAAACTTTAGCGGGGAACCCAAAATCATTTACGAGCAAACTTTGAAATGACCACCAACTAGAAGAAACCTATCATTTTCTTAGACTGCCTTAAGAAAATGCACATGCCTTCAGTGGAGGAACACACTAAAATAATGAAAAGTGCTCTGAACTGACTGTTGTACAATTTGGTTCTGTTGGTAACATAATCCTGGATTTTTGTTATTATTTAGCACTTCAAATAAATTTCCATTTGGGGCCAAATTGTGGTTTGTTTTCTCTAACTGGAATTGAGCAACATGTGTAACAACAACAAAAAGAAAACACCCAACCTGTTATTACATTTTCTCTTATTTAATCCATACAACAACCCTTTGAGGAGGTACCATCATCTGCCTTTCAGCATTAATCTGTAACTGGCCCATGGGCAGGCCACCCAGCAGTAAAGCTGGCTTCAGAGCCAGAGACTCAGAGCATGGGACTGAATCACAGCACCACTACTCACTTCTTCCAATCCTCCAACACCCCAAATTCTTGCCACCTCACCATCTCTGATCCTATTAAAAAGTTCTTCCTTCCCAGTTGTCTCCCCTCTCCCTTCTTGCTGGACTGGACCCTTGTCGCTCAGAGAGATTCAGATTCAGCTTAAACTACCTTTCTCTAGCGGCTTGCTGGGCCATCCTGGTAAGAGGGGTTTCCCAGGTTATCCCAGGTTAGCGTTGTTTGACTACCTTCATCACAGATGCCACTATTTGTCTTAGATATGAGGTGTTAGGTCCATCTCGCTCCTGGTAATCACAAGGCCTAGCACAGTGGTATCTGGTACATAGCAGGAACTCAAATATTTGCTCAACCAATGGCCTGAATTTGTTTATTTAATACTTAGGAGACTACAGGCTGTGGGCACTGGCTAGCAGCTGATAGAAAAACAGGGAAGGGGTGGTCCTGCCCTTGAGAGCATCTCAAGACAGTAGAAAAGATAATAAACACATGGGACAATACTGGGTGCTGTGACCAGCTAAGGTTCCCTTGAATATTAGCTATGTAACCCTAGACATCTCTCCTGAGTCTCAGTGTCCTCATCTTTAAAATGGAAATATTAATACTACCTTTGTCACAGTGTTGGCGAGAAGACTGAATGATAATCCAAGTAAATAAAGCACATAGTGCACTAGCATGCAGAAAACATCTAATAAATATTAACTACTAATTTTACTATGATGCTATGACAGCTGTACTTGAAATTACCTTTGCTTACCTATATACCATCTGTCCAAGACCCTACTGAATTTAAATTCTGTGAGGCTAAAGATCACGTTGATCTTGTTCACCACTGTATTTCCAGGGATTTGAATCATTTCTAGTACATAGCAGGTGCTCAATAAATACTGAATGATTCATGAAAGTATGCATGCAGGCATGGGGTGTTCTGAAATCATTTGTTAGTTAAACTAGTGATGAATAGCTAGGTTTGGGAACTACTGCCAGAGAAGAAAGGCATCTAAATTAGAAAGCAGGGTAAGGCAGAAGTTTGACGATTTCGCTAAGTAAAGAAAAACTTCATTTTGAGGTTGTAATTATATCTTCACAAGCCAAACACAGACTCGGCTCCAATTTCAAGCCAGAACCAAGGAGCCCCAGGTTGAGACTTGAAAGAAGTTGAAGCCATAGGAGGTGGGTTACCAAGCAGAGGGCTCGCTGGGGTGAGCTCCATTTGCCAGACCTATACTGCACCCTAAGGAAGCTTAATCTCAGAAATCTGTCTTAGGTGGAAACATGGGCACTTACTTACGAAGTGTTGTTAACAAACAAACAAAAAAAACCCTCTGGACATGAACACAAATAAAACACCTGACTTACTGTAGGCGTATTTTTGTTAACAAAAATAGGGGAAACAATCCCCATGTTGAATAGCAAACAGATCAGTAAGGCTAGAGCTTTAGGTGTACGGGGTAGTTTTAACTGGAGTTTCCCATTCCGTGAGAAGTGATCAGAAGAACCGCTGGACAACACTGACCAGTCTGTTTGTCTCTAGGGCTGGGGCTGGCACACTTCTGCGAAGGGCAAGGCCTAAGCATTTTCGGCTTTGTGGGCTATGCCCGTATCTGTCGCAACGACTCCGCTCAGCCCTTGCAGCAAGAAAGGAGCCACACATGATACAGAACAATGAACACGGCTGTGCTCCAATAACACTTCACTTGTGGACCCTGGTATTTGATTTCATATACGGTTCACAAATTACCCGAAAGTCTTCTCCCCGTCCCCCCCCCACCCCCGCCATTTAAAAATGAAAAACCACTATTTGTTCCCGACAGACAAAAACGGGGTGGGGTAGGGACTGGCCCAAGGCCGGGGTTTCCCGACGCCTGGTGCACCTGGCAGAAGAGAGTGGGGGAGACTCGAGAAGCAGCGGCGAGGAGGCCTCAGATCGCGCCAAGTGGCAAACGGAAAGGGGCGAGGGCAGGCCCCAAGCTGGGGCCAAGCCCAGTGCGCCCCGACGGGGCCCCGCGGCCTCTCCCCCACCGCAGACTTACAGCCGAGCCTGCGCTCGGGGTGGGAGCCACCCCCGGGGGTCCGCGTCCCGAGCGAGAGGAGGTGTTTGGGACTTGGCAGAGAGCCCCGCGGAGTTCGCACGCCGAAGGGTCTCAGCGCGCCCCTAATTTGGGGCGCCTCTCGGGCCTCAGCAGCTAAAGGGGTCTCCACGCTGAGTCCCAGCCCCGTTTCTATGGTTACCTGTTCAGCACCGATTCAAACTGCCGTTCTTTATTGACAGCGCCATAGAGGACACGAACACTCCTGCCCGAAGGGAACAATAAAGCTTTCTTCATTCAACAGCGCCAGAGACGCCAGAAGGCGGCCATTTTGAGGCCGGCGCATAAGGAGTACGAGCCGTGAGGGGGCCGCCCGGCCTGCCCCGCGCGACACAGTCACGTGCCAGGGGCGGGCCTCAAGGGGCGGGGCCTGCGTCGCGCCGCGACCTCCACCAATGCTAGGACGCTGGGGCTGGCGGGTTGCAGGCTCGTTCCCTGACCCATGACCCTTAGCCACTCTCTCCCCTCCCCACTCTCTCTTTTGAAAGTTTGACTGGGGTTCCACGGACTCTTGCTGGGGCACTTCTAGGCTTAGGATCTTATTTCAAGAATGGCACAGAAGTAGACACGGAAGATTTCTCTACATCTTTCCAAAACATGTTCACGTGCAAGGCGGAGACGTGACCTGAGCCGCGTCCCCAGACGTATCCTCATTGGTGGGCAGGCTTGGCACTGCTCGGCGGTGATAGGCTAACAGGTTCATGTCAGCCAATCGTGGTGTCTTGAAGACATCTTGATCCCGCCTGTCCCTCATCCCCTCAGGAATGTAGAGGGTGTTGTTTGCGGGGGGCGGTGATCATAGCTTTTTTGCTCAGTTTCTCTTTACTACGCTTTGTTGCACAGTGAGCTGTCCTCGTTGGAGATGCTCTTGCCACCCTCATACAGCCAAACAGATTAAGTCAGATCCAGACAGTATCAGACAAATTAAGTCACATCATTGCTGGCCCACTGAACCTCACACTGTCACTCTGTCACTGACGTACAGCCAATTTTTCTGTCACTGCCAGTCATGCCGCCCAAATCCAGCGCTCTCAGTACAATGCCGAGTTCCCTCTGTGGTTACAGCTGTTATATCCACAATGTCAATATTCGGTCGTTCTGAGAGCTTTCATTGTCAGACTGACTCCCACTCCATCACCGTTTTTAATCACAAATTCAATCTGCTGGGCAGAACTGTCACTTGCGTTGTTGCTGTCATTGGGTTCATTATTGTTTACTGTCTCTGTCCAGTAGGCGACCACTGTCAATGACCACAAACTTCAAGCAGTTCTGTACAGTGTAGTAGCAATTGGACTCTGTGCCCAGCTGTCACCCTTTCGGTTGTTTTCAGCGTCATTGTCATTCAGCTACTTTCCCTGCCCCATAGTGAAGCCAATATTTAGCAGGCCCCTACTGGGTACACAGCTGTCCTCGTTACTGCCCAATTAGTCACTTTCACTATTATACTCTCATGCCACTGTCACATTCGGGGTCAGATTTACTACAGCTGACATCCAGTCACTTTTGTAGTCACTAGAGCCACACCACAGCTGTTGTCCCCCCTAATTCATTTCCACCATCTCTGCAGTCTCCTTTAATAGGAGCCCCAACATACAGGGTTGCCAGATTTGACAAGCAAGCCACAAATACCTAGAATGGTACATGGCACATAGTAGGTGCTCAAAAACTATTTCTCAAATTAGTGGATTTTTTTTTTTTTTTGCAAAACAGTATTATTGCCGAAGTACTATATGTAAATGTGAATGGCTTGTGGTTCAAACATCTCAAACAATAGGAATAAGTCTGCAGCCATGATCTGTCCTCCCTGTTCCGTTTAACAAGGTTCTGCATCCTACACGGATTAGGAGAAAAGACAAGAAATGTGGCTACCACATACATGAATTCCTGGGACCACAGTTACAAGAATAAGATTTCTGAATTTTGTATTTCTTATTTTAAAAGGAATGTATGTTTATAAAATATAGGAAGGACTCTTCCTTTCTGAAGGACTGTTTTCGCTGTAACAAAGAATGCCATCCCTCAACACACACTCATACACAGTCATGGGTCAATGGCTGCAAATTCTCCATGACTGTTTACTTGAGGTTTTGCATTATTAGAAATTCCCACAGGACTGCCTCGCCTATAGTTCATGAAGAACAGCATGGGGTCATGGAAACAGTGGCTCCAGCTTCCATCTGGCCATCACATGGGAGAATAAGAAAACAGGGATGGGGACCTCTGAGGACTTCTCTCTAGAGAGCCTCAAGGATTGTTCTAGAAATAACTTGTGCTTCCCAATCGCCAGAAGGACACAATCCCTCACCTAAAGGAGGAAGGTACATGAGAACTTTTCACCCTTTCTTGTACCTTGACAGAGAATGTTCCCAGGCTGATGCCTAAGGGGCTCCCGCTAAACTACCAGTTGTTTCTAGAGTGACTATTACATGCCAAGGACATTGAGGTGAGTAGAGCATGGTTCCTGCCATAAGTAATCGCACAGCCCGCCCCCACTTCTAGTGCTAGTAACAGCCAGGCATCATTTACCTCGCCCTTATTCTCTGACAAGCTCTACGTAGATTATCTCATTGGATTCTCATCACCCTCTGAAGAGGTAGATGACATTATTACCCTCTTTTATGAAAGAGAAAACTGGTTCAGAGAGGGTGACACAGCTCCCAAGAAGTGGAGTGGGGTTTAAACCTGCGAAATTTGACTCCAGAGTCTTCACTTTTTCCTCTCAGAATAATGACTTGAGGGTTTTATAAAAAATATGTGTCCATTATAAAAAGAGTTCAAGGATTACAGAAAAAAAAAAAAAAACCTAGAGATCTTAAAACAGAATCACTATAAATCCTAGCACTTAGCAGTAACATATCATTATAGCTGAGCATTTCTCCATCCCTGGGCATATGTATGTAGGTGGGTAGATGGAGGGATAATAATGATAATGAGTTTCCCTCCAGTATTGCACTATGTGCCGGACATTGCTCCAAGCGCTTTCCATGAATTAACACATTTAATTTACTCAGAGAGAGACGGAGAGACATAATTTTATTAAAATGAACTCATTTCACATATTTGGGGTTCACATCAGGTGCCAACCACCCGGTGATGTTTTTCCCCAAATCTGGTTCTTTTTTTTTTTTTAAGATTTTATTTATTTATTTGACAGAGATCACAGGTAGGCAGAGAGAGGAAATGGAGCAGGCTCCCTGCTGAGCAGAGAGCCTGATGCGGGGCTCGATCCCAGAACCCTGGGCTCATGACCTGAGCTGAAGGCAGAGGCTTAACCCACTGAGCCACCCAGGAGCCCCCTCCCCAAATCTGGTTCTTTTCTCAGTCTTTGCTGTCTCCTCTCTGCCTTCTAATCAAATCCCAAGCCCGGAGTCCTTGGGCTGCAAAAGCTGAGTCTTTAAATAGCACCCTCTCCGCAGCTGCTGCCCGGTCAAATGTCTCTGCTGTTCCCTCAGGCGGTGGCGGTATTTGTAGACGGGAAGTTTGCTGGATGCTCCATATAATGCTTTTTATTTGTTAGCGTAGGTATCTGGGCCTTGGCATTCTTTTTTCCTGGCTTTTTAAGTGTTCAAATTTCACTACCCTTTTCTCAAATCCAAATGAAGCTTGGTCTTCAGATCTTGCCCAGTGGAGACCAGCGAGTCTCAGATGAGAAAGCTGTTGGAATTTGCCGAATGACTCAGAAAGGTCAGCCGCCTGCACATCCATCCGGCATGACAAAAGACTCGGAGGAGGGAGACTGCTGCCCCGCAAAAGGGGCTGCCCAGCCAGTGGAATCTGGAGCCCTTCTGTGGGTCTGGTCCTACCAGTATCATAAACTGTGAATGAATCCCTTGCCTTGGTTTCCCCTGAACAAGGGGAACAAAGACGCTTTGCATTTAGAATGATGAAATGAAATTGACATCTCCATGGAGATGGAGATCCACAGAAGCTCAGGTTTTCCAGCCAAACCTGCTTCTCCTCCTCAGCAACTTAGCCCAGAAAGGACAACCCACCCCGCCCTTCTCTGCCCAGTTGCTCAGGTTGGACACCTGGAAGTTGCCCTTGACATTTCTGTGGCTCACCCTCAGTCAGTCCCCTAATCTGACTGATTTTACCTCTAAATATACACTCTGCATTTCCTCAGAGTATGTAAGTCCAATTGACTTTTATCTCTCACCGACTATACTGTCCTCATTCTTCAACCTCTTTTACTATCCTTTACTTTGTTCTGCAGATGCAAGCCGGCATAGCTTTTCACGTCACTTTGAATCAACTTTAACAAGCATAATTTAAGTACAAGAAACTGTACTCATTTAAAGTGGAGTTTTAGCAAATACATACACCTGTGTAACCACCACTATACCAAGATACAGAACATTTTTATTTTTTAGAGCAGCTTTAGATTCACAGCAAAATTGAGAAGCAGATACATAGGTTTCCAATATTCCCCCTGCCTATACACACATGCATAGCCTCCCCTACCATCAATATCCCCATTTCCTGATACATTTCCTGCAGTTGATGTGTCTGTGTGGACACATCATTATCCCTCAAGGTCCACGGTTCATGTAAGGATTTGCTCTTCTCAACTGTGCATCCTATGGGTTTGGCCGAATGTAGAATGGCATAGATCCACCATTGTAATATCACACAGAAGAGTGTCCCTGCTTTCGAGATCTTCTGGGCTCCACCTACTCGTTCTCCCTCCCTCCAACCCCTGGTAACCATTGACTTTTTGACTCTCTCTATAGTTTTGTCTTTTCCAAGATGTCATATAATGGAAATCATACAGTATGTGGTTTTTTTCCAGACTGGCTTCTTTCACTTAGTAATATGCATCGGAGTTTCCACCATGCCTTTCCATGGCTTGACAGCTCATTTCTTTTTAGCACCGAATAATATTCTATCATCAGTATGGACCTTAGTATATTTACCCATTCACTTATCGAAGGATATCATGGTTGCTTCCAAGTTTGGGCAACTATGAACAGAACTGTAATAAACAACTGTGTGCAGACCTTTGTGCGGACCTAAGTTCTGTATTTGCGTAAATACCAAGGAGCACAGTTACTGGCGTATTCAGTAAGAGGATGTGTCGTTTTGTAAGAAATCACCAAATTGTCTTCTGAAGTGGCTGTACCATTTTGTATTCCCACCGGCAATGAATGAGATTTCTTGCTGCTCCATAACCTCATTAGCATTTGGTGCTGCCATTGCTCTGGATTTGGGCCATTTTAATAGGAGTATAGTGATATCTCATTGTTGTTTTAATTTGTGTTTCTCTGATGACATATGATGGGGAGCATCTCTTGAAACACTGACTTGCTCTCTGTCTGTCTCCTTCAGTGAGGTGTCTGTTAAGGCCTTTGACCCATTTCTTAAACAAGTTGTTTGTTTTCTTATTGTTGAGATTAAGAGTTCTTTGTGTATGTCAGATAAAAATCCTTTTGCAGGTATGTCTTTTGCAAATAGTTTCTCGCAGTATGTATCTTATCTTCTCATTCTCTTGAAAGTGTCTTTGCAGAACAGAAAGTTTAATTTTCATGAGCCCAGCTTGTCGATTCTTTCTTTCACAGATCATGCCTTTGGTGTTGTATTTAAAAAATTATTACCATACTCAAGGTCATCTAGATTTTTCTCCACTGTTATTTTCTAGGAATTTTATAGTTCTGCATTTTACATTTAGATCTGTGATCCACTTTAAGCTAGTTTTATAAAGAATAAGGTCTGTGTCTACATTCTTTTTTTTTTTTTTTTTTTGCATGAGGATGTTCTGTTTTCCCAGCACCATTTGTTGAAGCTATCTTTGTTCTATTGTATCGCCTCTGCTTTTTTCAAACATGAGTTAACTTCATATAGGTTTTATTTTCTGGGCTATTCTGTTCTATTGATCTATTCTTTTGCCAATACCACATACTTGATTACTGTAGCTTTATAGTAAGTCCTGAAGTCGAGTCCTGTCAGTCCTCCAACTTTGATTTCCTCCTTCAATATTTAGTTGGCTAATCTGGGTCTTTCGCCTTTCCATATAAACTCTGGAATCACTTTGACCCCTTAAGTGGTATAGGATATCTAGAGTGGGTTACAATTGGGTATTTCCCTTCCCCCAGATCAGTTAGGCTCAGATAAAACCTCAACAGATTAGAATCTGGTTAAATGGTTTCCTAAGAAGGGCAGACCTTATTCTTAAAAAGAATAAAAGGCTCTGGTGTATTTCAAAATTGTTCCTTTCCTCGACCCCTGACAAAAGCAAGGGATTTTTCTTGATACTCATTAATGGAGCTCCAGGAGGTACAACTAACGAGAACTAACAAGACTAGCCTCCCCTCTGCAGTTTTTAACTCTCAGACTTGTCCACACTGAGCCTCCAACATCTTGTCAACCACAGTTTAAGTTTCCCTGTCCCTACACTGGTTCTTTTTTTTTTTTTTTTTTTAAGATTTTATGTATTTATTTGACAGAGAGAGATCACAAGTAGGCAGAGCAGCGGGCAGAGAAAGTGGGGGAAGCAGGCTCCCCACTGAGCAGAAAGCCCGATGCAGGGCTTGATCCCAGGACCCTGTGATCATGACCTGTGCCAAAGGCAGAGGCTTACCCCACTGAGCCACCCAGGCACCCCTGATTTTCAGTTTATTCAGATTTTTACTTGTTGGGAGCAGAATGGCTATTTCCAAGTTTCTTTCATGCTAGACTAGAAACCAGAGTCCTAAGACACGTCCATCACCTGAAAACGTGCGCGGTTCCCCTGCGCCCCTTTCCTGTTCGACTGCCCTTCTGCAGCTCCCGCCCAGAGCAACAACTGATCTACTTGCTGTCAGTATAGTGACTCTGGTCTATCCTAGAATTGCATATATTAAAATTATGTAGCATGGAGTATGTTGTGCCTGGCTTCTTTCACTCAGCATAGATTTACTGAGCTTCATCCACATTGCTAAGTTGGTTTTTTTTTTAGTTTTTTAAAGATTTTATCTATTTATTTGACAGAGAGAGATCACAAGTAGGCAGAGGCAGGCCGAGAGAGAGGAGGAAGCAGGCTCCCCGCCGAGTAGAGAGCCCGATGCGGGGCTTGATCCCAGGACCCTGGGGTCATGACCTGAGCCGAAGGCAGAAGCTTTAACCCACTGAGCTACCCAGGCGCCCCCACATTGCTGAGTTTATCAGTACTTTATTCTTTCTAATTTCTGGGTCCTTTGGTATTGATAGATTACCATGCGTCTGTTCATTTGCCTGTTAACTTTGGTGTTTCCAGCTTTAGGGTGTTATGAAAAATGCTGCTATGAATATTTGTGTGCAAGTCTTTGTGCAGATGTGTGTTTTTCATTTCTTCTGGGTAATGCACCTAGGAATGGAATGGCTAGGTTATATAGTAGCTGTTCATTTACCTTTATGAGAAACAACCAAAGAGTTCTCCAAAGCGCTGGTGACGTTTATATTCCCAACATCAATGCTGAGAGTTCCAGTTCATCCACCTCCTTGTCAACGTTTGGTATTGTCAATTATTTTAAATGTAGTTGTTGTAATGGGTGTGAGGTGGGTATCTGCTTTTGGTTTTCATTTTCATTTCCTTTTGCATGTTGTTTTTCTCATTATTGAGTTATAGAAATTCCTTGCATATTTTGGATACAGGGATACAAGTCTTTATCAGAGCTATGCTTTATGAATATTTCGGTCTTGCCTTGCCTTTTCTTTTTTTCTTTTCTTTTTTTTTTTTTTTTTTTTGATGGCATCATTTGAAGAGCAGAAGCTTTGAATTTTCATGAAATTCAATTTTTCCTTTTAAGAGGAAAACTAGGGGCACCTGGGTGGCTCAGTGGGTTAAGCTTCTGCCTTGGACTCTGTTCATGATCTCAAAGTCCTGGGATTGAGCCCCACATTGGGCTCTCTGCTCAGTGAGGAGCCTCCTTCCCCCTCTCTCTTTGTCTGCCTCTCTGCCTACTTGTGATCTCTCTGTCTGTCAAAAAAAATAAAATAAAATCTTTAAAAAAAAAAAAGAGGAAAACTATTAGCACAGTGCATCTGCTTAATGGAGAAATCCTGGTACATTCCTCTCTAAAAGTTAGGAACAACACAAGTAGGGTCACCATCACCCTTATTTTTTTTAACATTATGTAGGTTGTATTACTTAACACGATCAGATAAGAGAAAAGAGAGATAATAGGATTATATACCTGGAAAACCCTAAAGGATCTCCTGAATAACCAATGATAAGAAAAAGAAGGAGAGGGGTGCTTGGGGGCTCAGTGGGTTGAGCCCCTGACTCCTGACTTTGGCTCAGGTCATGATCTCAGTATTGGGAGATCCAGCCCTACATGTCCGGCTCCACGTTCAGTGCAGTCGGCTGGAGATTCTTTCTCTCCCTTTGTCCCTCCCCTTCCTTGCACACACACATACACTCTCTCAAATAAATAAATAAATCTTAAAAAAAAAAGAATGAGAGAGAAGGGAGATAAAGCTGGAGGAGATGTGGGAAGAGAGAGGAAGGAGAAGATGGGAAAGTAAGGTGGTAATTTATCAGACAAACATAAGGAAACCAACTAGAAGACAAAGGCCCTTGCCTTGAACTTGGAATCTCACCATCAGCTCCTCTAGTTCTCAGACCTTTGGCCTTGGACTGAATTACACCACCAGCTTTCCCGGTTCTTCAGCTTACAGATGGCTTATCAGTACATATCTCAGCCTCTGTAATTGTGAGAGCCAATTCCCAAAGTACATCTCCTTTTATATATTTCTATCTCAATCTCGATCTCTATGCTATTGGCTCCTTTTCTCTGGAGAACCACCACTAATGCAACAATGTGTAAACTTTACACAGAGCCCAGTTAGAGGAGTTAATGGAAGAAAAGACTGTATTTACAATAGCAACAAAAGAAAAAAATACCAATGTATTGACTTAAAATGTCAGTGAAGGATACAACAGAAAATCTGAACAGAAAGATATACCAGGGCACGTGGGTGGTGCAATTGGTTAAGGGTCTGGCTCTTGATTTTGGCTCTGGCCATCATCTCAGGGTGGTGAGACTGAGCCCCGTGCCAGACTCCCTGCTGGGCATGGAGCCTGCTTGAGATTCTGCATCTCTCTCTCTCTCTCTCTCTCTCTGCTCTCTTAAAAAAAAGGCGGGGGGGGGGAGACATACCATTTCTTAAATAGCAAGAAGACTAAACTAAACATCATAAAAATGTTAATTCTCAGCAAACACACCAACAGGGTTTTTTTTTTCTTCTGCAAAGAAGCTGATTATAAATTTTAAATGGAAAAATAGACAACAAAGAATGTGGAGAACCAGCCCTACCAGATATTGAACTATATTCTAAAGCCTCAGCAATTAAAATAGTGGGCAACTAGCACAAGAAAAGACAAATCAATGGAACAAAATACAAAGTCCAAGCATAGACCAAAATTACACATAGAAATTTAGTATATGCTAAAAGTATAAGAGAGAAAAAGTAAATTTTATAATTAGTGGTTTAGGGATAACTGGGTAATCATTTGAAAAAGATGTTTTATCTATATCCCACATCTTATGTTAGAGTAACTAAAAATAGATCAAAGATTTAAAGCTAAAGAACTGTACACACTAAAGTACTATGGAATGGTGGGCAGATTTCTTTATAATTTTGAGGTGGTGAAGTTCTTTGTAATTGACTCAAAATCCAAAACCCAAATAAGAAAAGACTGATCAATTTAACATTTTTAAAAAAACTCATGAACAGAAGTGACTGGGTGGCTCAGTCAGTTAAGCGTCTGCCTCGGGCTTGGGTCATAATCCCAGGGTCCTGGAATCCAGCCCTGCATTAGGCTCCTGGCTCAGTGGGAAGCCTACTTCTCCTGCGGCTCGGCTGAGGCATGCCTATGCATGCCTTGCCTGCTTGTGCTCTATGGCTCTCTCGCGCGCACTCTATCAAACAAATAAATAAATTAAATTTAAAAAAAAAAGAAAAATCATGAACAAAGTCTAAAAAAATCATGAACAAAGTCTAAATGAACAAAGCCGGGGCGCCTGGGTGGCTCAGTGGGTTAAGCCGCTGCCTTCGGCTCAGGTCATGATCTCAGGGTCCTAGGATCGAGTCCCGCATTGGGCTCTCTGCTCAGCAGGGAGCCTGCTTCCCTCCCTCTCTCTCTGCCTGCCTCTCTACCTACTTGTGATCTCTCTCTGTCAAAGAAATAAAATCTTTAAAATAAATAAATAAATAAATAAATAAATAAATAAATGAACAAAGCCTAAATGCCCCAGGAAGGGGCATAGCCAACCTCAGTCCTGCTGCCCGCCCCAGCTGCGGGCTGCGGGCTGCAGGCTCTGGGCTCAGGCTCCGACCAGCGGTTCCCCCTCCTTTGGTCCCTCCCTCCCTTTCTCTCCTCCTCCCTCCCCACCCCTCTTGCCCAGTGGAACAGCCCGGGTGCTCTGAGGGGTTGGGAGGGGATGGCTTGGCTCCCAGAGTGGATGGTGGCCCATGGAGGGGCTCCCAGGCAAGGTGCCCCCCCCCACCCGCACTTAGTTTCTCCTCTGGATCAAACACGTCATAAAGAGAATGTCTGGAATCTTAAAAAAAAAAAAAAAAAAAATGACATCCTGGGAAAATATATTTGCAACTCGTATTAAGAGGATTAATTTCCTTAATACATGAAGAACTTCTAGAACTTCATAAGAACAAGAACAAAACTCCCTTGAAAATCTTAGAAAAATGGGCAAAGACGTGAAAAGACCTATCACACACACGGGCCATAAATATACAAAAAGATGCTCAACCCATTCATACTATGAGCAGTGCAAATTAAAACCGCCCTGAAATATCTTTTTTTAACACATAAAATTGGGAAAAATTCTGGCATTTGATAGTGTGATGGTAAACAGACGACACTCTCATACACCGCAGGCTGGAATAGAAATTAGTACAGTTCCTATGTAGATTAACAATATTTGGGGCACCTGGGTGGCTCAGTGGGTTAAGCCTCTGTCTTTGTCTCAGGTCATGATCTCAGGGTCCTGGGATTGAGCCACTGGGCTCTCTGCTCAGTGGGGAGTCTGCCTCCCCCTCTCTCTCTGCTTGCTTCTCTGCCTACTTGTTATCTCTCTCTCTCTCTCTGTCAAATAAATAAAATCTTTTAAAAAAATAAAAAAATAAAAAATGGATTAACAATATTTATCACCATTTAAAAATGCATTTTCCCTTTGACCCAATAATTTTGCTTCTAAATATTTATTTTATATATGTGCCTGTGTGTGTACAAAATGATGCATATACAAACTTATTTACTGAAATAATTCATGAAATAACAAAATGGAATTTAAACCAAAAAAACTTGCTTCAGTATATTGTGATGCATTCATCCGATGGAGTATTATGCTTAAAAAAAACGGGTGAGGAAGCTCTAAAATCCTGATAGGGAAAGAATTCCAGTATATACTGCTAAACTGAAAAAGCAAGAGCTAGAACAGGGATCAACAAGGCTTTTTTTTGGTGAAGGGCCAGACACTAAATATTTTCAGCTTTGCAGGCCAAGTCATCTCTGTTGGATCTGCTCTACTTGCTGACTTGTCATTGTTGCTGGAAAGCAATCTGGATTGGGCTGGATTTGGCCTGCTGGCAGTTCGTCAGACCACTGCACTGTATGTATAGTTTGTTACTTTTGTGTCAGTGAGTGTGTGTGTGTGTGTGTGTGTGTGTAGATAAGAATATATATTTGTATTTACTTATATTTGCTTAAAAAACATTGAAAAGATACATATGACAAATGGGGTGTGTATCTGTTAATGGCCAATGAGGAGACAGGAAACCAGAGAAATCTGAACAGAGAAACTTTAATATAAAGAATGATTAGCTAGTGGAGTGCCTGGGTGGCTCAGTCGGTTAAGTGTCCGATTCTTGGTCTCAGCTCAGGTCTTGATCTCGGGGCATTGAGCTCAAGCCCCTCATTGGGCTCCGTGCTGGGCATGGAACCTACTTTTAAATAAATTTAAAAAAAAGAATTATTAGCTAGTAATATAACTAGTATAATATTAACTGCTAGAATGTAAAGAATTATTAGCTGATTAGAGATTTTTTTTTTAAAGATTTTATTTATTTATTTGTCAGAGAGAGAGAGGGAGAGAGAGAGCAAGCACAGGCAGACAGAATGGCAGGCACAGGCAGAGGAAGAAGCAGGCTCCCTGATGAGCAAGGAGCCCAATGTGGGACTCGATCCCAGGACGCTGGGATCATGACCTGAGCCGAAGGCAGCTGCTTAACCAACTGAGCCACCCAGGCGTCCCATTAGCTGATTAGAGATTAACTCCTAAGAGCAATAGAGAGACCTCTGAAGCAGTGAGTCCAACAGAATGTTCTGCAACATTGGATATGTCCTGTGCCTTCACTGCCCAGTGTAGTAGTCATGAGCCACACTGGCTTTTTTTTTTTTTTTTTTTAAGATTTTATGTATTAATTTAAGGGAGAGAGAGTAAGAGAAAAAGAGACAGCATGAGCAGCAGGAGTGGGAGAAGGAGAAGCAGATTCCCTGCTGAGCAGGGAGCCCGATGTGGGGCTCGACCCCAGGACTTTGGGATCATGACCTGAGCCGAAGGCAGGTCATGACCTAACCGACTAAGCCACGCGGGTGCCCCACATTGTATATTAAACACTTGAAATGTAGCTACTGTGACTGAGGAACTGGATTTTTCTATTTGATCTTACTTTAATTTATATTTAAATTCAAGCAGCCACACTTGTCTAGTGGCTACCGCAGGGGCAGAGGTGTGGGTCCTAAGCTGCCAGCTCGTAGGTGGAGGGAGCATACCCAAGCAGGAACAAACTTGGAAGAGCCCCTCCCCCCACCCCACCCAGACTGAGAGCTGCACGGCACTGGAGACGGTGCAACTGTAGCCCATGGGATGCTGGTGTGTGCGTACCGCTCAGTTCCCTGCACACCCTTGACAGAGAAGCACCTGCTAATACGGAAACTGCCACACTCTAGAAGCCAGAAAGCAAAGCTCCAGAACTGGAAGACAAGCCTCTCTCCCTCTTGCAGTTTCCCTCTGCACCCTCTGCTGATAAGGCAGCATTATGCCATCTGCCAAAGGACAAATGTTTACAGGCTCTGGTTCCAGTATCACAAAGCAACATGAAGTAGAGTCAGTCTAACGTGTAGAGGCGAAGAAATGAGAGCTGGCACAGGGTGGATGGAAACTGGGTAAGAGCAGAACTTTTCGCTGTGTACCTTTAAATATTATTCTGAGTTTGGATCATGAAAACATGTGATTTACTCAACAAATTCAAGACAAGAAGCTAAGGGGTGCTTGGGTGGCTCAGTGGGTTAACCGTCCGACTCTTGGTTTTAACCAAGTCATGATCTTGGGGCCCAGGATTGAGCCCTGAATCCAGCTCTGTGCTCAACACAGTGTCTGCTGGTCACCAACCCTCCCTCTCTGCTCCCCTCCCTCCCCGCTTGTGGTCTCTTTCTCTCTCTCAGATAAATAAAATCTTTAAAAAAAAAAAACAAGAAGTTGAAAAATATATACAAAGCAGATACAAATCAGAAGAAAACTAGGATACCAAAGCACCATACAGACCAAAAAGACCACATATATCAGTAAAAAGAATGTTATACCGGGTGCCTGGGTGGCTCAGTGGTTAAGCCTCTGCCTTCGGCTCAGGTCATGATCTCAGGGTCCTGGGATTGAGCCCCGCATCAGGCTCTCTGCTCAGCGGGGAGCCTGCTTCCTCCTCTCTCTCTCTCTCTGCCTACCTCTCTACCTACTTGTGATCTCTCTCTGTCAAATAAATAAATAAATTCTTAAAAAAAAGAATGTTATACCAAGGAGACATGAAAATTATAAACATATAAACATCTAATAATACAATTTAAAAATACATTAAACTATGGATAGAATTATGAGGCCAAGTAGCTGAATTTACAGAGTGGCTGGAAATATTAGCACACCCATCTCAGAAATAAATAAAGCAGGGAAAAAAAGCAAGGATATAGAAATAGAACTTTTTTTTAAAGATTTTATTTATTTATTTGACAGATATCATAAGCAGGCAGAGAGAGGAGGAAGCAGGCTTCCCGCTGAGCAGAAAGCGCGATGCGGAACTCGATCCCAGGACCCTGGGACCATGACCCGAGCTGAAGGCAGAGGCTTTAACCCACTGAGCCACCCAGGTGCCCCAAGGATATAGAACATTTGAACAATGAATGAATATAAGCTAATATAGATGAATACATCCTCAAACCCCAAATATAAACTATTCTCGAAATCACATGAAACAGGTGAATATGAATCATATGCTAAGCTACAACATAATTATTAATAAATTCCTAAGAATCGGCACCATTCTGGTCAGTTGCTTAAATCCAATTCAATAGAAGTAGAAATCAGTAACAAACAGGAGAGCTGAAAAAACTCCATATGTCTGAAAATTTCAAGTCATACTTCTACATAATGCATGAGGTAAAGATAATAAGGGAGATTAAGAAATCCTTATCATTAAAGTGAAAGGTATCTAAAAAATCAGCAAGATGTTGCTAAAGCATTTCTTGTAGGGAAAATTATAGCTTTGAATACATTTCTTAGAAAAAAAAAGAAAGTACAACTAAAATGAAGTTAATCTTAAAGAAGCTAAAAAATAAAAAATAAATAACAGAATAAATCTCCCCAAAGAAGAAAAGGAATAGTAGATAATAAAGGGCAAGTACCAATGAAATGGTGGTGGGGGGAGACAATGAACAAAACCAAAAGTTGCTTTTTGAAGGGGGAAAAAAAAAATCCCTAAAACTAAGATACACAAACCCTTGGCAAAGACAGAACAAATAAACAAAATGCATAATAAAAGTGAACAAATGAGTGTAGCTATAGCAGAAATGGAAATTTTCATTTAAATTTAATGCTATCAAAATAAAACTAAAAAAATATATAAAATAAAATAAAACTAAAAAAATACACAAAAACAGAGTTTTGCTGTATCAGGATGCTTTGGGCTGCAAATAATGAAAAAGAAATCAATCTAACCTGATTTTCAGAATAAGAGGTTTATTATCTTATAGAACAGGAAGTGCACAGGTAGGATAATTCAGGGACTGGTTAACTGTACCTTCATCGAAACATCAAAGTCAAGTTTCTTTTCATCCTTCTACTTTCCCATCCTGGCAGCCGACTCAGCCACAGAGCAGCTCCCCTCCTAGACACAAGATAGCTTAGTGGTTCCAGGCTTCCCATTTTGTCAGAGAAAAAAAATCATTCCCCCAAGCCCCTCATCCTCTACCATATACAGTTGACCCTTCAACAATAGGGACATTAAGGACACCAGCCCCGTGCAGTCAGAAATCTGTGTATACTTTTTAAAAATTTTTTTAAATTTATTTTTTAAAAGATTTTATTTATTTATTTGCCAGAGAGAGAGATCACAAGTAGGCAGAGAGGCAGACAGAGAGAGAGGGGAAGCAGCCTCCCCGCTGAGCAGAGGGCCCGATGTGGGGCTTGATCCCAGGACCCTGAGACCATGACCTGAGCCGAAGGCAGAGGCTTAACGCACTGAACCACCCAGGCGCCCCCTGCTTTTTTTTCAAAGATTTGTTTATTTTAGGGGCACCTGGGTGTTTCAGTGGGTTAAAGCCTATCCCTTCAACAATGAGGACATTAAGGACACCAGCCCCGTGCAGTCAGAAATCTGTGTATACTTTTTTTTTTTTTTTTAAGATTTGTTTATTTTAGGGGCACCTGGGTGGCTCAGTGGGTTAAAGCTTCTGCTTACGGCTCAGGTCATGATCCCAGGGTCCTGGGATCGAGCCCCTCATCAGGCTCTCTGCTCAACAGGGAACCTGCTTCCCCCTTTCTCTCTGCCTGCCTCTCTGCCTACTTGTGATCTCTCTCTCTGTCAAATAAACAAATAAAATCTTAAAAAAAAAAAGACTTGCTTATTTTAGAGAGAGAAAGAGTGCATACGAGGTGGGGGAGACAAGCAGAGGGAGAGAGACAATGTCAAGCAGACTCCTTGCTGAGCACGGAGCCTGATGCAGGAGTCCACCTCATGACCCTGAGATCATGACCTGAGCCAAAATCAGGAGTTGGCCACCTAACCGACTGAGTCCCCCAGGCCTCCCAGAAATCTGTGTATAACTTTGACTCCCCTCAAGATGTAACTACTAATCCCCCGCTGTTGACAGGAAGCCTTACTGATAACCTAAATCATCAATCAACACGTATTTTGTATGTCTATGCATTATACAGTAAAATAAGCTACAGAAAAGAAAATATCATTAGGAAGATTCTAAGGAAGACAAAATACATTTAGAGTACCGTATTGTGAAAAGTCCTGTCAGTGGATCTATGCAGTTCAGACCTGTGTTGGTCAAGGGTCAACGGTACTCTTCTGCCTCACGGCGTCATTTACTCACAGCTAAGCTAATCCCTGACAAGGAACAGGGAACCACTGCGTTTGGCATTGGCCAGATCTGGGTCACCGTCCAAATGGCTCTCTGAGGCTGCAGGGGGCTACAGTCCCCTGAAGTATGTGACCGAGCAGAGAAAAATGGAGGTATAGGGAGATGACTGTGGTCAGCATGTCTGCTGTTGCAATGAAAAGCCTGATGCCACAACATTCGGAAAACCCTAAGCAAAATCCATTAAGTGCTTAGAAAAATATGAAACGTCTAAATTGGCACAAGAAGAAAAATATTTGTATAAATTATCCATTCATCTGTTCATCCCATAAATAATTAAGTACTTATGATTAATAAACACCACCACTCCCCCTCTCTCACCCTTCCTGACTCTCCCATACCTCCCCTCCCTACCTCCCTCACCCTGCCAATTAAAAAAAGTCGCCAGACCAGCATCGTTTTGCAGGTAAATTCTACCAAACTTTTATAGGACAGCTATTTCTTATATTATTCAAGTTTTCCCAGAGAAGAGGGGAGGGAAAGTTTACCCAAGCAATTTATGAATCTCGTTAAACCTTGATATTATAGTAGATATAGGGACAGTATGAGGAAAGATAATTTTAGGCCTGGTTTATTTGTAATTATAGATGCAAGATTCCTAATTCAAACAACCCCACGTGGGATTTAGTTTAGAAATGTAAGGATGATTTAGCATCAGATAAATCTAGCAAGGTGTTTCAGATTAAAGAAAAAAATACAATATTTCAATAGATATGAGAAAAAGATCTATTTGTGATTAAAGTAGCATTCTTAGCCTGATAACAACCCTCTATTAAAAACTTACAAAAAAGGGGGGGGGGGCGCCTGGGTGGCTCAGTGGGTTAAAGCCTCTGCCTTCAGCTCGGGTCATAATCCCAGGGTCCTGGGATCGAGCCCCGCATCGGGCTCTCTGCTCTGTGGAGAGCCTGCTTCCTCCTCTCTCTCTGCCTGCCTCTCTGCCTACTTGTGATCTCTCTCTGTCAAATAAATAAATAAAATGTTAAAAAAAAAAAAAACTTACAACACACCTTGTATTTAATGGGGGGGGAAAAAGTGTTATTATGGAAACCAGACAAGTATACTTCCTAATATCACTACTATCCTATGTCCCTATACTGGGAACTGGCATATGATAGAGATGGCATCACAACTCAGTGAGGAAAGAATGAATTATTTAATAAGTGGTGGTGGGAGAATTGACTCACTATGTAGAAAAACTTAACATAGCCTTCTTTCATATGCTGTTAAAACACACACACACACACACACACACAAAATAGGTCAAAATACCTCCAGATGGATGAAAGACCTAAAGCAAAACTACAAAAATTATTAGAGGAAAAACGTTGGCAAATGTCATTGTGACTTTGCAATCGGTTAAAAATTTTTTTATAGAGGAAAACAAAAGGATTAGATTATTTCAAAATGAAAGACTTTTGTTCCCATCAGTTAGATTTAGGTTGGGCTCTGAGAGACACAAGCAGTCTGGAAATAAGTGGTCCATGCCTGGCATCAGGCACCTAGTCTTTCTATGGTGGTTTCCCTATCCTTAACACATGGCTCCCAACTCATGATCCAATAGACCAACCAGTGAGGAGAAAAGGGGGAAACAAGGGAGCTGTTTCTCCTTGGGAATATTTCCTGCAGGGGCGCCTGGGTGGCTCAGTTGTTAAGCGTCTGCCTTTGGCTCAGGTCATGATCCCAGGGTCCTGGGATCAAGCCCCCACATCAGGCTCCCTGCTCCACAGGAAGCCTGCTTCTTCCTCTCTCACTCCTCCTGCTTGTGTTCCCTCTTTCGCTGTGTCTCTCTCTGTCAAATAAATAAATAAAATCTTTTTTTTTTTTAAAGAATATTTCCTGCAAATTTCCCATAATGTCTTCTCTTATGTCGTATTGGCTGAACTTAGTCACATGGCCACACCCTGCAAGGTATGCTGGGAAATACAGTCTTAATGCCAGAAAGCCTTGTATCCAGTTAAAAATTAGTCTATTTTAATTAACAAGGAAAAAGAGAGCAGTTACTGGAGATAGCTAGTAGCTATACAATAAAAAAACAAAAAACATGAAAACGGAAAAAACACCATAGAGTTAACTGGCAGTTAACAAAGTGGGTGAATATATTTCCAAATTATATGACTGTCATAGGTATCTGAAACCAGCAAAGCAGGGGAAAAACAAGATTTCTATATACAAATGTGGAAACAAAAGCAAGCAATTCACAGAAGAGGAACTCAGAGATCTCAATGGCTACCAAACAGATAAAGTGATGTTTAAGCTTACTAATAATCACAGAAAGGCAAAATAAAGTGAGAAATAGATATTGCTTTGCATCCGAAGATAAAACATGTGATAATATCAAGCTGTCAGAGATGCGGGGTGAAATGCAACTTTCATGCACTGCTGCGGGGAGGGAAGATTGGAGAATTTTGCATTTGGAGGTATTTAGTGATAATGACAAAATGCTCATCAATTTATACTGCAAATCCTGTCTAATGTATAAACCCCAGAGAAATTCTTGCTGAAATACACAAAGCGATATGTTCAAGGGTGTTTGTTGCAGCATTAGTTTATAATAACAGAATAGGAAATAGCTTAAATATTCAATAAGGTATTACTAACGAAATATAATACATGTAGATAACGGAATATAATGCAGCAGTCAAAAGAAGTAGACTAGATTTCCATTAATCAGCATGAATTGATCTCAAAGAAGCAGTATGAGATATATGACAATATCATTTATGCACATGAAATATACACATGTAACAATACCATATATCGTATAAATAGACATATATGCATTTAAAACGTAAATGCATTTATAAGCTCAAAGCTCCTTACATGTAGATCTGGGCTCGATTCATCTTTTAAGCCGCGAAACACCCAGTTTTACAAATAATCGGGTGTCCCGCCATGTTTCTTGAATGAATGGATGACTTTTCCCCAAGCATAAAATCGCTGAGTCTGATGTGCTACAACATGGGATTGGTGTAATGATTCATAGGAATAGTTTCTTCTTTGGGGCTTGCATCATTTACCTCCGACTGTTTAATCTCATCAAGCCGTGCACTCACAATTTCAAGTTATTTCTTGGGAGGCCATTATCATCGCAGGGCTTTTTTGTTTTTCATTTGGAATTGTGTTTTGAAAGTATCTCTTTCCCTGCAGGTTTCGAGCCATCTGCGATAAAGGAGGTACTTAAGATTTCAATAACAACAAAAACAGATTAACTAAAGGTTTGCCTTTCATGCTGAGTATATTTCTGTTCAACTTTCAGGCGAGGCACTACAAAGAGTCTATTTTGTTTCAGTCAATTGAAAAGGAGGCCTAAGTACTGGGTGAAATGCATTTGCTCTCTTTTCAACTGTTTCCAAGGGTGGCCATCTCTCCCCTCAGATATCCGCCTGCTTCACGCATAGGTCTGGTCAAATGTCATTTTCTCCAAGAGGCTTTTACTGTTTATAACAGCATTTCCCTTATGCCTTAGTTTTTGATTCTTCTTTATTTTTCTTCATGACTTATTTTATCATCTTGTTTATTCATAGGTTATTCAAGGTTCATTCATTTATTATCTGTCCCCACCCCCACCCCCAAGAACATGAACCCCAGGAGATAGGACACCTTGTCTCTGTCATTCAATTGCTCTGCCCCCATATTGGGGAAAGTGCTTGGAACAGAGAACATGCTCAATGTGCATGGACTGCATGAACGAGGAATTTTCTGAAGTTTTTGTCAAAACTTCCCCGTTGGGGCGTCTGGGTGGCTCAGTGGGTTAAAGCCTCTGCCTTTACCTCGGGTCATGATCCCAGGGTCCTGGGATCGAGCCCCACATCAGGCTCTCTGCTTGGCGGGGAGCCTGCTTCCCCCCCTCTCTCTGCCTGCCTCTCTGCCTACTTGTGATGTCTCTCTCTCTCTGTCAAATAAATAAATAAAATCTTTATTAACAAAAAACCAAAACCTTCCCCGTGACGCTGTTTGTCTCAGTGCATTTCTTATAATTAACCCAAAAAGCATGTCTCCCTTTCGCTGTTCATCTTTCCGCTCTGTCTTTATTCACCGAGGTTTATTGAGCTCCCACTGTGCGCCAGGTTCTATGCTCAGTGCCGGAGGTTCTGAAGCAAATGACAACAGACCAAGCCTCCAAATTCTTCTTTCTGCTTTCACAATGACAGCGACCTCACCTTTCTAAAATTGGTAGACGCATATTAAAAGTTTACTCCATGCTAAGCACAGAATGAATTCTCTACACCCTCCACGATCCTACGAAGTCGATATTATTAGAGTGTTTCAAAATTTCTTTCCCGGAAGCATGCGGTTTACGAGGAATAAATAAAACAACAGAATTATCTTGTCAAAGCCAGATGGAGGCTTGCAGAGAGTGGCATCCAGGGCACAACTACGTGGAACAGGTGCAGAGCCCCTGCAGAACCTCCCCGCTCTTCCCCCCACCTGTTCCCCAGGGGCTCCCAATGCTCTTTTCCCATCAAGCACACCTTTGCCTTCAACTTCACAGATTTGTTTAGCAACTATCTTATCACTCAAGGCTTTTATCCAGAAGGAACACAGACATGCAGGGTCACGAGGGCTTTAAGGCATATTTGAAAGCGATGCCAAACTGTTTATATCACAGACCCCTCTTCCATTCGACCCTCAACACTGCCCTTTCACAAGAAAGGACTTTTGATACACCTTAGCCTTTTTTACATCATTTTAGAGACAAGGAAATTGATGGTCGGAGAGGTTAAGAAACTTGAGTGAGTGGCTAATTCAGGATTTATACCCAGACCTGTCTGCCAGAGCTATGTTCTCATCCACTGAGCTCTGCCCACTCCAATGGGACCATTTGCACCCATTGAGGTCTCTACCAATTTCCTTTTTATATTTCCCTCTGAGGGTGGGGTGGTGAACCTGGGAGACAAGAGATTCAGACCCTAGTCCTGCCTGTCTCTAATTTACTATGTGACCTTGGGCTGTGTATTTTCCCCCCTTCTGACCTGCCGTGTCCTCATCTACAAAGCGAGAAAGGAAAGACAAACATTTTTCATTTTTCATATTCATATTTTTCGTATTTGAAAAAGAACTCTTCTTCAAATGAAGTCACACATAGAATTACGACGTGTGGGTACATAACACAGGTGAACATAGAGCTTCTCTAGTTGAATCTGGAGCTGGAGGCTTCTGAGCTCTGCCCATGTGCCCCTCCCCCACACTAGGGAGGGGTTTCAGGGAATCTGTGAACCTCCGAAGTTGTGTGCTGATTTGTGTGTGTACATGTACATGTTTTTCATCCATCCGAAAGGGGTCCATGAGTCCCATTAAAAGGTGCTGCTGGTGATCCCAGCCATAGCTGACACGTACCAGGAGCCACGCTAAAGCACTTTATACACCTTAACTCATTTTGTCCTTACAACGACCTGATGAACAGGTATTAATAGTAGGATGTCCATTTCACAGATGAAAAAACAGAGGAACAGAGTAGTTAAGTCGGTCGCTCAGGGATGTACAACTAATACATGTTTTTCTAAATACCTAGCTTTTTCTACGAGTCACCAGCCTATGCTCTTTTGCTAAGTTTTATATACTCAGAAAACTTCATACTGTCTCCTACAAGATATTGTGTTTCACTAACTATGATATTTTGCACTCAAATTGTTGCGCTTTTTACCTAGGCTTTGCTTAGAATGCATCTCACAGAGACCTCGTTCCTCCTGGGCTATCCAGTTTGATCTCTGCCTGGGTGTCGATGCCCCCTCCAGCTCCAGGACAGTGTTTTTCAAAATTTGGTCTGGACACCTCACCTTGGAATCACATGGAAAGCTACAGATCACCTCTGATCTGAACCAGGGTCTCTGGTGTATGTATGCATTTTTTTTTTTTTTTTTTTTAGCAAAAGAGGGTATATGGCGGTTGGAAGGCTCTGGTAATGAAATTCCACCACCTGATTTCCCTCCATAGGGGAAGCCTTTGTAGAGAGGGCGCGGCTATGAAAGGTGGAGTAAGAGTAACAGGAAGCGAGCGAGGTAATGTTCTCCAGCTCTGCCTCAAGTTCTGTCTTAAGCACAGTATTTGCTATTTTTTTAAGCTTCACAAGAACCGGGGTGGTAATATTGCCCCCCTCCCCTTAAAGAGGAAACCCGGCCTCAGAGAGTGATAGAATGTCCCCAAGCAGAGGGGACGCAATTTGATTTTTTCCTACCATTAAGTCATGAGAATAAATATTCCTATACTGTCTTCTGGAAGTTTTATTATTTTGTCTGTCACATTAAGCTCTACAACCCACTTGGATTTTTTTGGGGGGGGAGGTTCTATAGAGATATTCAATTTTCCCCAAGAATCTAATCTCCAGACACGTGAGGGCGTGTTTCTGGCTTCTCTAGTCTATCCTAGATTTCTCTTTGTCTGTCTTTGTGCCCACACTTCACTCTCTCCGTTTCTAGAGCTTTATAACAAGTTTTGATGTACTGTAGAGCAAGTGTTTTCCACGTTCTCCAGGATTCCAGAGCTTTGCCCTGCCAGGTCTCTACTACATTCAGGTATCCACTCACATGGTCCTCTGAGAGCCCTTCCCCTACCACACTTAGAAAATGGCCATCCTCTCCGTCATTCTCTATCTCCTCCACTTTATTGTTGTTCCTATCACATGTTGAGATGTAGGTTTCTTTTTTTTTTTTTCCAATGTTTTTATTTAAAAAGATTTTATTCGGGACGCCTGGGTGGCTCAGTGGGTTAAGCTGCTGCCTTCGGCTCAGGTCATGATCCCGGCGTCCTGGGATCGAGTCCCACATCGGGCTCCTTGCTCAGCAGGGAGCCTGCTTCTCCCTCTGCCTCTGCCTGCCACTCTATCTGCTTGTGCTCTCTCTCTCTCTCTCTGACAAATAAATAAATAAAATCTTTAAAAAAAAAATAAAAAGATTTTATTCATTTATTTATTTGAGAGGGAGAGAGAGAGAGAGAGTGAGTGGGAGCAGGGAGAGATGGACAAGTAGAGTCCATGCCGAGTTTGGAGCCCCACGTGGAGCTCGATCCCAGGATCCTGAGATCATGACCTGAGCCAAAATCAAGAGCTGGATGTTCAACCAACTGAGCCAGCCAGGTACCCCTGTGTTGTATATTGCCTGATGCACATGCATGAGAAGGTAAACACTATGAGGGCAGGGGCTTTGTTTTACTAATGGTATAAAGTGAATGACTCACTGATTAAATGCATGAATGAACAGGAGGGTTTGGGGCAGGAAGATCATATTCTTTTTTTTTTTTTAAGATTTTATTTATTTATTTGACAGAGATCACAAGTAGGCAGAGAGGCAGGCAGAGAGGGAGAGAGGAGGAAGCAGGCTCCCTGCTAAGCAGAGAGCCCGATGTGGGGCTCGATCCCAGGACCCTGGGATCATGACCTGAGCCGAAGGCAGAGGCTTTAACCCACTGAGCCACCCAGGTGCCCCAGGAAGATCATATTCTAACTTTAGAAATATCACTCTAGTTGTAGAACTGCAAACAGAGCACATAGGATAAGATTATAGGCTGTTGGACCGGCTGTTAGGTACGCTAACACAGTGTCCAAAATTGAGATGACATGGTTTCGACCAGGGTGGGGGGGGTGGAGAGAGTGGACAGAGGGGCTTGGGAGGGGAAAAGCTCTAGGACTTGAGCCCAGGGGCATTGAAGGATGGACAGGAGGCAAAGATGGTCTCCATAGCTTAGGCTTTTCCAGCTGGCTGGTTGTGGTGCCATTTATAGCTTGGGGCTATAACCTGCCTGCAGCCAGAAGTGAGACCTCAAGCCCATGAGAATGATGTTGGGGAGGCTCCCATGATTCCAGAATTCACTGACTCAACAACTCGTGCCCCCTTTAAATCTGCTTCCATCTTCTTCTAGGGAGTGGGGGTGGGGGTGGGGAATAAATCCCAGGAGAAGAGGGGAGAGCACCTGCCGCGGAGGGAGCAGCTGGGCATAGATGATGTCAACAGTTTCAGCAATGCAGGCATTTCAGACTTCCTGGCGTTCACACAACCGAGGCTCCCTTAGGACCCTGGAAGAAATATCATCCAATAGCTAGCAAATACCTCTGGCCTCCCAGAGATGCAGTGCTGCCAATGACCTTGGTGGTAATGACCTTCAGAGGAAGATCCAAGCGAGCACAAAGCCAGTTGGAGGACACTGTCCAATCCAGGCCTGGAGCCACCCTGACTCCAGAGTGCATGGCTGCCCGCCTTGCTGGCCTGGTAGTAATTAGAATTCATCTTCTGCCTTGAGGGCGCTGAGATTAAACAGATGGAGATTTGCCGAAGTCTGCCTTCAGCGGACACCCCAGCCTTTACACTGGGGATCCTTGGGGTGCAGTAACACCTGGCCTCCATTCCAGGTTCAGTTACCCAGTGGTGGATGAATTCATATTCACAGCAGGACGAAGGCCAAACCCAAGACAGTCTCTTCATAAATGCCACTGATGGGGGTGCTGCTTAGCAGTTTCTGCGAGCCGCGGTTTCTTTATGACACAAGCACCTCTTTGGTTTGGCTACTTCTTGACCAGGGGGCAGCCATCCCACTGGAGGGAGCTGGCTACCCTGCACAGGTTGGGGGTGTCGGGGGGAGCATTTGGTTCACCCAGATATAACCCTCATTTCTTCGTCATGAGCCCTGTGTTAGATGGTCTATTTTCTTGTTTGGCCTCTAGGGTTTGACACACACTGTTCCTTCAGCCTGGAAGACCTTTTCTGCCCCTTCTTAACCTGGTCAACCACCCTCGTCCCAAAGAGCTCAGATCAACTATCACTACTCTGTCACTCCCACCACCTTGCCAGGTGTCCCTCTAGGGCTCCCGTCTCTCCACTCCTCGTGCCAATCATACCGTTGTCTCTTGATACCTACTGGCTTTTTCATCCCATGTGCCTAATACAGTGCCTGGCATGAGACAGGTCCCCAGGAGATGTTTGTGGAGGGAAAGAAGAAAGAAATTTACAGTATCGTGCTGCAGAAAAGGAACCAGAAGATCTCAATTCTATAAATGACCTCGGAAGCAGTAGTATTTCTTTGCACCAACTGACGTGGTAGAAGTAGGGACCGGACCTGCCACGGACACTGATTCCTTTCTCTTTTTCTTTTCAAGCTGACATCCCAAACTTCACCTCAGAGACTTGGGATTGAGACTCTACTCAGTCACTCATGTACTATGCGGCCTCGAGCCAGGCAGTTTCCCCTCTGGGCTTCGGTATTGCCTTCGTGAAGTAGGGGTCTGGCTGCATATATGATGCTAATATATATAATTTGGGGTCCTTACAAGTGCCAGGTGCTGTTCTGAGTACCGGGCATGTATGACCTCATTTAATCTTTACAATAACCCTGCAACATGGGTTGCATTTTCCTCATAGTCTCAATGGGGAAACTGAGGCACAAGAAGGTTACACAAAATCTGCCCAGTCTCACAGCTAGTGACAAATGGAACTGGGGCTTTTAACCAACAACCTGTTTCCAGAGCCCACCTCTGAACCCCAAAGCTGAGCTGCCTCCCGGCTGGATGATTGGTAAGACCATTCCTATTTTTTTTTTAAAGATTTATTTATTTATTTGACAGAGAGAGAGATCACAAGTAGACAGAGAGGCAGGCAGAGAGAGAGAGGGAAGCAGGCTCCCCGCTGAGCGGAGAGCCCGATGCAGGACTTGATCCCAGGACCCTGAGATCATGACCTGAGTGGAAGGCAGCGGCTTAACCCACTGAGCTACCCAGGTGCCCGACCGTTCCTAATTTTTGGTGGGACCTCTATGACTCTCACATAGAGGGTATTTACATGAGATGGCTTCAGTCCAGTTTTAACTGGCTCTTCCCTGAGAAAACAGAGGTATTCAGCCTCTTTTCTAAGTCCCTCATGCTGGGTAGGGAGGAGGCTGGTGAGGGTGTTGGATTCAGGAGTAAGGCAGCCCCCGCTGCCCACCTGCTGTGAACATCTGAACATCGGCAAGTTCCTTCACCTCTTGGAACCTCACTTATGATGCCTGTTAAGATGCAGATGAGTTTCAAAATCCTCTGTGACTGTAAGGATGATACAGTACAGGGAAGGTTGCCAGATTTAGCAAGTAGAAATACCACACGCTCAGTTAACTTTGAATTCCAGATAAGCAAGGAATAATTTTTTTTAGTATAAGTATGTCCCACGTGATATCTGGGACATACTTATACTAAAAAAATTATTCCCTGTGTGTCTGAAATTCAAAGTTAACTGGGTGTCCTGTATTTTATCTGACAGCCTTACATGCAGAGGAAGCAATTAGCAGAGTGCCTGTCCCATCAGAAGGACTCAGCCAACTTTAGAAAGATCTCTGCGTAAGCACCCCCAACTTTGCATTTCCCGGGGACATACTTTGGAGGCCTGGACTATGGTTAAAATCTGCATTCACCCATGTTCGGATGCACCTGCCTGGTAAAAACTGTGAACCCTCGGTTAACCATGTGGCTCCGCGGGCTGTGGATTTGAGTCCAGGTGTAGGATTTCAGTAGAGGAGGCCTGAAAGGGTTCTTCTGAGACAAGGGGAGATGCTGAGATGCCCCTTGTCACCAGAGGGAAGGTGGAAACCAGCACCACCTCCCCAGCAGCTCTGACAGGCTCAGCCTCCCCTGCCGGTTCTCCAGCCAAGGGCGCCATCTTGTGCCAGCATCTGGGTGACCAGCCTGGCATGTGGCTCTGAGCAGAGGCTGGGTCCCAGGGAGATGCCTGGAGAGGCCTGGGTTGTCTCTGTCCCATCAGAGTTGTTCCCTGTCCCCGCAGAGTCTCCCTTCTTAGTTCCTAATGACCCCGCTTCCTCTCTTCTCTATCTCTGCTGTCTCTCTCCATCAACGCTCACACTAACCTGCTGACCGCCACCCGCCCTCTACTGTCCAGGTCCTTGGAGAGACTGCAGGTGCCTGAAAGCACAGATCAGGAGTTGGAAAAGCCCAGATTGGGACGCTGGGAGAAACACGTGCTAGCTTTAGGGCCTTGGAAGGGCTCACATAGCTCCTCTAAGCTATTTGCTTTTTAAGTTTATGATAAAAAAACCCTGTCTCACACCTCTCGAAGGACTTTGATGAGGAAGAATTAGTGGTGCATGCAAAAGTGCTCTGAAAATTGTCAATTGCCCTGACAATGTAAGTGATTTAATAGTATAGTCTTGTATAACATCTATAATCATCGAGTATGTTATCAGTAGTGGTAACAACAGTGACATTTCCTGGACACCCTGATACTAAGCCCTGAACGTCTGCAGACACCTCTGCCTCCTCACCTCTGTTTGTCTCTGACTTTCAGACCCGGGATGTACCCCGACAGCTTCTGCCTTCTCTGCTGCATTAGGCACCGCCAGCATCTGGGAGGCAGAAGGGCTTACATGGTAGCAAAGAGCGCCTGTCAGCAAGTCACCCACTCCCTATGCCTTGATTTCCTCATCTGTATAATGGGGATGAGCGAAACCTTGTTTCTTGTGGGGATTAAATGACATAAGTAGGGAACATCCGGCAATTTTAGCAAACTCTCAATAAATGCTAATGATTATTTCCTTCAGATGCTGGCTAGGATGCCAACTACCCCCCTTAAGGAAGCAGTGCACAAAAACAGAATCGGCGTGTGTTTTGTAACCGGAGAGAGAAGTGACTTTGATGATCTGCTCTGCCGCCCACATCCTCACTCTGGGGCTCTGGCAGGTGCCTTCACCTCCCTGAACCAGTTTCTCTGCCTTGAAATGGGGATGGAAATAGATTTTATCTCCGTGATGGAGTGAAGATTAAGCGACACCGCTTTGTAAAGCGCTCCGCGTGTTTCTGTCCCTGCCTCATCGCCAAACTGCCGCTCTGACATTTTTCTTCTTCCTCCGAGTCACACCCTCTCCTCCATCTATTCAACTTCTCCTGTGGGTCAGATCCCATACTAGCTGCCGGGGATGCAGAAATGAATAAGGTCTGACTCTTGCCCTCCGGGAATTTATCATCTTGTGGGGGAATCATACTAAAAAGAATGATTTCCATTTATTGAGCACCTGTTAGGCCACAGGTACAGTGGTAGAGGGCTTTATACATGTCCTCTCAGCAAATCATTGCAAAAACCCAGGACTTGAACCCAAGCCAGTGACACGATCCCAGAGGTCTTGGTCTCACCTGCGGCTGTCTCAGGTCTTCTGGGACCCATTGGCCAGGTATGTGTGCTAATTGCAGGCGAGGAGGGCCCCCACGGTGGTCTGAGAGAGACCAGGGGCCCCAGAGAAGGGGTGCTCAGCTCCATAAGGGAAGACGGAGGTGTGGTGGTGGTGGCAGGGCAGCCAGTGGGCTCACAAATGTGGTCTCAGAGGGAGATGCTCTGGGTGCCTGTGGCCACAGGGCAGAAGCTTGGAGGCACGAGGTAGCAGGGTGTTGTCAGGGGACCAGAGCACAGGAACAGGTCAGAGCCAGAATGCAGGGGTGGGACTAGACGATGCGGGGGAGGTGGATGGAGATGGGGCCTAGAGCCCAGAGGGCCTCAGCTGTCCTGGTTCGGCTGAGCGGTTTGGACTCCACACTACAGCGGAGTGGGTGGTTTTGGAGGGAGGTGTGTGAATGTTGAGAGGGTGGTGTGACCCCCACAGCAGCCATGTGGACGGCGGAAGGAGGAAACTGCTATAGATTTGCCGTAACTCAGTCCTGGACCGAGAGCAGGGGTGAAGGAGGGTGGGGAGGAGCAGGAGTGATGGGATGGACCGCCTCACTTCCTGAGGTGACACCGGAGGGAGAACAAGGGCCCGCTCTTTCATGGATGGCTGGGCAGATGCTGCCATCTACTGGGACAGGGAATCCAGGAGAAAGAGCAGAATCTGGGGAGAAGGATGGTGAATTTATTTTGAGTTGCTGATGAATAATCAGCCCCAAATGCCACATTCCAGGCACTGCTTTGTGCACGTCATTGCAAACCCAGGAAACAGCTCTGAACAAGCCCATCATCATCCCTACTTCACAGACGAGGAAACTAAGGTTCAGACACATCCGATCTTTACCAGGGGTCACACAGCTCAGGAGTGGCGGGGCCATCTGCCTGGCTCCAAACCTGGTGGGAAAGAAGAAATCATGGAGAGATTTTCAAAGTTTCCATCATGAGACCTGAGCCTAGTGATGTCCAGTTGTTAGAGCTGGACCCTCAGGATCATCCCTCAGGATCATTCCAGAAGCCTAGGAAGGTATTAACGGCATCTTTCGTCCTGTTCTTCTCTTGATCCCAGAGAAGCCCTCTTGGGTTTCGGCTGTTCTCTAAGACTCAAACTTTGCCAAGTGCACCCTGGGCCAGAGAGGCCCTGCTGAACCACAAGGAGGCTCTGCCTATGGTGTTGACCCTCCAGTCCCTGTCCTCTGACAGTATAGACATGGGACACATGTAGGGGCTAGGGATTCATTTGCCACTTTGGGGTTTGGTGAGAGGAAATGGCGTGTGAGAAGGGGAGGGGAGTGTGCTTGAATGGGCTTGTGAACCAGTGAATTAAAGACACTACAAAAATAATAATCACTGGGGCGCCTGGGTGGCTCAGTGGGTTAAAGCCTCTGCCTTCAGCTCAGGTCGTGATCCCAGGGTCCTGGGATCGAGCCCTGCATCGGGCTCTCTGCTCAGCAGGGAGCCTGCTTCCTCCTCTCTCTCTCTCTCTGCCTGCCTCTCTACCTACTTGTGATCTCTGTCAAATAAATAAATAAATAATCTTTAAAAAAAAATAATAATCACTGTAGCAAGGGTTACCATGTCTGGGGGCTGGTTGTTATCTCCCGACCTTCCTTACTTTGTAGCTTCTTTGGTCCTCACAACAATCCTGTGACATGGGTATTATTATTTTTCTCATTTCGAAGAGGAGGAAACTGGGGCACAGAGAGGTTATGTAACCTGCAAGGTCACACAGCCATCAACAGTTTGAGTGTCACTCTTACTCCTTAGCCTGTCCCACTCTACCTGGCGTGTCTGGCAGTCAGTGAGGGGGAGGGGACAGAGGGAAAGCTGGGGAAGGGACAGGGGCAGCAGTATTGGATCCAGCCTCCCTGAGCTTCCTGCTGGAGCTGGAGGGGAAGGCAAGCAATTCGGGCTCTGATAGAGACTCTACTTTACTTTACTCTACTCTGCCTGACTCCCTATGTGACCTTGGATATGCTGTCTCCACCCTGGGTTCCATAATCTTTGAGCAAAGAGACTGTTTGCTTAGGAGGTGTTGCAGTTTCTTTCCAGATTAAAATGGTGTGATTCTAAGAGCCTTGGACAGAGGCACTATTTGGGGTGTAAAGGAGCCAGTGACCCTGGATCTTAGTGGACTGGAGGGTAGGAGCTGGAATGTGCATCTGGTTTGTGCCTCTCTCTTTTAGGTTGCCGCCCTTGGGAAATTGAGGTTTCCCGACTCCAGTGTCCCTCATTGCAGCAAGCAGCCACTGGAGGGCGCTGTGTCCCCACAGTTCCCTGTGAACTTCCCTCCCCTGGCCCTGACTGTCCCCTTGTGCCAGGAAAGAATTTGGGAGGCTTGGGGCGGGCACCTGGGGGGCCTCCGGACACAGCTGGGTGCACGCAGGCCATGCGGGGCCAGTAGGACGTGACCCTGTGGAAGGAAGATCAATGAGCTTTGACCAGGGGACGAAGCCCTGGGCTTCAGTCGGCCTTTGACTCACGCATGGTAAGCTGTGGGCAAATTGCTTCACCTTCCTGAGCCTGTTTCAGCAGCTGTAAAATAGGGACAGTGATGTCTATGGGCTTGTCGCGAGAAATGCTATCCAGGGCAGATCACCTGGGAGTGCTTGCAAGGACTTGGATGTTGTCTCTGCCAAACTAAGTATTTCTTGTTGCAGTATTACCCTCAAAGAGTCATTCCATAACCACTGCTGGGGAGGAGAATAACACCTGGTAACTTTCCTTAGATCACCTTAAATTCTCACGATGGCCCCATGAGGTGCAAATTACTATCATGCCCATTTCACAGTTGGCAACACCAAGGCCCAGAAAGGTGACCTGGCTTGCCCAGGGTCACCCAGCCACCGGGCGGCCTTAGTCGGTCTAACACCACAGACCTCCCTTCAACCATGACACGACCCCACACCACCTTGTGCCAAGGCAGATGGGAATTTGGTACAACTCACCAAAGTCTCTCAGGCTGAGGTTTCAGATGAATGCCCTTTATTTAGTCCTTTGGAGGTGTGGGTGCCCTCCCGATGTCCTGCCCGTAAACCAATGTCCTTGATAATGGTAGTACCTTTCAATAGGGTAGGAGACTCTGAATTCAGATAGCCTTCTTGTCTTCCCCCGGACTTGGGCAGGATTCTTGGTCCTTCCTGGGAGACAGAGTATTTCCCCCACAATGGGCCAGGCTTGCACGGTAATTATGGTGGCAGAGGGACACACCTCCAGAAGATGGTCCCATCAAAGGGCTTATAGTTCTTCTTGGCTCTTATTTTCTAGCTTAAGGAGAGAAAGATTGTGCTATTTGCACAGTTGTACATAAATGAAAGTCTGGCTTAGCTTTGCATAATTTCTGATCTCTGTATCCTTACCTTTCCTGTACTTGAGAAGGGTGGAGGGGTGAAGATGGGGAGTGACAGCAAGGTGAACTCTGGAATCCTCCAAGCTGGGGAGTTCTTGGAGTCCTAGAGTCATGGAATCGTGGTGCTGGCTGAGATGGCTGAGATGAGGCAGCTGAGGCCCAGGGAGATGTCCAGACCTGCCCAAGGTAGTCCCAAGGTCATTGACAGGCTGGAACCAGAAGCTGCCTATTCTCCTGGTCTTACACCCACACATTTTGCCAAGTCACTTGTCGTCCAGAATGTGGTCAGTTTAGGAAACACAGACAAGGAAAGGGGATAGGGCAGTGGACAGGGACGGGGACATGCTGAACTTGCTCTTTGAAAGCTCTAGTGGGGAGTGGATTGTCTTCATCTGACGTCAGCCCCTGGACAAATAATGGCCACGGAAAGCAAATGTTATGAGAGTAAATGTGTCAACACAGAGCTGGTGGCAGTTTTGGTGTCAGAAACAGGCTGAGGACTCCAGGTTCTAACGGACCAGCCCCCTGATGCTGCCTCCAACCACATGCTGGGGCAGCAAGACCTGCCAGCTGCCGTGAGGCTGAAGGGGCAGCTGGGATGGTTTGGAGAGAACTGGGAGATGCGGCCTGCCCAGGGCTTACCGGGGAATGCATGTCCCTTAAGAGAGCTGTCGAGTACTGAGTCCCCAGGCCTTCCTGAGCACTTTATAGAGATTCTCACTTAATGTCCCCAGCAGCCCTAAGGGACAGGCGTTGTTGTCCTCACTTTTTAGATGAGATGCCAAGACTCAGAGAGATGAGAGTTGAGTGGGGGAGGGGTTTTGGTCCAGGCTGTCTATCATTTGGTGTGTTTCAAGATCTGGGTTAGAGACCTCTCTTTATCAGAACCACCAGGAACACCTGTCAAAAAGGAGATTCCCAAGCCTCACCCCAGATCTACTGAATTAGAACCTCGGGGTGAGCCTGGGAGTGGTACTTTCAACAAGCAACCAGGGAGGAGAGGAGGTCTGTGCTGCTAAGACCTGGAAATAATTGCCCAATAGCAGGAGTCTGCCAACTTTATCTGCCAATGAATAGATAATAAATATTTGAGACCTTGCAGGTCTTACAGTCTCCTTGGCAACTATTCAACTCCGTGGTTGTAGTGTAAAAGGAGCCCCAGCCAATTTACATGTGAATGATCGTGACCGTGTTCCAATAAAACTTTATTTACAAAAACAAGTAGTGGGCCAGATTCGGCCTATGGTAGTCTGCTGCCCCTTGCCTAGCCTGCAAAGAAACCTCATAACCCGCCTCTCTTATTGTCTTCCCAGCAGCCCTGTGAGAAGGATATGGTTATTTCCATTCTGCAGATGAGAAGACTGGGGGTCCAGGAAGGTTAGAGATCCATGGTCCCGCAAGAAGTGTGTGCCAGAGCTGGAATTAGAACCAGACCTCCTGATCCCCCGTCCAGTGGCACTGAGAAGCATGAAGCCTGATAAGACTGTGTGGGCCAGAGGGACTGTGATTATTTAATGAAAGCTGCCACCATCCACTGAGAACTTACCACGTGCCAGGCAGTCGTTAGCTCATAGAACCGGCTACCCAGATGTTGAATGGCATTGTAGCTGTCACTTGTGGCTGTCACAACCTCCCTGGGAGGTAGGGAGGCATCTGCAGTGTGTCAAAACCAGCTTATCTCAAGTGTCCCATACACCTGACATGCCACAGCTGGGCCATGGAAAGGTGGAAGCTGCCGACAAGATGTATTTTCCTTTCCGTTTTTGAGTGTACATGTGCATGTGCACACACACACACACACGCACACACACACACGCACACACTCTCTCTCTCTCTACGCTCAAGCAAACATCAAACAGAAATGTAGTCAGCTCAGTGATCTCCTTGTTGCAGGTAGGAGAACGCAAAACTCAAGGTCTGGAAATGACTCCTCTCTTTGTACGTGTCCCCACTGAGATCAGGAACCACAAAACTGCCTGGTTTGGGGGGAAAGAATGGTGGGCTTCCAGTTGGCCTAGATTCCATACAACACTCTGCCTCTGGTCTCCAGGTGACCTTAGATGCTACTTTCCTCATTCATAAATGAGTGTCACTTTCCTAATTTATAAAATGGTTGGGAAATAGGTTTGTTCCATTGTTTACATCATTCATTCACTCACGATATATGAAGAACCTACTATGTACCAAGCAGAGCACAGTTAGATCTTTTTTTTTTAAAGATTTTATTTATTTATTTGACAGACAGAGATCACAAGTAGACAGAGAAGCAGGCAGAGAGAGAGGAGGAAGCAGGCTCCCCGCCGGGCAGAGAGCCTGATGTGGGGTTCGATCCGAGGACCCTGGGATCATGACCTGAGCCGAAGGCAGAGGTTTTAACCCACTGAGCCACCCAGGCGCCCCAGTGATTATTATTTTTGTAGTGTCTTTAATTCTTTTTAATTAAATTAATTCTTTTTTTTTAAATTATTTTTAGATAGGCTTCATGTCCAGCATTGAGCCCAGCATGGGGCCTGAACCCATGACCCTGAGATCAAGACCCAAACTAAGATCAAGAGTCAGATGTTCAACTGACTGAACCACGCAGGCTCCCCTAAATAATTTTAATTTGAAATTCCAAAGGCTTGAGATTCAATCCTTCCTACTCCTGAATAAGAGTTAGTACATAAATGATAGGTCCTTTGGTTCAAGAATGCCTTGGGCTAGGATTTCTTTCTAGGTAGAAAGTTTCTCTCCTCTGCATAAAATAGGTGTTAGCAAGATGTAGAGCCAGCTCCATCCACCAATCCATCCATCCATCCATCCATCCATCCATCCACCCATCCATTCATCCATCCATCCACCCATCCATTCATCCATCCATCCACCCAACCATCTATCCATCCATCCATCCACCCACCCATCCATCCACCCACCCATCCATCCAACCACCCATCTATCCAACCACCCATCCATATATCTCTATTAATCCATTTATCCATCCAGGTATTTGCTAAGCACTTTCCATGTGCCTGGTTTGGCCCTGTGTCACCTATCTCCCCTTCCCCAGGAAATCCTTGCTGGTGTTCACAACAACCTGGAGCTTGAGGCAAGTGTGATAGCAAGCCCAGATTCTAGGTAGCGATAATTCTCCAAGCTTGGACTCCAGGGAATTTTTGGAATGCCTTGAGGCACTTTAAGAACAGATAAGGCCAGAGACTGAGCTCCTCAGGCTGCACACACCTCCCCATGTGGAGGTGGCCCCTTCTTCTCATTCTGTGTTGATCTCCCCACCCCCACCCCACCTGGAACACCTAAGTCCCCATTGGCGGGCCAGTGTGAAAAAGAATACCCTACATGAATGGGTAAACAGAATGTGGTATATCCATTCAATGAATAGTATTCTGCCATGAAAAGGAACCAAGTACTGACACATGATACTATACAGATGAACTTGAACCCATGCTGAGTGAAAGAAGCCAAACGCAACAGACCACGTATTACATGATTCCATTTTCAGGAACTGTCCAGAAGAGGCCAATCCATAGAGACAGAAAGTAGAGCAGTGGTCACCAGGTGCTGTTAGAGTATAAAGTTTCTTTGGGGGTGATGACATTTTCTGGAATTAGTAGTGATGGCTGTACAATCTTATGAATATAATAACATGCCAAGCAGCATATGCTCTAACAGGGGGGAATTAATAGTATATGAGTTAATTTATTAACTTAAAAATATGTAAAAGTTATTTGAAAACATGAAACAAAATTCCCATGGGCTATCACACATGCTCCCCCTGACTTCCAGTGCCCCAGCCACTAGGGCAGGGGGCAGTTATGCTGTGTTTCCCAGTTTCCCGAGAAACTGGGAGCTCAGGGAGGGCGAGGGGCCTGTCAAGACTGCACTGCTGATTAGAGGCAGAGGGATGACGAGAAACCGAGTGGGACTCCTGGTCAAGTGCTCTTTCCTTCACATCAAGTTGCCTGAGGAGTCGACATGAGCCGAACTCCCCGCTCTGTCCACACTTGCCACTTAAATACAGGAGTCTCTGGAGGCAGCGGCTGTGCTGGGAAAGGCTGCAGTGACAGCTGATGGCCGCTGTTCAAGGAGCATTACTTGATGCTGGAAACGGGGGTACCACGTGTGTTTATTTCATTGTCACAAACCCCTGCCTATTATGATCCTTTGTGGTTACCTCCAAATCCCCCTCTCATGAGCACCCAGATAATTCCTGGGTCCTCTATGGAAACCAGAGAAATGGGGCATTGACGTATAATGCAGGTTAGGCTATGAACATTGAGCAAGTCAGGGGATGGCCCAGGGACCACTAGTCCTGGTCATCCCCGTAGCTACAGTGGCCTGCATCTGGGCTGCTCCCACTTGCTCTGGTCTCTATTGCCCTGCCCCTCACCATTCCTTGCTTCCTACCCACTTTCTGTGTGTGGTGTTTGTCGGCTGGAGGTCTATGCTTCCAGTAAATTCGCCTGTGCACTCATGAGAGACAGAGCTGGGTTCTGTTGCATGCAACCATTTGCTCTGACCAATATATCCCTATGAGATAGATGCTATTATTTTGCCCATTTTACAGAGGAGGAAACTGAGGCTCAGAAAGGTAAAGGGCTCGGGGGCCCCAGATAATGAGTGGCAAAGCCAAGATTTAAACCCAGGTCTGTCCGAGTCTCGAGCCTAACCTCCCAACCTCTGTAAGAAAGAAGGGACAGCAAACCTTTGTCATAGACCAGACACAGCTGGGCATATCCTCTGAACAGCTCGATGAGGGAGACATTACCCCTATTTTAGAGATATGAAAACTGAGGCTCAGGGAGATGAGGTAGCTGATTTAGAGGTCCCAGAGCTGAGACTGAAACTGAGGTTTGCTTGACTGCAAAGCCTGTGCTAATATGCGGAGGTAGGAGCTGAGACTTGGATGGCGGGTCTCCCTCTTCCCAGCTGGCAGAGTTCTGAGCTGCTCTCGGACCCATCAGCACAGCCCTGCCCAGCCCCAAGGCATAGAAACTGGACTCAAGCCATTAACACATGAGCTTCAGGGTTGGAGCCATCCCCTGCTAGGAACCCTGCCCCACAGCCCAGGTCCCCCATAAATCAGGGGCCAAGGAAGCCACACACTGGTATGTATTTCCTGTTGCCTTAAAAAAGGTTCTCTTGGTGTATTTCATTTGTGAAAAAGCAGCACATGTCCTGGGCCCCATTGCCTCGGGCCAGTCCGGCGGCGCTATAAGGATGTTCTGTCCTCGTGGGGCTGGGACCCAGACTGACACTACTGGGGTATGTCTGTGTCTGTATCAGAGGCCATAGGTCAAGACATGGTGTTTGCTTGGGCCCTAGTGGCCTGCAGGTAGGACTCCAGGAAGGACCCATGGGACAGGCTTGGTGGGGAGAGGCATGGGGCCAACACCGTGGAGGGAAGGATCCTGTTCCTAGGCCCCTCAAAACTGGCTTTAGCCCAAATCCCAGGGCCATTCCCAGACCATCCTGAATTCAGACTGGACATAAGCACCCACTTCAAAACCCTGCACTGTCCTCATCAGGGACCCAGCGCTGAGCACCGCTGTGGCTGCCCTCACCCCAGCCCTGTCCACAGTTCAACCTGACGTCAACTCTATCTCAAGCTCAGCTCAAGTTCAGCCAACTCTGGGGCTAACCTCAGATGCATTGCAGCTCCGTCCAAACACTCAACCCTAACCAGGCCTGAATCCGCTCCCAGCTCTAACCTCAGCCCCAGCGTGCCTGAGCCCCAAGGCCAGCCAGTGGTCTGCTCCGCTCGAGGGCAGAAAGGTCAACAGATGGCTTTCCTTTGCCTCAGGGTCTGAAACAAATATTTATTAAATACCGTCCATGTGCCAGGCCTTCTTCTAGGTGCTGGAGACACATCAGTGAATAGGAGCGTTGCCTTAGGCAGAGGGGAAAGATTCCTCCTCCTCCTAGCTTCTCTCTTCCTCCCACCCCTCCCCCCTCTCCAGCCTCCCTCCTTTCCCCCAGCCTCTATCCTTTCAGTTCCAGCCTCCTTCCTCTCCCCAGCCTCCCTCTTCCCCTAGCCTCCCAGCTTCGAGACCTCACCTTACCCTCCATTCCCCCATCTGTTCTCTGCCCTTCTCCTTCAGAGCCAGAAGGCTCTGGCTACACTTCTGGACAGCTGTTTTCTTCGGTGTGATTTGGACAGGTCTCCTCCATTCTGGGCCTTGGATAAGCTTCATAATGGACAGGGAGATAGGGAGGCTGGTAAAGGAGGTTAAGACCCCACCCACTCCTGTCCAAGGAGAGATCATAGCCTGACTCAGGGCACAGGCTTGGGTTCCAAGTGCTGGTTACCAAGGGATCTCTCTGAATCTCCGTCTCCTTAAAGCAAAGTGGGGACGCTGCCCTACCTCAAAGTGTGTGGGATATGAAAGTCCTTTGTTAAAAGTATGGCACCAGGCGGGTGCTCCTTGTTAATAACATGGACCATTTATGTGAAGGTCTAGGGCTCAGCATTTAGTAGGGAACCTGTAGCTACCTACCAATTACTAGTACTCAGTTACCTGCCAACTTTGCAAAGACCTAAGGGGTTTGTGAGGCTCACCAAATTGGAAAAGCAGTGAAATTAGAGTTGGAGTTATTCCCACCATCTTAAAACAAAACAAAACAAAACAAAATACCTGGTGGCTAATAGCTATTGGTTCAAAGGGTCTTGTGTGCAATCGGAAGTTGAAGAGGTGGTGTGTAACGGGGGGAAGATGCGGAGATACTGGTGGTGATGAGTTAAGGCTTGTAATTGCCAGCTTGTTAATTTCATCAAGCCCTTGTTATCTGCCAGAAACACTTCAGGCCCTGCCGCATTCTTTATCCGCACATCACGAGGGGGTAAATGCCCCAGTGTAACACACCAGGCAGGCAAGGCTCGGAGAGGTGAGGTAACTCGCCCCCTCTTAGGTGGAGGGTCCAGGATGGGAGCCCAAGCAGCCTGGCTGTGAGCTCGGACTCCTCCCCACCATGCTCTCTTACGCAGTGCTGAGATCTTGCCTACGTTATCTCACTTGCCTCCTGATAATTCTGATAGACTAGGATGGTCATGCTGGGGTTACATGGCAGGCCTGTGCAAGGCACAGTGCTTGCGTCATGTCACCCAAATGCTTGTGAGACCCCCCAGTTTTATAGATGAGGAAGGAGGAGCTCAAAAATAAGGTTCAAACCAACCTCAGAAAAGTGTTTAAGCTCCTTAGACCAGCATTTGAGGCTTAGGAGGCCCCTTGGGGTCTGGCTCCTGCCTCCTTCCATGACCTGGTCAGCTCCCTGGTCCACCTACTGGACTTTCCATTGCTGTTTGCTGTTTTCCGAGAGCATCCCAGTGTGGTATGCTTCTGAGCCTTTGCACACCCTATTCCCACCACCCAGGATGCCCAGCCCCTCTATGCTGTCTGATGCCTGCATGTCCTTTAAGTCTTAACTGGAATGTCACCTCCTCCAGGAAGCCCTCTCTGATTGCTTGGCTGGCTGGGAGCCTTTGTTGTGTTCTGCCATAGCCCTCTGCCCTGTCCCCCCTAATACACTGTGTTGTAATCATTTCTTTGCTGGTCCATCTTTCCTACTGCACAGGGAGCACAGTGAAGGCAGGGGCCTGTTTGTTATGTTCACTATTGTCTCCCTATTTCCCAGACCAGCATCTGGCTCCAGGAAATGCTCAGTCAATACTGAATCTTAAACAAATAAAATGTGTCAGAGTAGACAAAACAGCTCAGTTCACTCAATATGTACTTGGTGACAAGTGTTTTACATGTATACCATTTCATTGAATGCTCTCATTTAAGGTTTGGACAACCACTCTGGGAGGTAGAGACTCTCCCTATCTCCATTTTAAAGATGGGAAACTGAGGCACAGAGAGGTTAATTCTTTGCCCAAGATCACATGGCTAGTACCGGTGATGCTGTGACTCAAACCCAGGTAGCCCTACTCCAGCATCACTGCACTACTGTGCTTCTAAGACACCTAAAAGGTAGTCACAAGTCTTGGAAAAGAGTAAACTCCCAGTATAGCCATCAAGATACCAGTATAGTTGCTTATTCAAATAAGCAAGTGCTTTTAGAAAAACTGAGGTAAGGGCGCCTGGGTGGCTCAGCCGGTTAATTGTCCAACTCTTGATTTCAGCTCAGGTCATGATCTCAGGGTCATGAAACTGAGCCCTGCATTGGGCTCCAAGCCCAGCATGGAGCCTGCTTAAGATTCTTTCTCCTCTGCTGTCCTTCCCCTCTTGAAGCAGAAGAAGGAGAAGAGGAAGAAGAGGAAGAGGAAGAAGGAGAAGAAGAAAGAGAAGGAGGAGGAGAAGAAGCGCAGTAACATAAAAATTATTACAATACTCAAAGGTAGACAATCAGGGGGAAAGTCTCTCTAGAAGTTTAGCAAGATGTACATTCCCAACATGAAATGCTGATTGAAAAGGGGAGCGGGAAGAGCTGGCCTTGGGTTATGTTCCAGAATGCTTCTTGTCAAGGAGACAACAGGACAGCTCCTGACAGGTGGGTGTATTCTCACCTTGTTTCCAGCTACATTTCGTCCCCTCTCCTCCACCCTGACCGGCCACAGCTGGGCTGCTGGATGGATGGGCAGCATGGTTGGGGGCGGGGACACCCACCCAGCCTTGCTTCGAGGGCACAATCTCAGCACTTGGACAGGGGCGTCTGGGGCGGTTATCTGTCTGGTTTGAATTAGACGCTGGGCTCTGCAGAACCTTGGGCTCATTAGCGGTTTCATCGCCCGGGCTGGCGCCTGCAAGATGGTAACATTTTATTGTTTCCTTGCTTTTTCTTTCTTTGTCCTTTCTGTCTCTTCCCTCCCCTTTCTTTATTGTTTCAAATTTCCACCTCATGCCACAAAAATGCAAAGACCGCCACAATCCCCCATGGGACCCACTCAAGTCACTGGCATCTCTGGTGCCCGTGCTTCTCACTCGCTACAGACCCAGGGGTCCCTTCCTCTGGGCAGGACCCCCAGGGAAGCGGGGCTGTGCATTTCCCTGCTTCCCTGTCCGACACACAATATACCCCACACTTGCATTTCTCTGGGCACTTAGGCTGATACAATGTTTAACAGTTTTTTCTGGAGTCTCTCAGCCCCCTGCCCCATGAGTTTTGAATTCGAATCCAAGATTAATTCTTTTACTTAAAAACTCAGCCTGCCAAGGTTAAATGTTTGTCCCCTACCATTGATGTTAGACCAGAAGGAAGGAGTGAGCAGAGGGTATCTGTCCCACACTGGCATGTGGGAATTAGCTAATGAACAGTAGGCACGTGTCCTGCTGGTGCCAGGGACAGCTCTGTCACTTGGAGAGCACATCCCTCGGTGGCTTCAGGGACAGAAGATGAGAAGTCACACTGGGTCAGCGTTGAGAAACGGGGGGTGGGGGGCGTCAGGCTTCATCATCATCAGCAACATCATCTTCTCCACTTTTGCTACTATCCTTCCAAGTTGCATGCCCAAAGAGACCCCTGAAAGAGATGGCTAACTTAGAGGGGTAGGGGAACTCTGGGGATGGTGAGTCACCTCCGGGAGGAATGGAAAGAAGGGGATGGCATTGGAGGATGAGTTAGTTTCTGATGACCATGATTAGAACTTGTTATGGAAGACACATTACCTTGTGTTTGAGTTGACGATGGTTCCTCCCAGGCTCTGTGACCCTCACAGCCACCGGGAGGAGGGAGCTCCTGGTCTCTGGGAAATCGCACCCTGCGTGCGTCTGCTGTTCTGGGGAGGATGTTCAGTGTTGCTGGGGTCTGGAGGGCCATGCCAGCATACTAGCTGGGGTTTTCTGGAATCCTCTGCCAGACACCTGTGTGGGCCGAGAAGTCACTGGGCTGTGGGTGAGTGCGTGGCTGGAGCTGGGAATCAAGAAGTCTGGGTTTCTGGATGCTAATCTCTGTCTCTTGCCTTAAGCACTTGGCTCCCAGGACACCACACTTTCTTGGTTTTCCTCCTTCTTCCCTCAACCCTCTTTCTTAGGCTCCTTTCTGGGATTATCTGTTCTTCCAAATGTGTACATGTTGAAGAAGCCCGGGGCTCTCTGTCCCCTCCCTGGGTAGGCTCATCCAGTCTGACAGTGTAGATGGAATCTCTACACCCTGACTTCTAGCTCCAGGCCAGGCCTTTCCCTTGATCTCCAGACTCTTCTATCCAGTTTCCCATTTGGAGGAGGCCCACCACATCTACAACCAGATGGAGGTCCCATTACCCACTCTCCCTTCTGTCTCCTGCTCCCAGGTCAGAGACAACCCTGGTTGCTTCAGCCCAGACTCCTACAGTCATCCTGCCTCCTCCATTTCCCTCACCTCCTGCATTCAATCTAGCCACTGGTGCACTCAGTGCTAATTTAATGAGGAATCTTGACTCCCATAGGTACCCTAGTCTATCCCATCCGTTTATGTCCCTGTTGCTGAACTAGCCTTGCTTCCCCTCTTCGCTGCCCTCTGGTCCAGTGACCTTTCAAAAGTGGACATCAGATCTTGGTGCTTCCCTGCTAGAAACTCTCAGGGGCTTCCTGGCCTGGATGTAATACCGTCCTACCTGGCAGCCAAACTCCACTTGTGTGTTGTTGACTCCTGACTGCCTCTCAGTTTCCTATAATTCTGTCTCACTTGCTCTGATCCAGACACATCAGCCTCCTTGGTGTTCTTGGCCTTTCTAAGTTTGTTCATGCCACAGGGCCTTTGCACATGCCACTCTTCATGCCCCGAAAGCGCTGGACCACAGGTTCACAAGTCTGCTACCTCTCTTTGCTCGGATCACTTTTCCAAAGCTACCTTATCTAAGAGGCTGTCCCTGACGATCTTCTCTAAATGACCTACATTGGCTTTCTGCTCAGACTCCCACATCTGTCGGTTCCAGCCCCTGCCCTAGCCTTCTTTTTGTTCATCAGACTTGCTTCCTTACAGAATTAAATTAGACCAGGTCCTTACTCATTTGTCTCTCTCTCCCACTCAGTTGTAAGCTGAACTGTGGGGGTTTTGTCTTGTTCACTCCTCTTTCCTTAGTGCCTAGCGCTGTGCCTGGGACATAGTTGGTGCTCAGTAAAACTGTTGGATTATTGAATAATGAATACCCTTGGTGGGTATTCAAGAGAGAGACTAGGTTTGTGGGACCCCTGGGGCTTTGAATGTTTGCCTAATGAATTAACGTGAGGGTATTGTAGTTGTCTTTTTGACCATCAGCTCCTTGAAGGCAGACCCATGACATAGTCCTCTTGGTGTTTCTCATGATACTTTACTGAGCTGCGTGACTTCAGGCAAGTTTTAGGTAACCTCTTTGGGCTTCAGTTTCTTCATCTATAACATGAAAACAAGAATCAGGCCCATGTCATGGGGCTATTGAGAGGATTAAGTGCGTTAATATGTGGAAAGGTCTTAGGACGACGTCTGGCACAGAGTCAGTGCTCAGTAAACAGGAGCTGTTATTAACATCCCGATTTCACACATAGTAGATGTTTCAAAACCCATAAGGCAGGGGATTGAGCGGAACTGAGTTACCCTGAGCTGAGCCCAAAGAAGCCTGTTCCTACTGCCCTTGGCTTTTCCCATACTAGGAGCTGGGGGATTGTCTGATAAAATGGACTGAGCTGAAATTAGAAACCACATGATGCCGTCAACTCATGCTGAGTTTGTGGTCAGTGAAACCCCAGAGCCTTTCTTCACAGCTGTATTGCTCAGCCAGCAATCCCTCATCCTGTGTTTGTGGCTTTACTTTATTTTTTGTGGTCTTTTGCTTTTTTTATGTTCCGGATTATAAAAGTAATATATGCCCACTGTGGAAAGTTTACAATGAGCATAAAATTACAAAGGGCAGGAAAAGAGCAGGTTACAAATCAGCATGAATGGTTTGAATCCACTTGCATAAAAAGGCTTTTATATATTTATAAAGTGAGGCAGAGATAGACAGGAATAGAGAGAGAGGGAACGAAAAGGATGCTTGAAAAGACGGCCACGAACACGTTTGCGGGGTCTGTTCTCTGCTGCTGCCCTCAACGGGATCTTTATTTTTTCCGTATAGCTTTTCCTTGAGGCTGTTTGAATTTTCCTAAGAGCAAACAGGTGTTAACCTTTTGAAACTAACTTATTTAATTTTTAAATGGAAATCGGATAATTTATCTCCCCTTCTTAAAATCCTCTAAGTGTTCTTCATTCATTCAAAAACTATTCATTGAACACAACAGCACCAGGCCAGTTCTCTCTTGTTCTTATCGGATCTCACCACTCCCTCCACTATCTTGGACTATCATTCTTTATAGGTTCTGGGTTGGATGTCAGACCCCCCTTAGAACTTCACCTTCGTGAAGGCAGAGCTCACTGTATACACATGCCTGTGTCTCTCTCATACACAGCCTGCTCCCAGAGCCTCAAATAATATATGGTGTATGGTAGGCACTCGAGAAGTATTAACTGAATGAATGAATGTTTAAAGAGTTAAAGAAAAGCTTTTATGATTCAGAGATTATTGCTAGCAACTTGGTAGGTTTCCTTCCGAACTGCTTTCTATTTTATGTATGAATATAGCTGAAAACATAAATAACGTCTTTTTCTTCTTAAGCCAGCCTCATAACATGAGCATTTCCCATGGTATCAAGAAGCGTTGTTTTTCTTGACTGTACAGCAGTGGTTCTCAGCTGAGGGTAGTTTTGCCCCCTACAAGGCATTTGGCAATGTCTCAAGACTCCCGTAGCTGGCGGGAGAGGTGGCATTGCTAGTGGTGGCTAACACACACGCAGATAATGCACAGGCCAGCCTCCACGATAAAGAATTCTCTCGCCCTAAGAGCTGAAGGTGTCAAGGCTGAGAGCCCTGCTGTCTAGTAGTCCTTCATGTAGATCCATGAGATTTGACTCATCCAATCCCCCCTCTTGTTGGAAATGGAGTTGCTTCCAATTTTTCACTAAGACAAAAAAGGTCATGATAAACAGTTCGACACATAAATATCTATGTTCTACATGATCCCCTTAGGAGACATTGCAATGCTTGATGTTTGGGAACTAACGGAAGGACAACATTGACCTTGCTTGACTTTCATTATGTCAATTTCAAATGGGTAGTCTGGCCCCTCTGGGCATTCTATCCTCGGCCACATTTGTGGTCTCCCCTAGCTGTGAGTCGCGTCAAAGAAAACATCCAGACTTTCAAGGTCAGGGTGCTTTCTGTGATGAGGCGACCCCAGCAGTGTCTCACTGGTCTTGGTCAGCCCGGGCTGCTCTAACAAATTGCCATAGACTGGGTACCTTAAACAACATTGATTTCTTACTGTTCTGGAGGCTGGGAAGTCCACGATCAAGGTGCCAACAGATCCAGGGTCTGGTAAGGACCCTCTTCCTGGTTTGCAGACAGCTGCCTCCTGGCTGGGTCCCCACTTGCTGGACAGAGACAGTTCTAATCTCTTTCTCCTCTAAAAGGGCACTAATCCCATCGACAGGGCTCTACTCTCAGGACCTCATCTAAACTTAATTGCCTTCCATACGCCCCACCTCTCAATATCATCCCACTCGGGTTAGGATTTCAACATATGAACTTGGGTGGGACGCAGACTTGCAGTCCATAACACCACCTGTCCAAGATTCCAAACCTGCATTTGGGAAAAGCCTGGTGAACCACGATCCATAAATAATGTCTGTTAGGGGAGTGGGAGGGCAGAATTGAAGCAAGGATACTGTTACTTGCCTCCCCTGTTATGCCAACAAAAACTATTCTTCAAGACAGTTTGGATGCCACTTTGGAAATCGCTTTTGGGGTATAGAATGCCTCCCCTCCTTAAGAATATCATCTAGGTGGGCGGTGTTGCTGCGTGTGCAAATACAGCCCTATGCAAAACAGAACACTGGCTCATTTGACAAATATTTACTGAGCCTCTGTTCTGCACTAGGTGCTGTTCTAGGCACTGAGGATGCAGAGATGAAAAAGAACAGAGAGAGGGGCTCCTGGGTGGCTCAGTCGTTAAGTGTCTGCCTTCGGCTCAGGTCATGATCCCAGCGTCCCAGGACTGAGCCCCGCATCAGGCTGGCTGCTCAGCAGGAAGCCTGCTTCTTCCTCTCCCACTCCCCCTGCTTGTGTTCCCTTTCTCGTTATATCTTTCTCTGTCAAATAAATGAATAAAATCTTTAAAAAATAAAAATATAAAAAGAACAGAGAGAGTCTCTGCGCTCATAGAACTGACATTCTGTGAGGGGCACCATCACATAAATGATAAAATGCAATGTTAGAAAGTGATTAGTGCTTGAAATAAAAGTATAGGGACAGAGAATGACAGGGTGAGGAGTGTTATCTCAGGTAAAAGAATCAGAGATGGGCTTTCAGAGGAGGGAATATTTTAAATTAAGAGAGTAAATGAGCCCTGGGAATATCTGAGGGCTTAGCAAGTGCAAAGACCCTGAGGCAGGAGTGTGTTGGGCAGGAGTGAAGAGTGGCAAAGGGGCTGGTGTGACATGAGCAAGGGGGAGACCCATAGGAGATGAGGTTCGAGTGACAGGCAGTGGCCAGATTGAGTAAGACCTTGTAAGCCACACTGAGGACCTGAACTTGTACTTCACTGAAGGGTTTAAGTAGGGTAGGAAAGAAATCTGATGTCTGTCTTAAGGGACCCTTCTGGCTGTTATATGGAAGGTAGACCACTGGAAGCAACAGTGAAAGTGGAGAGGCTGGGAAGGGGCTGTGGTCATAATGCAGGTGGGAGGTGATGGTGGCTCAGACCGAGGAGGTGATGGTATCAATGGGGAGGAGTGGTCAGTATTTTAAAGGTAGAGCCGGGGCCGGGGTGTGGTGCTGTTGGATTGCAGGCTGGACAGGGTGAGACGAAGAACAATTGAAATGGCAAATTGAAAAGGGGGCTCTCGGAGCCAAGAGCGTTCTCTGCTGGGATCCATGCTTCTGTGACATGCCCATGTACGATGGAACCCCAAGACGGACAACCAACCCCTGCACAGCTGGATGCGGATCAGCTGGCCCAGCCAGGCGTGCTCTAGGTTTTTAGTTAGTTTTTTTTTTTTTTTCCTGACCTTGAACTTTTTATCAGTCTTAATTTGGTGCCTTGGGACAGGCCCTCCACCCCAGCCCCACAGAGAAGCCGAGCCTCCCAGCCAGAGGGCTGTCAGGACAGGGGCCCGGCTGGCTTTGGCCCAGCAGGGGAAGTGGTTTGAGCTGCTTCTCTCCTGCCCGCTTGGCAGACGGAGTACGGCCCGCCCCGTGAAGGCCGGGACACCTTGGACTCTCGGGAGCGCCGCTGCCCGTCTGGCCTTCCGCGCTTCCTCAGCTCGGCGGTACCACCCCCATGTGGCTGGGCTGCATGATAGAGAATAAATTAACCCTCCCATTAAGGGGGAAGAGGTCTGCTTCTATTGTCTGGTGATGAAATGAAGTATGGGGAAGTGTTTGCTTTGGTTACAGGGCTAGGAGAGGAGTGGGGGAGGGGGCAGGCTTCCAGGAACAGGAACAGCCATGGACAGGACAGGACAGGAGGAGCAGCTGTCAGGAGCTACCCTCACCCCAGGCATGGGAACGGCATCCTAGGGATGGGCATCCGTGCTGAAGGTCGTCAGAGGTCTCTTGGTACTTCTGGGAACTTGACTTTAAGATATGGCCACCAGGCTGCGGGTTGGACAGAGCTGGATTCTAGGTAGATGTCGCTGTGTGACTAAGGGCGAATCTCTGACCCTCTCTGGGCTTCGTCTCCTCATCTGTTCATGAGAGAGTTGGTCTCCACAGCCTCTCAGGGGCTCCCTCGTGGCCACTGTCTAGGACCCGCTTGACCTTGGGGAGCAGAAGCTGTCCCCGAGGTTGCTCCTGATGCTATCACCAGGTGCATGCAGGGAAAACAATGTGCTGGATATTTCAAGAAGGGACAACACTCAACTCTAAGTATCAGAACCACCAACGGCAGACGTCTGCGCCACAAGTACCACCTGTCCTAGCTCAGGGAAGGTGAGGCCGGCTTGCTGGGGAGTAAGAAGGCAGGTCAGGGTAGACGGAAGCTGGGTGAAGCTGGGGAGAAGGCAGGATGGACCCCGAGCACATCGGGGGTACCCGTTCACTGACGTCTGTTATGGGCTGCACTTAAACGTTCTGATCCAAGAATGGCTTTTAGCAGATTTTCGTGTCAGAGATGATGGCTGCACCCTGGATCAGTGTGGATGCCGCTGCGAATGCCAGAGTCAGGTGCCCAGGGCACCGATGGGCAGCAAGGAGGGGAGGGCCAGCCTCCATCCCCAGCAGGTGGTAGCGTGGCACTGTGGTTCTATTCCCGGCTCCAGACTCAGAAGCAGCAGGTTTGGAAGCAGCCTAACTGCTCCTGAGCTGCCCTGGGCAACTGCCTTGGCTTCTCTGGGTCTCACTGCTCCCTCTGTGAAAGGGGAGAGGAACAGCCCCCCTCATAGAGATGGGGGCTGGAATTAAGTCAGAGGAGACGCCATGGGTCGGGGATAACTGGGCACCTCTCTCGATCAGTGGGTGTGGCTTTCTTAAGGACAAGAGGCCCATCTAGCGGGCTCTGCCCAGCCCGAGCTGAGCCAACTCAACGTGGGAAGCTCCTACCCCGGCTGGCTGCCAGTGGGGCTGGAGTGGCCCCCGGGGGTGTTTCAGGGAAAGCAGACTCCAGCCCCTGTCACAGGTCCTCCATGAGCCCCTCCCCTGGCTCCGAGAAGCTATGCCAGTTCCAGCCCAGGCGCAGGACTGGGGCTGCTGGCAACCTCCTCTTCTGATGGTTTGGAGGGCCAGGCCCCTGCTCTGCTCCCGCAGACCCTGCCTTGTCCCTGAGGACAGAGCTGTCTGCAGGGTGGATGTGCTCTCCCCTCCCTGCCAGGTTCCAGTGTGACCAGCCAGTGACTCACAGCCCCACATGGAGCGCTTGGCACCTTCCAGCGGATGATGTTTGTCCCATTCCCAGACCTTTAGAGGAGGCGATCAATGACCTGGTGTGATGGGGGCCACCCACCCGCCCAATTATCTCCTTTGTGGATGCCTGAAATTCCACCATTAATACTTCATTCTTTTGGAGGATATTCTTGCCTTATCTCAGTTCCATTCTTTCGATATAAGCCCCTGGGGATATATAACATACCTGAATATGGATGAGCTTGTCAAAACATTTTCCTTCTCGGCAGGAGGGATCCAAGTTCTCAGGCTCCAAGCTCAGCACTCTTTCCAGCACTTTGAGTCGCTCGACAAACATGATCAAGCCCCCGACTATGTCTCAAACCCTCTGCCTGGTGCAGAGGGGAGTGAGACTCGGTCCTGTCCTTGAGGCATACAGCAGGTGCTCCCTAAATGTCAGCAGAAGGCGCTACTGTCTGTATCCCTAACGTCTTACCTGGGGTCTGACGCACAGTAGGAGCTCATTAAGTATCTGTCGAATGAATGAATGAGGCTCCAGAGCGACAAAGATTGGGCAGCATGGCGTGGGGCGTGTGAGCCCCAACTCCAGAGCTCTGGGACCTCTGGAAGCTGCTGTGTGGCTCTGCCTCAGTCTTCTCATCACCAGAATGGGAATCAGAAGAGATGAGAATTCGCTGAGTTGATCTTTGTAAAATACTTAGAACATTTCCTGGCACTCAGTAAGCACTATGTAAGTGTTTGCTAAATAACGAAAACTCAACAAACATTATTGAATGCACATGGAAGGTATTGAGTCATGCTTGTCAGCTGGTCTAAGGTCGGCAAGATGGCAGAGATGACGTTTTACTATTCTCTGTAGCCTCAGAGGCTGGCAGGGTATAGACGTCAGTAAATGCAGGTTTACTGGACAGATCCTGTCCTTCTGGACCCAGCCCTGCTCTTCTGGCAGGGGCGCTGGAAGCCAGGCAGAGCTGGTGCACTTTGGCCGCCTCTGTTCTCGGAGGCGCGGTCATAAATCCAGCTGCCGTCAGGTCCCTCTGGTGGGGTTGTTTTTTCTGCCTATTTGGGCGCAGACAGAAACTGTCGATACAGAATCGATCCTTCCAAGGCAGAGACTAATGCGTGGAGTGGTGAAATGCGGTGCGGAGACCGTCGTCCTGGACGTGTGACCCACCCCCAGGAAAGACTCATGAGCCGTGTCTGAGCCTGGGTTCGAGCAGCCAGTCTTGTCTTGAGCCCCTGGCATGCTGTGACGTGTCCATCCCAGTCTTTGCTGGTGCGGGCCTCCCAAGACAGAAGCTCTTCACCCCCTTCTCTTTCCTACGTTCCCTCCGTCCTTCAGGGTCCAGCCTGGTTCCCATTGCTATGCCCTAGATGTCTGCCCAGTGTTTGTCCAACAGCTTCCCTTCTGTGCCCACAGCACCCCAGACCCACCACACTGCTCATTACTCTTCTGTTCACTCACTCAGCAGACATTCACCAAGAGCCTACAGAGTCCCCCAGCAAACGTTTATTGAGGACCTACTCTATGCTGGACACTGCCCCGGGACCCGGGGACACCAAATGTACACTCGAGTGAGAAACATGGAAAACAAACCAATAATTAAATGATCACAAGTGTGCGAAGGAGAGGGGAAGGCTGCTGTGGGGACACAGGGCATGGAGACCTAGCCCAGTCTTGGGGATCAGCAAGGGCCAGCGTTAGGTTTGAGCAGAGTGTCTGAGAATAATTTGAGTTGGTGGATAAAGGGGGAGAGAGAGAGTGGCGCAGATTTTAAACTTTACATCAAGGACAGCGGAAAGTTTGAATGGAGAGTCAGACGAAAGGATGCCAATTTTAGACACGAAATGAGGTTGCCTTTTTGAAATATAAAGCTGGTGTTTTTCAAGTTTTTTTTTTTTAATCAACCGCACTGAAAAATAATTTACTTTTAATAAAATTCACCAATTTTAAGGGTACTTGTCAATCATTTTTGACAAAGGCGTCCAAGTGTGTCGTTAACTACCACAATCAGGATGGAGAACATTTTCATCCCCTCCCACCAAAGTTCCCACTCAACCCTTTGCAGTCTCTCCTCTGTCCACCCAGCCCCAGGCAGCCACTGATCTAAAATCTGTAGGTTCGGCTTGTCTAGACGTTCTTAGAAATTGAATTACACAGTACGTAACCCTCTGTGTCTGGTTTTTTTCGCTTGGCACAGTACTTTGGAGATTTCCCAGGCTGTGCATCAAGGCGGGTTCCCTGTCACTACACAGTAATATTCCGCTGCATGGTTTTACCGTGCGGCTACTCTTTCATCATTGACGGACAGTGAGGTTGCAAGAAGGCTGCTTTTAATTCCCCCCTAAAGCATGCTGCTTTGCAGCCTTCCCACCGCGAGGGACAGTCCGAGGGGCTTGTTGCCTGGGGAAACAGAGAGCGAGAACTCCTTAGAACAAAGGGGCCAGACTGGCTTTCTTAAGTTTGCCTTGAGGTAATAGTCTTGAAAGTCAGCCTTGTAGAAAGAGAAACGGGTTTTTAAAAAATGTTCGGTGCTCCTTGTTTTCCTAAGCCAGGCCTGAGCGACTCAAACCAGAGAACTTTACTGAGGGTCTTAGATGGAGGGAGCCCATATGGGATGTGAGAGAAATGTCTGCCTTAGAGAGGGTATGCCTGGGAGTCCTTCCTATGGGGAGGGAGGAGGTTGGGCTGGGCCAGTCTGGGGTAGAAGCTCTGCTGGGTTGGTTGAGGGGAGGAAGAGGACAGACACTCTCTTCAGGGGTGTGGAGGGGAGTGTCCTGCCCCCGCTGGCCTTCCTGGCTCAGGCAGACACCACGGGACGTGTCCAGCCAGGAAGATGGCAAGAGCCCTGCTGGTTCCCTGTGGCCCATGGGTGTTGGACGTGAGTCACCAAAGTCCCCGGGTGCTTCCCACAGCAGGCGGCATTGGAGGAGCTGAGAAGTTCAGGATAAAGAGACCCCAGAGAGGTGACATCAAGGAGATGTTCCTCAGAAGCACACACCTGCTGGCCAGAGGGACCAAGGACAGCAGCAGCGGTGACGGGAAGGCAGAGTCTGGAGCTCAGAGATGAGTGAGTCGGGAAACCAGAGCCCGGTGAAGCAGGTCAGAGGACACACGTGGACAGCAGCAACTCCAGCGTCACCCTGAGGACATGCGCTTCCCTCCAGAAGGGGAAAATGGGCTGGCAGGTGGAAAGATGCCCTGAAAAGAGCATCTCCTGAAGAGAGACCATATTAACCTCAAAGAGAGTCAAAGACAGTCTCCTTTCATTGGTAAACTCGAGTTCTCTCGTTTTCCTTTCTTCAGCAGGACAATAAGACCTATCAAGAAGTTAGGGTCGCTTAGAAAAAAAAAAAAAAAAACATTTATTTCTATACTTTTTGGTACATGTCTTTGTAGCGGGTGTCAGTTTTTTCCTGCTGGGGAAGGCCGCTCTGGCTGTGGTGTGGGAACTGGACTCCGGGACTGGCCTGGAAGCTAGGCTGTCAACATGGTCCTTGTAGGAGGCCCAGCCCAGGGTGCAGGTCAATGAGAGGCTGTGGGGGGCCCGGGATGAGAGAGTCTCAACCTTGATGGCAGAACTGCCCGGGAAGTTTTAAGTACCCGATACTCAGGCCACAGCCTGGTCTAATTCAGTCAGAATCCCTGGAGGTGCAACCCAGGCATCTGTATTTTTTTTTTTAAAGATTTTATTTATTTATTTAACAGACAGACCACAAGCAGGCAGAGAGAGAGAGGAGGAAGCAGGCTCCCCGCTGAGCAGACAGCCCCATGCCAGGACACTGGGATCATGACCTGAGCCGAAGGCAGAGGCTTTAACCCACTGAGCCACCCAGGTGCCCGGCATCTGTATTTTTTAAAGACCCTCAGATGACATTTATGTGTCCCCAAAGCTGCGAAAGTTTGAATTTTGAGAGTAGGGTTTCTCACCCTTGGACATTCATACGAATTCACCCGGCAATGCTGTTAAAACGCAGATTTTCGTCTGTAGGTCTGGGTTGGGGCTGAGAGTCTGATGCCCATGCTGCTTTTCCCTGCACCCACACTTTGAGCAGCAAGGATCTGGAGATCATACCGAGGAGCTAGAATCAGCAGGACTTGATGAGGCCCGGATGTGGAGGAGAACCGGGGGTTCCAGGCAGATTTCCTGGTTTCTGGCATAAGCAGCTGGGGGGAGGTGGGGCTTTGACCGTAGTTTTGGACGATGCTGAGCAGGGATGAGGTTTGGGGTGGGATGGTGGACATGCCAGTCTAGGTCCCGTGGAGCAGAGCTGTCTAGTGGCCTGGAGCTCAGATGGCAGTATGAATTTGAGATACGGATTCAGGAGTCATGAATACGTTACTAATATCAGGCTTTGGCCACTCTGTTCCCTCATTCGGGACAGCCTTCCTGGCTTACACACCCTCCTACTCATCCTCCAAGGCCTGGCTTTATTCAGCACACCTGTCTCTTCCACTGCTTTTCCTGGTGACCGCAGAGTTTTTTATCAGATGCCTCCCTCTTGTATGCCACTCTAGTTCCTCTTGTCCCCACTACCTGCAGACAGTGCGTCCTTCCAGCTTTCCCTGGGCCGAACAGGCTTCTCCCAGGTACAGCTCCTTGCACACCCTGCAACTTCCTGTAACTGCCTTTCACTGGGCACATGTGTGCCTGTCCCCAGGTACACACAACCCCAGAGGGCGTTGGGGCGGGCGTTGGAGAGGGTGTCGATCCCTTGCTCCGTGGGTGTACCTTTGACCAGGGCTAGAGAAAAGCCAGTGGATTCATTTTCTGCTTTTCCCCCAGCCACTCAACCCTGAGGGGTATCCCAAGATGGGGTTTCTACAGCTTCTCCAAGTACAGGTTGCAGAGCCCGAAATCTGTGACCCTTCCCTCCCTGTTTGTTCTCTTCTTGCTCTTGTCCTCTGCTTCTAACCCCAGGGATCTGAGTCAGCATTCGTTCTCCAGGGAAGCAGAATCAGGAAGAGAGGATATCTATATTGGCAACTGGTATTCATAGACATTTACACATCTAGGATGATACTTCCTTATTTATTTTGATTATCATTATCATTATTATTTTTTTTTTTTTTGAGAGACAGTGCATGTGTGCAAGTGGTCGGGGGGCAGAGGGAGAGGGAGAGAGAATCTTAAGTAGGCTCCATGCCCAGCGTGGGCTTGGTCTCACAACCCTGAGATGATGACCAGAGCAAAAATCAAGAGTCAGATGCTTAACCTACTGAGCCGCCCAGGTGCCCCTTTGGGATGAAATTTAGTATAAGGATTTGGATACGGAAACCTCCACGATCACGGAGGCTGAGAAGTCCCTCCGTGGGTGGTATCATTTCAGCCTGGGTCCGAAGGTCTGAGAACCAGGTAGGCTGGTGATGCGAGCCCCAGATCGAGAGCAGAAGACCAACTTGTTAGCTCAAGCAGGCTGTCAGAGAGGGAGAAAATTCAACTCCCTTTGCCTTTTTGTTCCGTTGAGGACCTCAGTGGATTGGATGATGCCTGCTCACACTGGGGAAGGCTGTCTCCATCAGTCCACCAACCCAAACGTTCTTATCTTCTGGAAGCATCCTCATTGACATCCCCAGAAGCATTTAACCAGCTAGCTATCTGGGCATCCCGTGACCCAGTTAAATTGGCATATAAAGTGAGCCATCTCGCTGGGATTCTATCCCCGGAAAAAGTGATAACACATGAGCTTTCTGCTTCAGGCTCTGCTTTCGGGTGCGGGAATGGGGCTGGGTGAGGAGAGGATTTGTTCCTCCTCAGTGCTCCCATAACTCTTGGCTTTTACTTCTCCTACAGTCCAAATTAAATTCACAGTAGCATTTAGCGCCAGCGCTTTACGTCCCCTTCCTCCGACTTGCCAACTGTGGGAGGCCGCAGGGCACACGCGTTGAACATGCGACTTAAAGAAGTACATCCCAGAATGAGAGGCATGAGAGGCCTGGATGGCTCAGGGTACAACTCGGGTACTCTAGGAATTTTATTCCTCAACTTCATTAAGTTTGAAGGGCCGTAACCTACACTTATCTCTAGTGTCCTATTTTGGTCTGTTTTGACATAGGCAGAGCATCATGAAATCATCACTGTAATGGGGATAAGGCACTTTTCCTTCTTATCCCGACACCACGGATCTGCATTGGTCACTAGAAATTGTTTGTAAGTCCTAGAGTTTTATATGGAGTCAGATGGCAGGTGTCCTTTCTTGACCAACTTCTTTCTCTCCCTCGTTGCGTGTATCACTGTTGTCTTCCATTCCATTGTGAGCCGCTGTCCCCCGTACCATTGTTTGTCCATTCATCTGTCGATAAACATTTGGGCTAGTCTTGGTTTTTAGCTATTCCAAATAAAGCTGCTAAGAACATTCACATCCAGGTTTTTGTGAACACATATACTTCCCCTTCTCTGGGGCAAGTACCTAGGGAGGGAATGGCTGGGTCAAATGATAGGTATATGCTTAATTAAATGAAAACCGCCACGCTCTTTTCCAAAGTAGTTATACTATTTCTCATTCCTGACAGTAGATCATGAGAATTTTATCTTCACCAGAGGTATGGCCAGGTAGGCCAGGTATGGCCAGTCTTCCTAATTTTAGCCATTCTAACCAATGTGAATGGTATCTCACTGTAGTTTCAATGACCTGTTCTCAGGTCATTAATTATTTTGAACATTTTTCATGTGTTTTTTTGCCATCCCTATGGCAAAAAGGGAAGGTGAGGTGTCTGTTCAAATCTTTTGCCCATTTCCTTTTTATTGGGTGCTTGTTCTCTTATTGTTTTTGAAAATTCTTTATATTTTCCAGATGCAAGTCTCTGAACAGATACGTGATTTGCAAGTGGCTTTTCTCAGTCTGCGCCTTCACAGAGTCTTTCCAAAAGCGTAAGTTCTTCATTTCGATACAGTTCAGTTCGTCCGTCTCCTCTTTTAAAGATAGTGTTTTTGGTGCTGGATCCAAGAAATCCTCCCCTACCCCAAGATCACAAAATTTCCTCCTATCTTTTCTTCTAGAACTTTCATGTTTTTATGTGTTATATTTAGGTGTATGGTCCATTTTTATTTTATTTTTATTTGGTGCAAGATACAGCTCAGAGGAGAAAGCATTCAGTCTTTCACCATGAAGCACACCGTTAGCCCCAAATTTTTCAGAGATGTCCTTTATCAGGTTCAGAACCTTCATATGTTCAGGGCTCTTAATATGTTGCTAATTTTGGATTGTGCTCTGGGCACCATGATGTTATGCCATATAGATTCTGATTGCAATTGCTGCTACCTTCGGAGAGCACTGAGGTTTTTCTTTAACACCCAGATAACCTGGCTGGGTTCAGACTGAAAGTTCTGCTTGGCTCCCGTGGGCAGTGGTTCAGGTCCCACTTGAGTTTTCCGAGCCTTGGCCACAGTGGGGTTTGGATCAGACCAGCGTTCCTGCAGCTCCTGGTTGGATCGTCTACACTGTTCAGATCTCCACTCAGTCCTCTGGGCCCTAGACTATTCTGAGCTACATAACATCCCTTTGAGGTGCACGAGGCAGAAATTAACCTCGTCTGGGAGATGAGGCATTCGGGGCCCAGAGTCACGTATGTGCACAGGGGCAAAGGCCAAAGTCGGGTGCTCCTTCCTCGCCAACTGTGAGGGCCAAGGGAGGCCTAGATCAGCGACGCTGGAGGTGAGAGGCTGCCCCAGCATTTTTGCGCCATACAGTGGAGATGTGAGGCCAAGGGCTGACCTCCCCAGCCACACCCTGGCTCTAGCTGAGGTCTTCTAGCTCCTGGCCCACCCCCCACTCCCCCCACGCAGATGACAAGCACTCTGACTCAGATCGCCTTTCCTCATCCTTCCATCCAACAGCCCAAGAGAATGTAGTGGGGGGTGGAGGAAGGGAAGGAGAAGTACAAAAAAGGGGTGACTCCATCTCTCTGGGCATCTCTGGGACTCACCATGAAGTCAGCAGAATCCCAGCTGCTGATATCAGGGGATAATAGTAATAACGAGCCATGCTGATGGAATATTTGCCATGAACCGGGCACTGTGTAAAGTACATTGCCTATGTACCCTTGTTGACTTCCCCATGAAACAAACGCTGACACCCATATCACAGGTGAAGAGACTGAGGCTCTGAAAAGTGAACACTCTTGCCCAAGGTCACAGAATGGGTAGACGGTAGGGCCCATGAGAGGGGGGAACCCTCAGGGTTGGATCCTTCTTTCTGTAACCCAGATTGTTCCAACGGAACCAGCTCCCTCAAATGCTCTGCCATAATCCCTAGAGAACTCTTGTCCTCCTAGCACCACCTGTAGGTGCAAGAGCCTGCCCATGGGATGTGCAGAGGAATAAGCCAACCCCAGCCCCCAACCCAAAAGTGAAGAAGAGGGCAGATTCCCTGGGGCCCTCAGGCTGAGCGGGCTCCTGCCTCCAACCGGAAATTAACTCAAAGGGAGAAGAGAGCTGTCTCTGCACGCAGAGAGTTTGGGCTGATTGTTTTCTGTTCTTCATTAAGTAACAAAGGGAAAAACCAACTGGACATGGTGTGCGAGCTTCCCCACCAGCACCACTCTGGACTTCTGGAACATCTTTATCCACTTACCGGGGATCCAGGAAATTCTCCTCCAAGCCAGTTTTATTGGAGATTTTGGAAGCCAAGCTCACAGCCTCCCAATCAATAACAGATGAACACTGCTCACATCACATTTTTTCGGGAGGGCGTTTGGCCCAGGCTTGTCCCATCTGAAGGGCCTGGCCTTGGACATTCCCATTCGATCGGACATTGCTGGGAAATGAGGTCCAGGACAATTCTAGAAACCAGAGTCATCGGCATGTGGGTGCGGCGGGCATGTGGGTCGTGATCCGGGCCAGACCTGGGGAAGCCCCGTGAATTGTGAGAGTTGGGGTCCGGCCCACGCTGCTCCCCCTGGTTTCTTCTCTCCCCAACCTCCACCCTGGCTTGTCTTCCACATGTGCGCAGCTCCGGCATCGGACCCGCAGGCCATAAAGAATCAATCAAATCCAGTCCTGGCTGAGCCAGGACCTCGGCGCCAAAGAGCTGATGGAGGAAGGGTAGGCAGCTGGGGGTGACGGCACGCCCCGGCTGTGCAGAAGCGATTTCGGCAGAACTCTCCTCCCCACCCCACCCTCCAATGCACAGACACATGATGCTAGAGAAGGTGGTCCTCGAGCGGGGACTGGGACCGTCTCCTGAGCCTCCAGATCCCCCCTGCCCCGCAGCTGGAAGGTGGGGATGGGGAGAGGGGAGGTGGACAGGGGCTGGTAACATTCTCACCAATGGACCATCTACAGGACAAGAACCACTCAGAATGGGAATTGTCCACAGGGTCCACAATTCATTTCCCTCATCTCCTTGTTTGCTGAGCACCTGCTATATGCCAGCCCCGGAAGTAGAGGGGGGCAAGGCAAAGGCAGGCCCTTCCTGCTGGCGTCGATGGATTAGCAGGCTCATTCAGCAACGCTTCAACATGACAACTATCTCAAGAGAGAAAAAGAGACACAAGGAAAACGGTCTACATTTGCGGGGGGTCCCTCAAGGGATGATGGCTCTTCCCTTGTGCTATCTGGGAGAGTCTCCCCCTCCCCTCGCCAGACCCTCTGGCTGCTTCGCTGAAGCAGCTGCTAAATATTTTGGTCCCACTGTAGTCATGTCCATTCTCTGGCAGGTACTTATTGTACCAACTAGATTCAGGGCCCCGAGCGGATATATTTTCTGGAGACAGGAGAAAGGACGATGATTAGAGGACCCGGTGGTGGAAAACACACGCCAGAGGCTCCAGGAAGGCTTCAGTCCGCAGAGAAGGTGCCCTCTGCGGCAGGGGGGAACTAGCCCAGGTCCACAAGGTGCAAGTTCTGGATCAAGACTGGCTCTGCCGGTGAATCACGATGTGACTTTGGGCTGATCTGTGTTCCCCTGTGGACCTCATTTTCCCCATCTGTAAAATGGGATGGTGGGTAGGTGAATGTTTCTGCAAGTGTAGTCTGTGGGCCACTTGCTTCAGAATCATCTTGGGTTGGGGGGCTTGGTAAAAATGCAGATTCCTGGGCTCCGCCGTAGGACCCCTCCCCCACAATGGTTCTCAGAAGGTGGACCTGGGACTCTGCATTTGGAACACACTCCCCTTGGGGACTCGGTTATCCTGACGTTTGAGCAAGCTTGCCAACTCGGATTCTGCTCTAAAGGGTAGGCTGAAGGGGCCACAGGCAATCAGGGTTCACTTCATGGAGGTAGATATAAGCTGAGCCTGAAAACATGATAATAGTAAGGTTGCCATTGCCATTGCCTAGCAAATGACTTTACCAGGCCCTATGCTAAGTGTTTTCATGTACGTTACATTATTTAACATTATGTCGTAGGGACAGCCCTATGACATATCGCCATCTCATGGTGAGGAAAATCAGGTTCATCCAAAGGGTGTTTGTTTGTTTGTTTCCCTGCCTGTGAAATTGCCCACCAGCAGCTGCAGGCTTATGTCCTGTCCTCCTAAATCACTCCAGATGAAAGAAGATGCCTCTTTTCCAAAAGCTCAGCAAAAATCACAGAGAGGTCTCTTATTGGCCCAACCTGGGTCACGTGCCCACCATGAACCAATCACTGTGCTTGGAGGAGTTAGGGTTCTGACTGGCCAGGCGGCTGATGGCATCAACTTCAACAAATTACATAGACTGAGCATGGATGAAGGCTGGTTTCCCCAGGGGAACTTGGGATGCTATTGCCAGAAGAGAAAGTGGATGCTGGGTGGGCAAAAATCAGGAGATGTCCTCCACTTAGGGGTGAAAGGGTCGCATTGTACAGGACTGTTCCCATCCAGTTCCAATTGACTCTAGGCGCATGCAACAATTTCTTCCTGGTTTCATGACGGAGTTGGGGGAAACAGCTCCTTCTGGTTTGGAAATGCCACAGATGTCCTTCTGTGGCTGAGATGATGACACGGACCTGGCTGTTACCTTTTAATCGTTACCTGGCTGGCCCCTTTCATCCCATCAGCAGCCCTCCCTCCAATCCTTCCAAGGTGGGTGGGGTTGGGGGTGGGGGTGAGTACTCCTTTCACACTTGGGGAACCTGAAAGTCAGAACAGTGAGGGACTTTTATCTATTGGGATGGCTAATTTTATTCATCAGTTTGACTGGGCTAAGGGATGTCCAGATGGCTGGTAAAACATTAAAAAAAATATGTATATATATATATACACACACATATATATATTTAAGATTTTATTTATTTATTTGACAGAAAGATCGGGAGAGACCACAAGTAGACAGAGAGGCAGGCAGAGGGAGAGGGAGAAGCAGACACCCCACTGAGCAGAGAGCCCGATGTGGAACTTGATCCCAGGACCTTGGGCTCATGACCTGAGCCGAAGGCAGACACTTAAGCCACTGAGCCACCCAGGCGCCCCTGGTAAAACATTATTTCTCAGTGTGTCTGTGAGGGGGTTTCTGAAAGAGATTAACATTTAAATCAGAAGGCTGGGTAAAGAAGATCCTCCCACCCCTTGCCAACGTGGAAGGGCTTCATCGAAGCCTCTGAAGGGCTGAACAGGACAAAAAGTGGGAGGTAGGGCGAATTGGCTCTCTCCTCCTGAGCTGGAACCTCCGTCTTCTCCTGCCCTTGACCATCAGTGCTCCTGCTCCTTGGCCTTTCGGACTCAGAGCTGCGTCTACACCTCTGGCTTCGCTGATTTCAGGCCTGCAGACTTGGACTGAATCATATCACCATCTCTGCCTTCCCCGGGTCTCCAACCTGCAGAAGGCAGGTGGCAGGACTTGTCTGCTGCCATAATCCCGTGAGCCAGTTCCTATAATAAATCTCCTCTTACGGATCTCTGTATAACCGACTGGTCCTGCTTCTTCGGAGAACCCTGACTAGTGCAGCTCCAGCAACAGCTACCGAAGTGTGGAGCTTGGGTTCCAGTCCCAGTGTGTGTGATATGAGTCCAGGCTGTCCGACTCTCTGTGTAGTGAAGGTGAACTCCTGCTCACAGGTGACGTTTGGTTCTGTTTGGGGTGAGAGAATGGGGAGTAGGCAGAGTGGCCCATTCAGAACCCGGCAGAAAGAAGTATCCACAGTTCCTGAGGTTTTCCGAGACCCACCCCGACTGAACAAGGTCCCGATGTCTGTTGCTCTTGGCCACGCCAATGCAGGCCACACGGGGACAGGGCTCAGGCAGGGCCCACCCTGCAGGACGCGTCTCAAGCCTCCCGGGTTGTGGGGTAACCGAGGTCACCAGGCAGCCAGGGAGGGGTGGGAGCCGCATGTTTGCAGAACATCCACGGTGTTCCCAGAACTGTGCTGGGCTGAGCGGGATACCAGGAAGTGTAACCGTCGGACGCACTGTGGGCAGAGATTCTTGGGATGTTAGCACAGCATGGGGCCCCCAGAGGCTACCGCCTTCAGGCCTGGCGAACTCAGGGGGCTGTCAGGGCTGGGCAAGAGACATTCGTGAGTACAACTGGAGGGGCATGAGGTCTGGCATGGATAGGGCATCCTGGGGACACAGACCGTTCTCAAGAGGGATGGCCACCATGCAGCAATGGCCATATGGAAGTATAGACCCCATGTTCCTACAACTTCTAATATTTTTACAGAGAACCTAGAAGCCAATGTTTGTGGTCATGCCTCCAGTCTTGAAAAAAAATAAGCTTGGCGTTGTAAAGGGCATTATGTAGGCTAAACCCAAATGCAGGTTTTGTGACTCTGCCTGGCTTTACTGTTGGGGGTACTGAGGCCCAGAGAGGGCAGGTAATGTGCCCAATGTCACACAGCCAGAATGAGAACCAGCTCTTCCACCTTCAAGGCCTGGGGTCTGACCATGGGCCACTGTGTCCCTTACATATATATGTCAAACATATGGCAGTTTACACATCACGTTAGCACTCAGTGTCTCAGATAGTCTTTCTCTTGCCCCAGAAGGAGACAGAAAGGGGACCATCACCTCTGCTTTGCCCACGAAGAAGCAGAGGCCCAAAAGAGTCCAGCATCCTGTCTAGATTGCACAGTCAGGGAAAAGACAGCAGGCATCTGGCTCCCAGGGCCTTGTCTGCTGTGCGAGTTGGTGCTAAATCTTGTGGTTTGGATTTCAGCCGGAGTGAAGCTTTCCAGAAGCCTAAAGCCTATTGGGAGAGAGAGGATAGGGTCAGGAGACAAGACTCAAATTAAGTATGCTCAGTGGAGCCCAAGTGTATGAGACAGAAAAAGGAGGGGAGTAAGAGCAGTAACTGTCTTAGGTCAGGCCCAGGGGTCAACATTTCACCTGATTCATCCAGGAGGTTTGCACAAATACGTCTCATGAGAGAGGTATTCTTATTTTACTGATGAGGAAACTGATAAGGCACAGAGAGGCAAAGAGATTCATCCAAGGTCGAACCTAGTTGGTAATAGAGCTGGAATTTGTACCCGGGTGTTCTGGACTCAGAGAGCCCCTGCTCCGCAAGGATTACTAGAAGTGGGACATTGGTTGACACCATCAAGGAGGAGGCACAGATGGAAGAACCTGGAATATCCCATTGGATCATCCCAATGGTGGGTCAACATGAGCAAATGTTTGGAGGCAGGAATATGCAGGTTGATTCAAGATCATCAAGGAAGCCAGCCAGCCAAGGAGGACACAGCTCGAACAGCACTCTGAGGCCAAGGGACCCAAGTCCTTCTATGTCAAGAGAACACCGGCACCCAAAGATATCTAGGCCCAAAGCCACACAGCACCTTGGTGGGAAAACCAGGGTCAGGACCCAAGTATCTCATCTCCTGACTTCTTTTCCTGCTGCCCCAAGCTTTTCTCACACAGTATCCTGTTGTGTTTGAATATTCATTTATGGTACTTTCCCAAGGCAGGACCCACAGGTGTGGGAATCCTGCCTGTCTCGCCTCTCTATTGCTTCTTGACACACCCTCCCCAAACTCAGTGGCTTGAAACAACAGTTTTATGGGCTTTCGTGGGCCTGGGGGTTGACTGGGCTTCTGCTCCACATGGTGCCAGCTGGGGTTGCAGTCGTCTGGGGGCTCAGCTGGGCTGAAATAGCCAAAGATGGCGCCCTTGCACGGCTGATGGTTGGTGTTGGTGGTAGGCTGGGGCTTAGCTGAAACTGTGGAACACAGAGCAGACCTGTGCCCCACTCCTGACACCCCACCCCGCATGTGAGAACACAGCATGGCCGTTGGGTTCTGTGATATTTCAAATAATAACAAATACATATTTTGTCTTTGTTCCTGGCCTTTCGCCAGGGCTCCTGAAACCCTTATAATTTCCTAAATGTTAAGAGCGTAGGAGCATCTTTTGTTGTATTTGGTTTTTGTCCCTAGCTCCTGAAATATCTTTTGTTATTTGGAACAATCCCTTTTTAACCAGGTCTGAGTTTATGTTAATGAGGTAAGTTTGGGGAAGTCCCTAAGGCTTGGAGGGGCGGGGGCGGGGGGGTGTGTGGGGAGGGCGGGGGGGGGGGGGGGCGGGCGGGGGGGGGGGGGGGGGGGGGGGGGGGGGGGGGGGGGGGGGGCGCAGCTGGTTGTCAGGGAAACCAAGCTTCATGAGAAGAGTGTTGGACCTTTTGGCCCCGCCCCCCCAGAAGGAAACAGGCTGGGGGTTGTGTCAATCACTAATGGCCAATGGTTTAACCAATCACGTCTATGTAATGAAGCCTCCCTAAAAACCCTAAGGGAAGCTTTGGGGAGTTTCCAGGTTGGGCGGAGGTGCTGGGAGGGTGGCATACAAGGAGGGGCCCTGAGAGTTCCGTGCCCCTTCCTCAGACTTTGTGCCCCCTCACCTGGCTGGTCATCAGCAGCCTTCGTAACATCCTATTACAATAAGCCGATAAACCCAAGTTGATGTTTCCCTGAGTTTTGGGAGCTGTTAGAGCAAATGATTGAAGCTAGGGAGGGGGTCGTGGGGAGCTCTGCTCTGTAGCTGGCTGGTCCGAAGTAGAGTGAGCCCCTGTGACTCGCAGCCCGCTTCGGAAGTGGGGGCAGTCTCTAGGGGCTGAGCCCTTCACCCGTGGTGTCTGAGCTAACGCTGGGAAGTTAGTGTCAGAATCGACACCCAGTTGGCGTCCACTGAAAAGTGGAGAATTGCTTGATGCGGAAAAAGCCTGCACATCTGATGTCAGAATATTTCATGGGCAGAGGAAACAGGAAACATGTTTTCCTTTGGGTTCCAAGAAGGCATCCCAAGAGTCATGTGGGAAGAGCCCCCGGTGAAACCTGGGAGGCTTCTTACCCAGGCTTGGGTGTTGCAGGCGTGACTTCTGCAGCCCTCTGTGGGGCAAAACCAAGTCACAAGTCAACCCAGCTTCATGGGGAGCAGAATGCGTAGAGTGCGAGCACTGGGAGAGGCAGTTTGTTTCTGGAGACCAGCTGCTGCTTTCTTGTTCCGGAAACACCATCGGACTCTCCCATCCTAGCTTTGAGGACTCTCTGCTCCTCACTTTGTGTTCTGTGGACCAGAGATTCTGTCCAGCTCTTCTAGGTGTTTTGCAGGGCACTAATGTCTAGTACTGTGCCTGGCTTCTAGTAGGTGCTTACTAAATATTTGCCGAAGGATGGTGGGAGAGGGAGGAGAGGAGGGAGGACGACAGCGGGTGTGTAGAAGCCATCACCTAGCTTTCTCCCCAAACCTCCAACCTATCAAACTCTTTCCTACTTTAGCCCTTTGCACTGGCTGTTGCCTGTGTCTGGAATCTTCTTCTCTCCAAACTTGCTAATGGCTAGGTCTGCCTTGTCCAGGTCTCAGTTCAAAAAGCCAGGGCGCCTGGGTGGCTCAGTGGGTTAAGCCGCTGCCTTCGGCTCAGGTCGTGATCTCAGGGTCCTGGGATCGAGTCCCGCATTGGGCTCTCTGCTCGCCAGAGATCCTGCTTCCCTCTCTCTCTCTCTGCCTGCCTCTCCATCTACTTGTGATCTCTCTCTGTCAAATAAATAAATAAAATCTTAAAAAAAAAAAAGCCAGAGAGGCCCCCTCTGGTCACCCAACGTCATCACCAACACTGACCATTCTCTTATTACCTTGAATTATTTGCTTCTGAGTACTTCTCACCATCTAGGATGGTTTTCTTCATTTCATTACGTAAGTGTTCATTATCTGTTTTCCTGTCTTCCTCCCTCTAGACCAGGGTTTCTCAGCCTTGGCACTACTGACATCTGGGGCTGGATAATTCTTTGTTGTTTTTGGAGAGGGGTGTATCCTAGCATTATGGAATGTTTAGGAACATCCCTGGTCTCTATGTGCCAGAGGCCAACAGCATCTCCTGCACACTGTAATGATCAGAATAACTCTAGACATTGTCAAGTGTCCTGGGGCAGGTGTGTGTGTGTGTGTGTGTGTGTGTGTATGCACATGCCTGATTGAGAACCACTATTCTAGACCATTAGTCTCACACTTAAGCACACACCAGAATCACCCAGAAGACCTAGCACAGATTGCTGGGTCCCACCCCAGGGTTCCTGATTCATTAGGACTGGGTACCACTGAGAATTTCCATTTCTCACAAGCTCCCAGGTGGGAGCCGCACTTTGAGAACCAGTGGTCCGAAAGTTCCGTAAGGGGTGGGGAGATCGTCTGTCTTGTGTCCTTAGTGCCGATAACAATGGCTGCACATTAGTGGGCTCTTATAAATGTCTGTTGAAGAAACCGTTTTTAAATCTCAGCAGTGAAGGGGCCACTCCTTGGGGTTTACAATGAAAAGGCATCTGGTGGGAGAAGAGGGAAATTTTTAGGTTTGGGGAAGAGTGAGAGAGAGTACTTTAAATTCTGAATGGCCCTGCTGTTCTAGGAGTCCTCACTGCCGGGAGCGGGGTAAAGGTACCGAACAGGGCTTCAGGAGCCACTGCAAGTTCATGACCCCATTGGCTTTGACCTAGACGGCCTTAGGTCTTGGCCATCCATCTGGGATTTCTCCTGGAGTTCTCTCTGATCCATTTCTCCCTGTCCTTGAGGGGTTATTTGCTGCAGGAGCAGTGGGCGGCAGGATTACAGTGAGGTGTGTGCCCTGCTTTACACAGGTGGGAGGATCCAGTGGGGGATTCAGAAGGCGATGGTTCCATCAGGAGTGAGCGGATTCCTCAAACAGCTATAAGAATATCACGGGGCGCCCGGGTGGCTCAGTTGGTGAAGTGTCTGCCTTCGGCTCAGGTCATGATCCCAGGGTCCTGGGGTCGAGTCCTGTTTCGGGTTCCCTGCTCCGTGGGAAGTCTGCTTCTCCCTCTCCCTCTGCTGCTCCCCCTGCTTTTGGTCTCTCTTTCTTGCTTGATCTCCCTCTATCTTAAATAAATAAATAAATAAATAAATATATAAATATATAAATAAATAAATATTTAAAAAAAATATCAGTGAGGACATGAGGACCAACCAGAGCTGGCATTGAGGGACTCGCTCTGGGCCACCGCAAGTGAAGGCAGACACATGCAGAACGTCGTCCAGACCCTGCCATGGCTCTCTGGGGCAGGTGCCTGTCAGTGTCCCTGTCTGACAGGAATCTGGGAGGCTCTGAGAGATGACATCCCTCAACTAAATTTGCACAGACTTGTAGGAGAGGTGAAGCTGGGATAAAAACCTAGGACTTTCCTTGTTCTTACCTGTAGTACACCAGTTTCTCAAACTGCTTTGGCAGATGTGAAAATGTGTCCTGTGGTGGGGGCGGGCAGGGGTTGATGGCCTCCCTGCTGCTCCTGGATCCTACTGGGCATGCTTGGGCCTCAGGGTCTTGGCATGTGCTGTTCCCTCTGCCTGAAACGCTCTCTGCATGATGGGCTTCCTCTCCTCCCACAGGTCTCAGATCCAATGTCCCCTTCTCAATGACTCAGTGAGGGTTCCCTTACTCCCACACTTAAAATTGCAAACCACCCCACTACTCCAGCACTCCCATCCTGGACCCCTTTCTTGTCCTCCTCTGCACTTGCCTCCATCTGGCAAACTCTATGTTTTCCTTGTTACATTTATTGTCTGCTTCCTCCTTCTGGATTGTCAACCCCATGGGGACAGGATCCTGGGTTTGTTCCATTCACTGCTGTATCCCCAACATGCGGGATGGTCCTGGTGGGTGTTCGGAAGGCCCTGAGCATTTGTCGAAAGAAGGACAAGAGGGAGGGGAGGTGGGAGGGAGGAGAAAAACACACGGAAATTCTCAATTAAAAGTCAACATGGGCTCCATGCTGGGCGTGGAGCCTACTTAAAAAAAAAAAAAAAAAAAAAGAGTCAACAAATACTCCTGACTGCAGAACTTCTCCAAGCCATTGTCACACATATTTGTGTACTGTCCATTTAAAGAAAGAGCTAGAACTTTTGGCATTTCTCAAATTTGCTTGATAGCCGTGCACTTTGTGGTAGAGCAGCAGTGAACTTCAGGTGTCCCCAGGCATGGTCTTCGATCGCCCCCGACCTCTCCAACAGTCTTTTCTCACCACTACCCTGCTTCTGGCATCAAGGACACACCTGGATATCAGAGGGCGCGCATCTCTCCCTGCACACTGGTTTGCTGGCTGTGGTGGAAATCTGCCTTTGGGACCACACTGACCTTGCTCTTGGAGATGCCAGCCTGCCTTTGAATGGCCTGATTGTCAAAGGCAGAGAAGGGCCAGCTCACCTTTGAAAGAGGCTGCTCCCCAGCAAACCAGGGTGGCCTGAGCTTGGGACAACAAAACAGGGCAGACAATGAATCTATTAGAAGAAGCGGTTGGGAGGTAAAGGGGCTGTGAGAACTTGGCTTTCCCCGCAGTGCAAGGACAACAGGGAGCCAGGTCATACTGGGACAGAAGTTTCCGTGTCTTTTTATCTGCAATCAGAGCCAACAGCCCTGGGGGCCGAAGGACTTCAGAAATCAAGGGCATCTCACCCATCCGACCTTTGAATTCCTGCTACCCAGCTGGACCTTCAAGGCAGCCAGACCAGCCTTGGAGACTTTGTACTTTACTTTGCCTGCAAAGCCATCGTTCCGGGGGACTCCATCCTTTAAAAAGAAACAGTGTCCACAGTATACACTTTGGAATCAACAGGCCTTGGTTCAAACCCTGGCTCAGGCAATGACTGCTAAGCAACCTCGGGCGAGTCACTTCGCTGCATACCTGACTTACTCTCTCCCCACTCATTCACCCTACAGCCAGGCAGATCCATGCACTCGCTCACCCGCTCTATACATAGGATCTAGGACTCTTCCGACCCACGGTGGTCATCCCTGGGCTCTGGCATCCCTCAGTGTCCCTGCTCCCGCACGTGGTCCAGAGGAAGCAGAGCGGGCTAGGCATGTGGGGGGCTGCTTCTCCTGTGTGGCTGCGGTCCAGCTGCATCGCACACAGTGATATTGGGGCAATATTTTCTTTCCTCCTTCAATAACACTTGCCTCCCCTGATCTCCAAAGAAATAAGAAAACAAAAATCTCAAGAGAGGCACTTCTACTATTGTGTGTATATCCTACGATCCTACACGATATCCTAGTGTGTGTTTGTGTACATACATATACACATACATATGTTATGATTTTCCAAATGCTTATCATGTGCAGGCCTTTGCACAAAGCAAATTAAATATATCATATTCTTTCATCCTTCCAACGACCTTATGACGTGCGGACTATGATCATGCCCCTTTTCTAGGTGGGGAAGCTGTGGCCCAGAGAGATTAAGAGCTTGCCCGAGGTCACACAGCTGCTGAGTGGCAGAGGCCCCCACAGGCAGGGGACAGGTGGGGCAGAGCTCCCTGTGTGGGCAGAGAGCATAGAAAAAGTTGCAGAGGCATGGTGACTTGGGCTCGGTGTCTGTTTAAAGCACGTGGCAAGGTGGGTGGACCCATACCGTCTGTAAGTAACGCGTGCTCACCACGCAGAACGAAGACAAGCGGATCAACACAAAGAAGGGAATAAAAATGAACTCCACGCCCACCCGCCATCCGGAAATGATCAGAGTGTAAGTGCTGGTGACTTTTTTTTCATTCCACTTCCACTGACTTCTAGAATTCATACCTCGCACTTCAAATATTCTCCCACATCTTCAGTTACGTTCCAAAAAACTCCTAAGAAGGGACTTTTTCCTCTTAGTACTATTCACAGCTAAGTTTTTGGCCACCACTACTAGCATAGGAGGCTGGTGTTTTTGTTTTTTTTTTTTTTTAAGATTTTATTTGTTTGTCAGAGAGAGAGTGCAAGTGAGAGCACAAACAGGGGGAGCAACAGGCAGAGGGAGAAGCAGCTCCCCTCTGAACAAGAAGCCCAATATGGGACTTGATCCTAGGACCCTGGGATCATGACTTGAGCTGAAGGCAGACACTTAAGTGACTGAGCCACGCAGGAATCCCGAGGCTGGTTCTTTGTTCAGGCCTCCAGGCCCTTGACTTGCCTTCTGTGGGAGCGGCCACCGGTCATCTGGAACAGCCAGGGAAATGCAGCAGTCCTGAGGTCTTTCTTCCAGAACCCAGCAGAATGTGGGTACTTTGTTTCAAAAACAAAAGGCAAGTTATAGCATGAATAGATATAAAGGACCACAGGATAGATAACAGTCAGCCCCTGAATGTACGAGTCTCAGAATCCTGCCTGGGTCCCGCAGACCTGAGTTCTAGTTTTGACCCACGCAGACTCCCTGGGGCACCTTGTAAAGGTCACTTAACCTCCGTCCCCTCCTTTTTCATAGGGAGGGTGTTGGACAAGACCATGGAGGGAACTTCCAGATCTAGAAAGCTCTGGTTTATCCCACCCTCTGATTTGCAGATGCTCACGCATGAAGTTCACTGGACTGACTGCAGGCGAAATGTATGGAACCCGAGGCTCAGCGTGGGGAGTCTCTTGCTCAAGGTCACGCTGCAGAGAAGCAGAAACATCGGGGTGAGAAGCCAGCGCCTTACATGTGTGTCTGTGAGGCGCCTTACAGGGTGACCGCCTGGCTCCAGGAGGAGAAAATGGGTGACTCCCAGGCCAGCACCAAGCAGGAATCCCCCTTCTGTCCTGACAGCTGCCCGAGCAGCATTCCCAGAGCAGGTGACACTGTGGGGGAAAGTTCTGCCCCTGAAGGACCCACTGACATCCAGGTGATCTAAAGGACCCCTTCCCACCATCCCAGGCAGCCCGGAGGCAATGGCTGATTCCAGAGCCTTGCCTGGCCGCCGGCGTCCCTCTCTACACACAACTCACAAATGCACACACCAACTGAGATGTGGGCGAGCACACAGACAGACGGACTCACACGTGGAGACACGTGTACCTGCTCGGATGTGTGCACACAGAAAATGTACAGATGCTTAGATGAACACACAGGTGCGTGCAGGCACAGAACGGTGGACACCCCCAGATACGTGTGCCCATGAAGAAGTGTACACACAGAGACATGGGCACCCCTCTGGAGAGATGTGTGCACGTGCTTGTCCAAAGCTGTGTAGCCGAGAGGACCCAGGGACCCATGCACCTAGCTTCTCACCCCGATGTTCTGCTTCTTTGCAGTGTGACCTTGAGCAAGAGACTCCCCACGCTGAGCCTCGGGTTCCATACATTTCGCCTGCAGTCAGTCCAGTGAGAGATGGGCAAGGCAGGCCTGGGGCAGGGGCACATTTGCCTGAGGCCTCAGCCCAAAGCCAGGGGAGTAGGCCCTGGAACTGACGGAAGTGAGAACCCGGGCTCTGCAGGACCCACAGAGGAACCAGAGACAGAACGACCTGAGCAGGCAGAGAGGGCAGGAAATGTTGCCCAGATGAGGTGACTGGGGCCCAGAGACTGCAAAGCAGGTAGTGAAGTGGGCAGCTAAGAACCATCTTAGACAAGTGGTTCAGGATCACTGCGCAGAATAAAAAACAAAACAAAACAAAACAAAAAACAGGCGACCAGAAGGAAGTGAGCAAACATGGATTCCAAGCTCACCTCCCCCAGCCAGGAATAAACAGATAAAATGTTGGTAGTTCTTCTCCTGTGCTCACTGATGTGTATTTTTGCGGATCACACCATCTATATGTCTCGGCAACATGTCGTGATGTCCGGGCAATACAACGTTCATGAACACTTCCCACGCCATGGGCACAGCGTGGGGATTCTGGGCACGAGCTGGGAAAACCTGGGCGTGGACCTGACCCACACTGTGTCAGGCTGTTTCCTCTGAGCCTTGCTTTCTGCACCTGCACAGGGAAAGCAGAGTGGGGCCTCCCCGGCAGGGAGGGTTCGGTGGGGTGATGTGTATCACTTGGGCACCTAGCACAGTGTCTGGCACGTTCTAGGGACCTAGGGCTGTCCAGGAGCACCGCTAATGGCTGCATGCTTTTCTAACCTACAGATTTGTCCCCATTTGTTTAATAGACCCCTTACTGCTGGACATTTAAGAAGTTCCCAACTTTTTGCTGCGGTGAAAACACAACTGTTTGCTCCGATCACCGAAGGAAGAGTAAACGGAGATGGAGCAGGCGTGTTCCAGGCTGCAGTGACCACATGAAGCAGCCAGGCACGACGGGGAACATTCCAGGCCTAGGAGGAAGGAGAGGGGAGGACACAATCCTGGCACTACTATGACACACCATCCCAGCTGCACTATTTAGTAGCTGTGTGACCCTGAACAGGTTACTTAACCTCTCTGTGCCTTAGTTTTCTCATCCCTAAAATGGAGATAATAACATAACCCACTGTAATTTTATTATATGATAATTATTATAATTATTATTATATAATATATTATATATATTATTATATTAACAGGGGCTGTTGTGAGGGGCAAATTGGTCCTTATGCCTTGTTCCCGCACCATGCCTAACAGTTTCAGCACTATGTGTTGGTGACTTATCATTCGTCCATTCTCTGAGAAGGCAGAGCGAGAGGGGCCGTTACAGAATGATCTTGCTGTCACCAGCTTGACCAAGCATGGGTCTAGGTGGACTGAGTCCCCCTCCAGGAGTGGAGGTTTGAGAACTGCTTCTCCACTGGGCTCCTTGTGCCCAGGCTCCAACCACAGCAATGGTAGCCAGTCCCGGAGAACGACCTTCCTGGGCCTTCTCCCTGCTGACTTCCTTCCCCTTGGTCACTTTAGCCCCTTCCCTTCCTGACACTTGCCCCTGTCCCACCCCCTCCCTTATCTACCCTTTCCACTCTTTCCCATGGACACTGACCTTGATCATGTGTGTCAGGGGGAAACCTTCATGGTGGGCTACAGGACAACCAGAACATTCAAAATAGACAAGTATTAGGATCTTTTGCCCTGAGAAAATTAGCCTCCTGCCCTCATACCTCCACTATTGCTCCATGCTGAGGGTCTGTCTTCTTACCACCTTCTATTGACCTCGCCTAGGAGACACCAGCCTTCTGGAAGGAACTGGCAGTGACACCTGCCTTTGGCTGAGCGCTTTCTGCCCACCGCTCCCCTGATTCCTCTCCACAGCCCCGAGAGGGGAGAGCGGAAGTCCCCTCGCACCGAGGAGCAGCAATGATCGACTCAAGGCACCCCAGGCCCAGCACACCCCTGAGCTCTCCTTGTCCTGTGCCCAAGTGAGGGACAACTCCGGTGGCCTGGCCAGCAGACAAGGGCCCGCCCTACCCAGGCCCTGCTGGGTGTGGGGAGCTGAGATGGTGGGAGCGATGCTGCCAGGGCTCAGCTGATAGGGCCCGGGCTGAGGTCAGCGCTGGGAGGCCCCATGGAAGTGAGTGTTTAGGAGCATTGGCAAGAGGGGAGGGGAGTTCACTGCTGAAGCTGGGAGCCAGGGCTGAGGATATGAAGGTCCTGAACACCATGGAGATAGACGACCTTGGATGTGGGAGGTGGGAGGGGCCTGTGTTCTCGGTACTTGATGACCACCTAGGTATAGTGACAGTAACGTGGGTGACAGAGACAACTTGCCAAGTGTCTGCTTACTCCAGGCATTGTACAGAGTTCTCATTTCGTTTTCCCCTCGTTCATATAGGCAGATATTCTCGTCTGTATTTTACAGGTGAGAAAACAGACTCAGAGAGGTGATGTGACTTGCCCAAGGCCACCCAGCTAGTGCCTGAGAAAACCAGGTTCCCTCCCAGGACTGCCGAACTCCAAACTTCTCACTGCAGGACTGATTCGGGGTCCAGGAGAAAGAAAGCGCCCATTTCCAGCAGCTTCCAGACCTGTCCGTCTGTAGAGTCATCTTTAAAATACAGATTCCCGGGTCTACTTTAGAATGACTGAATCAGAGTCGTCCCACCTTGAAGTGTCCAACAGGCCTGCCTTGCCGCAGCCTCCAGTCAACCAGGGGTCGAATGGGCAGGTGGGTGGGTGTGCAGACTCCTGGTGAGTTGGGTCTCTTTGGCTAAGGGCGAGTCCCCACAAAAGGGAGCGGCTGGCCCTCAGAGGAGCTGGGGGATGGGTGCCCTGGCAGCACTGGAGATCTCGGTGAGGCACCAACCATCAACCGCACGGATTGACCTTGGCTCCTCCAACCATCATATCCCACATCCAGTCCGTCAGCAGACGAGCTCAGCTCTGTCTCCCCAGGGGATCCGTTATGACCGGTTGTCCCCACTTGCCCTTCCTCCGTCTTGGTCATGCCACCACTGCCTGTGCATAGATCAGCCCTAGAGCCTCCTTCCCAGCTGGTTTCCTGCCTTCCACATTTGCCTCCACCGCCCATTCTGCATCCAACCACCAGAATAAACTTTTAAAAACACCAATCGCATGAGGTCACTCTCCTACTTCTGAAACCCTCCAGAAGCTGCTCATTTACTCACAATAGTACCGAAAACCCTGAGCTGGGTCTACAAGGTTGAGACTGATCCGAACTCTCCCTACCTTATTGACCCAATTTCTTACCACCCTTCTCCTCCTTACTTATTTCACGCCTACCCACACCCCACCTCAACTCAGCTAGTTCCACATTTATAATACTACTCTTTGGGGGTACAGATTTCTGAACACATCAATCTTTTCTTAGTTGCTAATGACTAAAAACACAGCTCCAATGAGCTTAAGCAAAAGGGAGAATTCATTGGCTCCCATAATTGAGAATAATGGGCGTGGGAGGATGTCAGGCATGGCTGGATCCAGGGACTCAAGTGATGTTACTAAGACTCCAGCTGTCCTGTCTTTCTCTATCTCACTCTAATTTTCAGCTCTGTTTCCTTCCATGCATTGGCTAAATTTCAGAAAAAATTTTCTCCACAGTGTGAGAAAGACAGTTCTGTTAAGCCTATGCTTATAGCCCAATAGGTTGTTTTCTTCTGAATCCACACAGCTGACCTCTTGGTAAGAATCTGATTGGCTGTGTTTGGGTCAACTACCCACCCTTAGGCCAATGACAATGTCCAGAGGGCAGGTACCATGATTGGTGGCAGGTCCAGTATGAGGATATTTTCATAGGAACCACACAGGATGGAAACCCCAGGACAGCTATAACAAGCAATGTCCCTTGCACCTTTTCCCCCAAAGTTATCCTTGGTCCAAATCAAAAAGAAAACAGAAATGACCGTACAAATCACAATCCGTATGTACTATAATTGTTTTAGCATAGGTCATGATGTCAGTAATTTTCCTTGTTAAGGCACAGAAAGGCTATGAGTCATAGATGGTTTCCAGAGCTGACGCTGTAACGCCACGCCTTTTTCTTTCACTGAAGAAACTGCCCAAAAGAGAGTGAGTGAGAACCAAGATCATTTTGAATCCCCTCTGAGTCTCAGGGGCTTTGATATTTACACCACCAAAAGTAGACAATTAGTTGAGCTACACCTCCCACAGATCGTCAAGCACCAGAGCGAACGTGGCAAAGCTTTTGTTAGAATGAATGAACACAGTAGTTGGGAGCAGAGTGCCCTGATTCCCGCGGGATGTCCCACAAGATACAGTTACCATGGACAGATGGGTTACAGGGTCAAACAAATTCAGGCAAGAACTTGATTAAACAAAACCCGTCCAGTTTCTCTCAGGCATGACTTCGCCAAGTCTTCAGTATGCTAACAAATACTGTAACTTTCCAAGAAGAAGAAATAGTTTGCAGCATTTCTCAAAACACTTTGCCCCAAAAGTGCCTTCTGGCATACCATTTAGCGGCTCTTGTGTCCCATGGGAAACATATGGGGAGTGGAAAGATTTCAGGGTTTAGAGTCCGACTGTCCGGACGTGGAGCCGGGCTCTGTTGTTTAGCAGCTGTTCGGGGCCTCAGTCTTCTCGTCTGTAAAGTGGGATCATTATAATTACTGCCTTACTTGCTTTCTTTTTGCCCAATTATAAGTGTTATGTATACAAAGTCATCCAAGAGAGTACCTGGTGCAGTGAACTGTTTTCCCTGATGTAAACTGAGCTCTAGCAGCAGAATTTTCAGAGCGTACAATTATTGCCCCTGGTGGTGTCAGCCTACACGTGCCACCCACATACCCAACTCTCCAGGTGCAAAAACCTGATAACCTCAGGAACTCAGTGGCTAGCATCAGACACCTTCAAGCTGTCATCCGGATAGCTGCTGCCTCCTGCCTCTGTCCTTGGAAGCTTCTGGAATGGTAAATGTCAATGTCAGAGGGCTCTGGCCAGTAGCGTGGGGTGCATGTGTTGGTGGAGGGGGGGGTGTCATGTCACGTCAGCAGAAAACAGAAACCTTCGAGGAAGCCCTTTGTCCAGCTCACATTGCTGTCTAATTACTTTCTGACCACCTGGACATTCAACTTTAAAACCCCTTGAGTTACTAAAACTTTAAATGTCACTAGATTTGTAAATCCTACTCTCTGAATATAGGGTGTACAGAAAAGAATCATTTTAAAAAGAAGGATGCTGGTCAACTATGGTAAAACAAAAATAATTTTAAAAAATAATAAAATGTGGGCGCCTGGGTGGCTCAGTGGGTTAAGCCTCTGCCTTCGGCTCAGGTCATGATCTCAGGGTCCTGGGATCGAGCCCCGCATCGGGCTCTCTGCTCGGCAGGGAGCCTGCTTCCTCCTTTCTCTCTGCCTGCCTCTCTGCCTGCTTGCGATCTCTCTGTCAAATAAATAAATAAATAAATCTTTTTAAAATAATAATAAAACGTGGAAAAGGTTGCTGGATCTGGCTGCACAGTCTTGGATTACACAGGGCCCTGAGAGGGTAAGTGAGATTATAAGGGTCTCTCCCCACAATCTCTGCTTTTGGGATTTATCTCTCCCTCACCCCATGGCATTCAAGCGGAGGTAGGACGAGATGATTTCAGAGTTACCAGTGGTTGTCTTCCCTGCCACAGCCAAAGGAGCCAAGCGGGGATGACAGACCAACGCACATGTCCTTGAACCCCAAAATTGGGCTTCAAAGCTGGGGGCTTCACCTGTGAGTCAACACGTTTCCTTTTTCCCTTAAAGTGAGTATTGTTTCTGTCTTTTCAACTAAAAGTCCTGATTAATAAAAGGAGTGTTTGGACCATGTATTCATATGCCGCTATTTGGCAAATGTTTCTTGAGCACCTACTACATGCTAGGACTACCTGTGAGCCCTGGGAATGTAACAGAGAACAAAGCAGGCCAGTTCCTTGCCCTCCTAGGCCTGTCTGAAGTATAGACTTATTGGATAATTAACTTAAAATTTTTTTTTACACGTCAACCATATGTCAATAATAAAAAGAAAAATATTATTTTAAATTCCTGTTTATAAAACAAATACAAACTCACTGGAAATATTCAAAACAAGTGGAAAGAAGATATGTACCCAAAAAAGTAGAAGGAAGAAAAAAATTCACTCATAATTCCATCATCCAAGGACAGCCACTGTGAACATTTTTATGTATTGGGTTTTTTTTTTTCCCAAAACAAATATGTTTTTTAAAAATGAAATGGCATGGAATATATAGTTCTCATCGTGCATTTCTACAAAAGGCATCTTGAATATTTTCCCATGTCATTAAATACTCTTAGAAAATATTATTTTGAAAAAACATAATTTAAAACAGCTGTATTGTATTTTATCACATGGATAGAATTTTTTCAAATGATTTTCCTATCGTTAGGCAATCGGGTTCTTCCCAGCATTGTGCTGTTATAAATAACACAGAGATGAACATCCTTGTACAGAAACCTTCGTCTATATCCCATGACTTCTTTAGGTAAAAATCTCCAGAGATGGAATTTTGGGAGGCCAAAGGAAAGGGACATTTTAATGTTTGATGATGCTTATCACAGTTTGTTCTGCGGAGAAGCTGTATCAGTGCGCATCTCTACCAGTAGGGCAGGAACACACACTTCCCTCCTCCCACTTCATCCTTTGGAATGTAGCAAGGCTGGGACTGGGTGGGGTCAGTGAGGTTCTTGCCTCAGGCGCGAAATAGAAGGGGGCACCCGAAAAACTGTCATCAGGATAAAAAGGATTTGATGCAATGTTTTTTAAAAAATCAAAATGAGGGGCCCCTGGGGGGCTCAGTGGGTTAAGCCTCTGCCTTCAGCTCAGGTCATAATCTCAGGGTCATGGGATCAAGCCCTACATTGGGCTCTCTGCTCACGGGGAGTCTGCTTCCCTCTCTATCTCTGCCTGCCTCTCTGCCTACTTGTGATCTCTCTCTCTGTTGAATAAATAAATAAAATCTTTTTAAAAAATTAAAAATTAAAAAATTAAAAAAACAAATAAAAAAGTAAAAAAATCTAAATGAATTTTTAAAAATGCATGATGAACAAAAATTGACAATTGTAAAGAAAAGCACATTGCCATGACTCTAAGGAGAAAAAATGTGTGCCTCTATTTGCATGATTTTATGTACTTTAAAAAAAAAATCTGTTCTGGAGGTGCCTGGGTGGCTCAGTCCTTAAGCGTCCGCCTTCAGCTCTGGTCATTGATCCCAGGGTTCTGGGATCAAGCCCCGCATCGGGTTCCCCACTCAGCGGGAGGCCTGCTTCTCCCTCTGCCACTCCCCCTGCTTGTGTTCCCTCTCTCGCTGTGTCTCTTTCTGTCAAATAAATAAATAAAATCTTTAAAAAATATATCTGTTCTGGAACGTTAAACAATTATGGAGCAGCACCTGTGTACCGGGGACAGGGCTTGGTTCTAAGAGCTGGGCCCACAGAGCCTAGCCCCTGCCCTCGAGATGCTTATTGTCCAGTGGGAGCAGCAGACACATAAATGGCTAAACCACAACAAAGGCATATTAAAAAGCAGATGTATTAAAACTCACAGTATTATTTTAGGTTTAAATATTTGAGAATTATATTCAGATCTTTTGAAAGAGTTTTTTTTAAATATTTTTTTATTATTCATTTGAGAGAGAGGAGTGTGCCAACTAGAGCAGAGCAGTGGGGAGAGAGGCAGGGGGAGAGGGAGAAGCAGACTTCCCATTGAGCAGGGAGCCCAATTCGGGGCTCCATCCTGGCACTCCGGGGTCATAGCCTGAGCCACAGGCAGATGCTTAACCAACTGAGCCTCCAGGCGCCCCTTGATAGAGCCTTATACTCATTAAACATACTTTCAAAGTTTTCTCTTACATGTTGTAACGTAAAACTCTTAATGGAAAACAAAATAAGCAAAGAAGAAGACTTTGAATTTTGATATGTATTGATGAGTTTGCTTCCATTCAAGCCAGGAAAGCAAAATTACCATAGATTCTACTTTGGGTATAAATAAAATACCTAAACCAAAAATAATGTTGTGATTTTTGATAGCCTGCTTTTTGTCTTTTAATATTCTTTAATGTTCTAGAAAAAAATTAACCATTAAAAACTAGCTAGGGGTGTCTATGTGGCTCAGTTGGTTAAGCTTCTGCCTTCGGCTCAGTTTAGAGTCTTGATATCGAACCCATGTCCTGGCTTCCTGCTCAGTGCGGAGTCTGCTTGTCCCTCTGCTCCTCCCTCTGCTCTCTCTCTCTCTCTCAAATAAATTAATAAACTTTATTTTTTTAACTATCTAAAAGTATGAATTGGGGTGGTGCTCCTGGGTGGCTCAGTGGGTTAAAGCCTCTGCCTTTGGCTCAGGTCATGATCCCAGGGTCCTGGGATTGAGCCCCGAATTGGGCTCTCTGCTCAGCAGGGATCCTGCCTCCCTCTCTCTCTCTGCCTGCCTCTCTGCCTACTTGTGATCTCTATCTGTCAAATAAATAAATAAAAATCTTAAAAACATAAAAAATAAAAAAATAAAAGTATGTAATAGGGGTACACATTTTTCCTTCTCCTTCATGCTCCAATACGGCTTGGCGCATCACGGGAATTGAAGTCTGTACGTTGTTGATTTCAAAATGGCAGTGGTTTCAGATTCTCCAAGTCATTCAGTTCTGTGCACATATTATGGTAGATACTGGAGGGAATGCTGAGATGAATACAGCACACTCCCCGCCCAGAGAGAGATGGTAATTTAGAAGGGCAAACTGCTAAGGGTATGATAGATCACCAAGTAGACCTGGGTTCTATCATTTACCAGCTCTTTAATCTTAAACAAAGCCTCAACCTTTCCAGGCTCAGGTTTTTTTTTCTCTTATAAAACAATAATTATAAAACTTCCCTCAAAGGGTTGTTGTAAATGAGGTGCTTACCACACAATGAGTGCTTTACCCTCAGTAACTACGACTGATAATCATGGTCACTTACGTTCAATGAATTTGGCTCATTCCTTCTCCAAACAATTACGGAGCAGCACCTATGTGCCAGGGCCTGTGCTTGGCCCTAAGAATTTGGCCCACAAGACTTGGTCATTGCCCTCAAGGAGCTTATACTCCACTGGGGGCAGCAGACACACTAATGGCTGAATCACAACATGAGTCCTTGACAAAGTTGGGACTTGCAGGATGAGTAGGAGTTCGCTAGGTAGAGAAGACGGGAGAGGGCATTATGACAAAGGGGACAGGAGGAACAGAGACATGAAGGCAAGACGGGCTTGGAAAACTGTCCTGTGTGGCTTCAAATGGTGGGTGGCAGGGATCCAGCACGCCTCTCTTCACCCTTGGAAGAGATTCCTCCATGGTCCCAGGGGCCAGGGCGTGAGCTCATCTCTTCCTGTCTGCCTGCGGTCAGTGGTGCTCGAGGTGCTGAGTGACTGAGGGATTTGATCCAGGTCACAGAGCAAAGGACTCTGGGGCAGTTAGTTCCATGAAGGCCAAACTTTGTATTTCTTTGGGAAAGCTGGAGAAACCATGGCATTTATGTTTGTTTTCCTTTTAAAAACTCCCATCATTTATTGATTCAGCCTTCCTTCCGCCATCGTGCACATGGACTGTCCCTGACATTTGGCAATCCTTGTGCACTGAAACAGCGGCCTGGGAATTGCATCTAGTCTCCTGGGAGCCTGTGCGAATCTGATTCCTGTCCCCCTCCCTGCACCACCCCACCCTGTGAACTCCTCAAGGGTCTGGGGTCCTGTCTGGTCACCTCCCCGAAGTCCAGACTGTCCCTGGCGTACTGTGGATGCTGGGCAAACATTTGTCGAATCAACACAATCCAGATGACTCTGATGACCTTCCGGGGATGTTCGTCCCCAGGATGTTCGTCCCCAGGATGGGTAAGGAAGGGGGTGCCTCTCTTTTTTTCCTCTGCCTCTTCCCAGTTTCCCTTGCTCTCCGTGGGGCCTCCCAGCCTCTCAGTCTGGAAGTTACCGAGCTATAAACAGACACTTAAATGAACGAGCTCAGCCTTTAAAGAATCCTTTGAAGAAAGATTGCAATGTGACTAATCATCCCCTAATTTATTGGTCTGTAAATTTGCATTTTCCTACAATACATTTTTCTTAATGGAGGGTCCTCCCACGCCGTGGACAAAGGCAATTTCAGCTGGGCTTCCCATTTAGAAGCTACAGCTTCCCATTTAGAAGCTACAGCTTCTTTTCCAGCATTAGTGTCACTGTTGTTTTAATGTCTGTAACAAGATCATATGCGGGGAGGGCCCACGAGAAGGTAGGGTGGAGGGGAACAGGGGAGAGGCTGGGAGGGGGGCTGGGGTGAGGAGGGCAGGTGAGAGGGGGACAGGCAGTGTGGGTCCCATCTTTGCCCCCCCCCCCCCCCGCTCCAGTCTTTCAGTACCTGGAACTGCTACCCCCCTCCGCACCCCCCCCCCCTACCTCCCCTCCCCCATCCCCTGGCCTGGGGACAGGTTTGGGCAGGATTTATGGGGCTGGCCCCTGTGGAGAGGATCCGGGGATAAATCTCAGCTTATTTAGAAGCGTGATCTACATTTATTACACTTAATGTGATCTTTAACGTGTCCAAGAGGGGCCCATAAATCCCAGCCTGGCCGTCTCCACCAGCAGGGCCCCCTGGACCTGGCCCCTCCTCTTGCTGGGGTGAGCTAGTGGGAGTTCCTGGGTCTGTAGATTCCCTCCGCTGGAGGCTTCCACCTTGGCTCTGCAACCGTGGCGGGTACCCTCCCTGAGCTGTGTGAATGAAGCCAGGGGCCAAGGCCACATGCCCATAGGCAGGTTCTGCCCCTGGGCACCCTGCTCTGCAGATGCTGAGGCCCCTGTCTGGACCAGAACCCCCTCGTGCGTCTTTGACTAAGTAACTTACTAGGATCCTTTCCGGGGCTAGATTTGAAAATGCTGCCCATTTTGCAATTAACATGATACGGGCGCTGAGGAGAGAGGGGAGCAGAGTAGGGGAGTGTTGTAATAAGCATCCCAGGGCAGTAGGCAGAAATAGAGGAGAGACAGATTCTAGGACTATGATGATCTACTATTATTATTATTTTTTAAATCTGACCACATGTGTATATAATACTAACGAGCCTGGTGATACGGCTAGCATTTTACAATTTTTAAATCTTGTCCCTGCCTGTCCTTCCCACTTCTTCCCCACACTCACACGCTGGGCTTCAAAGCTGGATGTGATGTCTCTTTTCATGGTACCTCATTGCCCATATATGCAGACACACATAGGTACCACCAAGGGCACATGTGTGTGTGAGGGTTACACACGCAAATGCAGTGAACTTGGGAGCACACCTCGTGTATGAGCCCCTCGTGGAGCACTCCCAGGGGGGATTCTGCAGATGCAAAGTCACCATCTAGATCTTTTAATCCTGTTGTCTCTCTCTTTTTTTTCTCCCAACAAAGAGAAGCCAGGCATTGTCACTAAGAGCATATTATTTGTGTGTGTGTCTTTTGGGTGCGTGAGTGTGCATTTCAGGGGGGGCCGGGGAAAGGATGAAGAGAGAGTCCTGGTGAGCCCGTTCTCCTGGAGATGATCAAATCAACTTTAAGAACAGACTCTGATAGTCCAAGATCATTCTCTTCTCTAGGTTTGAGACGACTGGTCCAGCCCTGATTTTGCCATCCGCTGGCAGCATGCCCAGCCCCAGGAAACACATCTGTGTACATATCCGTCTGCACACGTGTGCGTGTACATGTGAGACACAAGGGGATGAAGCCCAGGACCCAGCAGGGCTGATGTGATCATTGGGACTGCCACTCAGGGTTGAGGGTTAGATGTTTTCTTTGGGTGAATTTCTAGAAATGGTGTCGTGTCTGTAATAAAGGCTTGCAGCTGAGTGTTGTATAAGAAATATCAGGGGAAAGATTAAAAACTGCTGTTCCTCTGAATTTAATAGAACGGTTATCCTTCTGTGTATTACTTTCTCATTATAATACCAGTCCAGATTCATTGCAGAAAATTTAGAAAATCAGGGGAGCATAATGAAGAGAAAAAAATTTTTTAAAGATTTTATTTACTTATTTATTTATTAGAGAGTGGGGGGGGAGAGCACAAGCAGGGGGAGTATCAGGCAGAGGGAGAAGCAGGCTCCCCACTTAGAGGGGCTCCATCCCAAGACCCTGGGATCATGACCTGAGCTGAAGGCAGATGCTTAACTGACTGAGCCATCCAGGCACACCAAGAAAAAAGTTTTTTTTAATTTGTGATTCTTCCATACAGAGATAACTTTTAACTTTTCAAAGTAGATCTTATCAGACATTTTTCTCTTTTTTCTTTTTTTAAAATTTTATTTATTTGACAGAGAGAGAGAGAGCACAAACAGGGGGAGTAGCAGACAGAGGGAGAAGGAGAAGCAGGCTCCCCATTGAGCAAGGGCCCGATGCAGGGCTCGATCCCAAGACCCTGGGATCATGACCTGAGCTGAAGGCAGAGGCTTAACCCACTGAGCCACCCAGGTGCCCCATCAGACTTTTTTCTATGTCTGTATATATTTCATAAAAACCAAGATTCTCCAGGGAGTCCTATTTCGAAAATTCTTATCTTAATAGATCGGGAATTTTCTTGCCTGGCATTCCACATCCCCCTCCCCACTGCTGTCACAGGATGTCTTGCTTTCATTTCAGGGCACCCATAAGCCATGATTTTCCTCCCCAAGGAGACACCCAAGTTGATTTCTGTTTTTCACTCTTGGAAACACTTCCTGAGGCTAGACCTCAGTCCCCTGATGGGCTTCTTAGATTCGATATTCCTAGAAGTGGAACCTGAGGCTTGAAGGTGTGCACCGTTGGGGGACTTCCAATAACGCTTGCAGAATTCTCTCTAGAAAGCAGGTTCTGCTGTTGTTGCTCAGGGACGGGAGGGTCCACTGGATAACACAAAGGGTTTTGTTTATAAAGGAGAAGTTTGGGGGTGGGCTCTTTGGGAGCAAGAAGCTGGGGTCGTCTCGTCCTTTCTGCTGTGCTAGGGTGTAGGAGAGGCAGGGACTGGGAGCTACTGAAGAAGATTCTACCAGCCCGCGCCCTTGGCCAAGGACTGGTCTGGCCCTCACGCCGTGTCTGTAGTTCCCACCCAGCGGTAGGCACAGGGCAGGAACTGAGTCAACACTGACGAGCGAACAAATATTTGTTGAAAGGACCAATGTTTGTTGAATGTTCAAAAATTTGCTGATAGAACAAATGTTTGTTAAAAGAACACTATTGTTCTTGGAAAAGCTCCTGCTGATTCACAGGCTATTTCGCCTTCTCTGGAGTCCCTGGACTAGCAAGTAAGCTCAGAGCCCACCTCAGCAGAGCTGCACAGGGGACAAGTGCCTCATCTGGGCTCAGCCAGACAAGCTTCTGGAAGCCAGGCTGGTCTTTGTCATCTTTGCGACGCCAGGGTGCAGCACATTCCGCTCTCCCCACTGTGTTGGAGAAACGGTCGAATGAATAAATGACTTGGTTTTAGACCCCTGCTTGCTGACTTCTCATTCCCAGGGAGGCATGGAGCGGTCTGCTGAACCTCATTAAAGCTTCCACTCTCAAATGTCAAATGAAGAAACCGGAGTGTTCTACTCATTTTCTTTAAAGTTTTTAAAATATTCCATCTTTAGTATTTGTCTCCAACAAATCCCAGGTCAAAGTGCTGCCTTCCCTCCCTTGGTGGAACCCCCTAGGGTCCTGTGGCACATGGTTTGAGAACTCTCAACATTGTTCATTTCTGAAGTCTAGACTGACCTAAGGGAGCCATGACTGGGAGGAACATTGCTCAGCACCAGGAATTTACCCCAAACACAGTCAATCGGTCCAAGAAACTGTGAGGAAAGTGACTTCAGTCCCGAAGGAGGACTATGGATTAGATTAAAGCACTGTTTTGATGTTACATTTCCTGGATTGTATAATTGTGTGAGGTTGTCTAAGAGAAGACCTTTATTCTTAAGAAATACACACTGAAATAGGAAGGCAAAGAGCAACATCACATAGCCTACTTTCAGATGTTTCCAAAAAGATATGAATATATATAAAAGAATGATAAAGCAAATACAGCAAAATGGTACAAAAGATGAATATTGGGGCACCTGGGTGGCTCAGTCACATAAACGTCTGACTTCGGCTCAGGTCATCATCTCAGGGTCCTGGGATCGTGTCCCACATCGGGCTCCCCACACAGCACGGAGTCTGCTTGTCCCTCCCCCTCTGCCTGCCGTTCCCCCTGCTTGGTCTCTCTTTCTCTCTCTCAAATAAATAAATAAAATCTTCCAAAAAAGATGAATATGGATAAAGGGTATTCAGGGACTCCTTGCACTCCTCTTGCAACTTTTCTGTAAGATCAAATGATTTCAAAATAAGAAACTTTTAAAAATCATCCATCTTTCTCAGACTGCCTGGCCAAAAAAAAAAAATAATTAATTAAAAATTTAAAATATGTCATGAAAAAAGAAATAGAAAAGAAATAAGAAAGACTCCAAGGGAAGAAAAAAGTAGGGGCATTTACAGGCCTGATCAGAGTCCTCTTTTCCTAAGGGAGAGGCAGCAAGGAGCCTTCCGTGTTCATAAACTCACCGGCCAGAATCTGGGAGGCAGCAAAGCTGGGGCTTCGATCCCTCTTTCAGAGCCGGAGGTGGACAAAGTCCATGACATGCTAGCAGTTCCCACTGAGGACTTCTGCTGATAAATAAGAACTATAGAGCTGCTCGGTTCTGAGCCTCTTGAGAAGGAGGAGAAGGAGAAGAAGGTCAAAGGTTATAGGAAGGCGACGCTCAGGGTGGAGGGAAAGGAGGGGCAGAGAAAAAGGGTGAGGGTCAGAGGAGCTTCGGAAGCAGGAACTGGGCGACCACTTGGTGGGGATGTTCGAGAGGATTCAAGTGGTGCCTCTGAGGCCCCTTCCGGCCCTGAGAGAAACTCAAGGATCCAGAAGGGCAAGCCATGCTCTCTATATGTGCACGTGTGTGCATGTGTGGGCATGTGCATGCGTGTTTGCAAAGACACATGGGCCCCTGTCCCCTGCAAGAACAGGACTCCTGACATTCATCAGGAGCACACAAATGTGTGGATCCCTCTGTGAGGAGGCTGGGGACCTCCTGAGAGGCCCTCTGTCGCTTCCCCACGATGAAATCCAAGAAGCTCCGGAAGCCAAATTTTCACTTCACTTGTGAGTCTGTACGACAAAACTTGGACGGTCCCAAGGCTGTTTATGGTCTTTATTTTTCCCACTTACTGTGAATATTTGTACATTTCATGGCAGAAATAATATGTTTGTGCACAGAACGCTGCTCAGGTCCCACAGGAGCTATAGTAAGCACTGAATGATCCTTCTAAAATCTGACTGGTTCTGAAGTCTGAAACCCCTCCAAGAGTTTCAGCGAAGGGACTGTGGACTTATGTCCTAGGAAGAAATTGTAGTTTCCAGAACCAGGATGCGGGGAGCTAGCTGTAATGCACTTGTGTGCGCGCACACATGTGTGCGAGAAGGCTGGCTTTGGGTGCCAGAGTCCAAATACAAGCAGACTGGATCTCGGCGATCGAACATCCCGATGTTGGCTTTGGGCTGCATCCCTTAAATAGCACAAAAGGATTCTTCCACTCACTCGTTTTTACCTTGAAGACATCAATGCAGTTGGTTGAGAACAGCAAAGCTCGCCCTATACATACAAGTCCGGGGAATGCACAGAGGAAGCAGAGAGCAGAGTGGGGGCTGGGGCTACCCACCCATCTGCACTCACCAGGACACAGAGAGGCCTGGAGTGGCATCTCAGACATGTCTCAGCCAGGTGTGCCATCTGACCCCTCCTGGCTCTGTGTCTCTAACCTGCTGCTTCTGCCTGCTCGTTTCCTGTAGGACTGTGCTCCCTGACAGCCACCTGGCACTTGCCACGCCCAGGGCTGGTGTGCCAGTGGTGAACAGAGCTGAGACAGCAGGTGGGTAGAGCTGGCAAACCTGGGACGAATGCTTTTTTCCTCTCTCCTTCTGGGCTTGTTCCCAGCTCTGCCCTTTCTAGCCCTAGAGTGCCTGGAACACAGCACTGGAGAGAAGTGGAGAGAAGACCGACAGCTCCAACCCCGAGCCGGGACCCAGGACTGGGAGTCCTGGCTCCACCGCTGAAGGAAGGGGCCTCAGGAAAGTCACTGCTCCTGTCTGGGACCCTCTCCCCAGCAACCCTCCATAACCTCTGGGGTGGTTTTTCTCTTGGGGCGGGGAGGGGCTCCAAGATCAAATTACCTGTGGAGGCAGATGTAAGCAGGAATCATCATTTAGACGTGAGTGGTGGTACCCATGTTTCTTGTGGATGGCCTCTGTATGATGCGGGGACAGTCCCAAACCAGCAGGGGTGCAGGTGCCCTCGTTCCCACCCTCCCACATGTGATGGAGGATATCACTCCGGCAAGTGGCCCCTCTTACTCACCAGTCTCTTTGGCCCTCTGCCCTCCAGCAGGTTGCTCCCAACAGCACCCACATAGGCAGCAATGCACCCACATTTAAAAAAAGAGAAAAGGGGCGCCTGGGTGGTTCCATCGGTTGAGGGTCTGGCTCTTGATTTCCGCTCAGGTCAGGATCTCGGGGTCGTGGCTCTGCACTCAGCAGGGAATCTGCTTGGGATTCTTTCCCATGGCCCCTCCCCCTATTCACACACTCTCACTCTCTGTCAAATTAATAAATAATTTTTTTTTTTAAACAGATTTAAAAAAGAAAAAGACCCTCTACCAAATGCACTGTGGTATCCCGGATGGAAATGGATCCCTCACCAGAAAAATGACATCTGTGGAAAGTCTAGCGAAATCCGAATAAAATCTGTGGTGTGGTTAATAGTATCGTCCCAACGTCCTAGTTTTGACAAATGCGCTGTGGTCATGGAAGTGGTTAGCGTCAGGGGAAGCTGCGTAAAGACTATACGGGAACTCTCCGGGGTATCTTTGCAGAAGTTTTATACATGTAAAATTGTTCCAGAATTTAAAAAAAATTATTTTTTTTTCATTCTGTTGTTTTAGGAAGCACTCTCAATTCCACATCCCATCCTATCTTTTGCCTCCTGTTTTATCAGAATGCTCCCGAAGAACTGTCCACACCCATGTCAACAGTCTGTCTCCCCCCATTCCATGAGCCCCCACTCCCAGTCAGGTTCCCTGCTATCCTCCCACGCCGCTCCCCGCACTGCCCCGATGGCCATCCCTGGGCCTCGCCTTTCCCGGCACGTCGGTGGGACCCTTGGTCAACCCCCACCTTGAAACACTTCCCTGACTGGGCTTTGAGACTTGGCTCGTCTGGTTTCTGCTCTTACCTCGCTGGCTCTTCTTTCTCCATCTCTTTTGACACATTTCTGTTCTCTCTCAAACCTCTAGGTGTGGCCTATGGCCCTAGACTCAGTTTTGGACACCTCACTCACTCCCCAGGTGACCTCACCCAAGCTCCCCGGCTTTAAATACCACCCACGTGCTGACAGCTCCCAGGTGTGTGTCCTCATAGACCCACTCTCGGAGGCCCGCTCCCACCCTCCACTAGAGTGTGCAGAAGGCCTCCCCTCTGACAGGCTCCAAAACTCACCCGGAGCACCTGCCCCCTCCCCTACTCGCTCCCCCCTCCTCTTCACCCTCACCATACGTGACAACTCCAACCTCCGGTTGCACAGCCCCAAACCTTGAATTTGGCCTGGACTTCTCATTCTAGCAGCAAATCCTGTCCTCTCTCCACAATACGTCCAAAATATGACCACTTCTCCTCACCTCCACTGCTCCCTCCATCCCAGGCACAGCGTCTCTCACTGGATGCCTTTAATAACCCCCTTGTGGATCTCCCTGCTTCTCCCTTTGGGCCTCTGGGTCTGTTTCTTTTCTTTCTCTCTCTCTCTCTCTTTTATAAATTTTATTTTATTTATTTTGAAAGAGAAAGAAAGAGGAGAGAGCACGAGCAGGGGGAGGGGCAGAGGGAGAGGGAGAGGGAGAGAGAATCTCAAGCAGATTTCCCACTGAGTGCAGAGCCTGATGTGGAGCTCAATCCCATGACCCATGAGATAATGACGTGAGCCAAAACCAAGAGTCAGATGATTAACTGACTGAGCCACCCAGGAACACCCCCCTGAGTCTGTTTTCAAAACAGCAGCCAGAGGATCCTTTGCAAATACATCAGATCAGGTTGTCCTCAATTCTAAACCCTCTACTGACTTCCCATATCATTCATATTAGGAGTCAAGTCCTTTTGAGGGCTCTCAAGTTCTGTATGACCTGGTCCCCCATTTCTCTGATGTCTTCCCACAGTCCTCCCCTTGCCCGCTTTGCTCCAGCCACATTGACCTTCTTCTTATCTTTCCAATCGGGTTAGATGTGTTTCTGCCTCAGGGCCTTTGCACATGCCATTCTTTCCACCTGGAATGTTCTACCTTTCCTCTTTCTTCAAGAGTCTGTTCAAAGGTCCCCTTCTCAGTGAGGCTTTCACTGACCACCTTTCAGAAGACAGTAAAGCCCCCATTCTTTCCCCTCTTTTAGACTTCTCTGTAGCATTCATCATCATGGGATGCACTTGGCCCACTTGCTTATTGTTCATTGTCTCCCTGACCAGACATCACATCCAGAAGGCAGAAACCCAGTCTTGTTTTCTGCTAGATTTCTAGAGCCTGGGATAGGACCTCGTGGGCGAGCAACCTGTTGTTGCCTTTTTTTTTTTTTTTAAATCAACTTTCATGCCTTGAGCTGGAAGAAGAATCACTTGCTGGTCTGAATGCTGCCTAAAACACTCTCTGCTTGTTCTGGAAGGCCTTTCCTGTGGCACCAGGGCTAAGGTAGACTGGCCAGCTGGGCTCTGAGTGCCAAGGCCCCTGTCTCCTGCCATGTGAATCCTTTTGCAGGTGGGCACAGGCGTGCTGTGGCCTGTGTTTGCTCGCCCCAGGGGGTGTGTGGAGCACACTTGGTGGCCTGGTGGCTGCTGGGTGGCTTACTCCTCTGCCCTTCTAGGGTCTCTGTGGCATCCCAAGTTGCCGCAGCCTCCTCCCTCCCCTCCTTGTCCACCACCTGAGCCCTCCGTCTGTCTTCCTGCGAAGTCACCAGGCCAGTGGGGAGGGAGGCAGGCCTGAGTGGCCAGGGGAAGCAGGGGACACCATGAGGCTGGAAGGAGGTGGCCCCTCCGGTCAGCGGTCTGGACCAGCTGCCCAGTGCTGGCCTCCCAGCTGAGGCCTCCCGCCCTGTGTGCCCCTCTCCACCTCCCCTGCCTGCCTGCTTTGTCTCTCTCCACTGCTCCCCCAGCTTTCTCTCTTCCGTTCTGCTCTTTTCTCCCCCAGTTCCTTGCTTCCTTGCTGTCTGTGTCGCCTACCCTTTCTCTGCACCCCCCTTCCCAAGTCCCTATCTTCCTGCCCCTCCCTCAGCCTCTCTCTCCCTTTCTTTCCTTCTTTCTGGCTTTCTCCTGGGTCTCTCTGTCTGTCTGTCCCCAGGCTGTGCCTGCGCTCCCTGCCTCCTTCTCTCCCTGCCGACCTGTCCCTGTCTCTTCCTTGCCCGGCCTCGTCTGTCTCCCTGTCGCCCTGCCTGTCTCTCCCCCTGCTTTCCGGGAAGGCAGCCATGATTTACGAGCTGCGGACAGGGCCAGCTGCGGGTGCGGGAGGCCTTGATTACAGTTTCCCCGAGGAAGCTGCCTGCTCGCGGATGGCAGGGTGACAGCGTTTATGCAGAGCGGCCCCGGGCTCGGAGCACGGCTGTCAGCCCTAGACGGATAGAGTGCCGGAGAAGGCCCATTACTTCATTCACACCTCTTCGGGCAAACAATAAAACACTTACACACGGCCTTGACTCCAGAGGGCCTCCCCCCAGAACATTCCCAACCTGGCCCAGGGTTTGGGCCTTTCTGATGGGAAGGAGGATGATAGGGGGTTGGGGGGATGCTGGCAGGAGTCCCTGGGGAGGCACCCCAGGCCCAAGCCCCAGACCTGGCTCCCAGCCCAGGGCTTTGACACTGTCCCAAGCCAGCCACTTCTCTCTGGGCCTCAGTCTCCGCATCTGTGAAATGGGGTATAATGCTCAGGCAGGATAGGTGAGGTGAAAAGCACGCATAAACTGTAGAGGGCCACACAAAGTCAGCGATATTCTGTTCAGGTTATCCAGGATAGAAGGGAAAGTAACCACGATTCTAAACTGGGCCCTGCCAAAAAAGGTAATCCAAGACTGACATCTGACTGGCAGAAAGCCATAAGGTTGGCAGAGTTAACCCCTTGCTGCCTGTTTCCTAGGGAAGCCCTCCACCTGGGCACCTGATACCGAGTCTTCATTCCCATGGAGGTAAAGTGGCACTTAGCAGCTCCCCTACTCTGTCCCACTCGGGGGGAAGGTGCATTTCCCCCCAGGACTTCCGGTGCCACCCAGGATGTGGAGAGAGGGCTGGTGACTGAGGTGGGCGGTCACTGAGTCTGTGTGTCTAGAAACGAGGCTGGAGCAGACAGATCTGTTACAGTGTGCTCGCTGCAACTGGGCGTGTGAACCACGTCCGCGTCTGGGACCAGGGGCTGGCGTCACCACTCTCTGGCTGTGTGACTTCAGGCAGGTGACTCGACCTCTCCGGGGCTCAGTTTCCTCATCCATATGCTGGAGAGGGTGACAACGAGTAGTCCCCGGGACAGCCGTGGGGATGAATGAGAAGATGCACAGAGAGCCAAGAGAAGCTCCCGGCACACACAGTAGGACACACCGTCCATCCGCGAGCCTCGGGCCAGCCCGTGCGTCCTGCCCCTCCCTGCTCCTCAGCCCCCACCGGCCGTCTCTGGTCTCAATTTAACACCCATCCTTGTACGAAGTGAGGTAGGAGGCCAAGCCCAGAACATAAGAGGTTGGCCCCAAAACAGATTTAACTTGGGGATTAAAATCCTTCAGCAGCCTTCCCCCATTCTCTCCCTGGCCCTCCCCCACAGCTCCCCAAAAGAGCCTGAACAAATCTGTGGGGAGCAAAGACGGGGCAGTAGGGGTCAAGGAGCCAAAGGGCAAATCTGTCTCTTCCCTTCTATCGACTGACCGACCTGTGTGGTCATACACCCCGCTAGGTCCGCGGTCCGGAACTCCACTTGCTCATGGTGTACGTATACATTCCCAATTCCCCTCACTTCTCCGAGCCTCGATTTCCCCATCTCCAAAATGGGATCACAGCTCCCGTGAACGCGAAGGGTGACTGCAGAGATTCAAGCAGGTGACACAGCAGCGTGGCCCCGAGTCCGGGGGACGTCTATTGCGCTGGGTGACAGGCGGTGTCCTAGACCCCAGGGACACGAGGACGAACCACACAAAGTGTCTGTCCTCCAGGAGCTTACACTCTGGTTGGGGGGTAGGGAGGGCGTTCATGGCCAGGGCGGTCAGGAAAGGCCTCTCTGCTTGGCTACTTCGCTTTTCCTGCCTAAATTACGAAGGCCCCACCGTCCTGGGGTTGTTCCCTCCATGGTCAGCCCACCAGATGGGCCGGGATTCCACCTGGAGCTGCTCTCCAGGGGTCCTCTGTCTCCATGCCCATAAGTTCTCCAACCAGGCCTCCGGGCAGAGAGGCCGCAGCGAAAGCAGCCTCCGCCAGGGCCTTCTGGACGCCCGTCTACTCCCGCCCCAGTGCATCTGGCCAGGCCTCCAGGGGCCCTTGTTTCTGCCCCAGCCCCACCCACCTGAGGTGTCAGCCAGAACCCCTGACCCATTGTGGCTGTAGAGGGGAGGCCCCTGGAGAGAGTGCCACCCCCCACTTCCACCAGAGTTCTCAGAGGGTACAGCAAATAGAATTGCCTTGGGCCTAACAGCAGTGAGTGGCATGGCCTGTGGCCATGACAAGGCCTCCATGCACACAAGTGACTGAGTATGGGGGCCCAGCGAGTCCCAGAGCCAAGGACCCCAGCCGCGGGGCAGCTGACCACCAGCTCACCCCACATTCCAAGGGGCCTCCCTGCAGCCCCGAGGATGAATTTCCCTAACATGGTCCCCATCCTCGGGGGTCCCCCCACTGAATGGAGCCCACTGAGGCCCAGAAATGACCCTCTAACTCTAGGAATTAAGCCATAGAAGCCAGAGCTTTCTGGATACCAAGGCAGTTTCGCCATTCTGTCCTGAACGGAAGGATTAAGGACCATAAGCTGGAGGTTGCTGAGTAGAGGTGGAAAGGGGAAGCTACTTCCCTCCCTTCGGCTCCATCAGAGGAGGCTTCTTGGAGGAGGAGACACTTTTAGGATGATGAAAGATGGTTGTGCTAAGCGACATTCCCTGAGAATGTACAATGGGCACCGTGCAGAGCCTCATGCACGGTTTCTCATCTACCCCACAGAGCAAGTCCTCGAGACACGTCCTTCCAGGCTCTCTGACTGTAGAGGACAAGGGATGCTGGAATTCACAGTGAGGGAGGGTCAGACCCAGGCTTGTCACCACGGGAGAGTCCCAAGCCTTGGCAGTGGCATGAGAGACAGAGGACATGAGAACCCAAGGCCATCCAAGCTGGACAGGACCCTCCTTGCCCACATCACCAGCGGGAAAGCAGCAGGACTGGGGCTCCCCCACTCCTACCCACCTCTATCCCTTGGGAGCTCTGGGGGAAGACTGGGCCCTGAAAACTCACAGATGTGAGGGGGAGGGAGGGTGCCGGCCTGAACCAGCCCTTTCTAAGCACCTGCTATGTTCTGAGCCTTCCCCATACCTGACCTCACATGATCCTCACCCCCACAAAGACACCATCAACCCACCACCAACATCCACAGCCATCGATAATGGATCTACATCCAACATCTATTATGCATTCATAGTTACACTAAGCGTGGAGACCAGGGCTGTTTGAGTGGGGAAGAACAAATGGAGGGGGGGTTGCAAGGCGTGGGCCGTTTTCAAGAGGCCTGTGATCCTTGGGCAGAGGCTGCCTGTGCTCAGAAAGTGACGCCAGAAAGTGGATTCTGTTTAGTGTTTTAGAAGCATTATCTGCAAATGCTACAGGAGACCAGAAGGGATCAAGGGTCCAGGAACCCGGGGGCTCCTGGAAGGGGAGGGTGCTGGAGAAAGGCCTTAGGCAAGCTTCTGGCCTCTTCCCACATGCAGACATCCTGACAGCACGTCCCCTATAGGGCCCTTGTGGGCATGGAAGGCTTTCTCCTTGGTCTCCCTGAAAATGCCCGCTTCTCCTGTATGACTGTCAGAGGGGGGCCCCTTTCCCTGGCTTTCCCCGTCCCTCCCCATTTCCTCTGGCTGTACCCGTGGCTCCCCATCCCAGGTATGTGGACGACGGCTCAAATGAAGCCCCTCACCTCACCCATTGGTCAGAAATGTAATGGCCTCTCTCCCTCTCTCTCTTTCTCAGCAGACACTGCCTAGGCGAGGAAGCAGTAAGCAATGATGTACAGAGCTTCCTGAGCTCGGGCCCGACACACAGTAGGACAGCAACAACTACTATTCTGTTGATGTTCTCGATGGGCACTGGGTAAATATTCTAAGAGGAATGTGACAGATAGGTGAGAACAGGAGGGAACACATCCCCCCCCCACACCCTGCCCCGGGGAGGGGAGGACAGGGCTGGGGGCAGCACACGCAGGGAGGCAGGCCCGTGAAGGGCCTGGAGTGGCGTGTGGATCTGAAGCCTGATGGGGGAGCTGAGGGGGAGGAGGAAGGAGGGAGGATGTGTGATCTTTCACCCAGATGGATGGTTCCAGCACCAGCCCAGACAGGTAAACAGTGGGGCTGGGGCCAGACACCCCACCCCTGCTGGCTCTGTATTGGTGACAACTCCTGTCAGGGCTTGATGAGAGGCTGCTGGCTGCTTCTGCCCCCTTGCCCTGCTAGGGGGTGGACATTTTTCCCAAAGTTGGGGGGCCAGGGTCTACTCTCATGACCCAGAAGCACAAGAAAGCACAGGGAGAAAGAGAAGAGGGGCCTTTCCCTTCTGTCCACCTCCATGGAAATTCGGAACAATGTTTGTCCTGCCAGATCCTCTGTGTTGGGGAGGCCCTCTCCTCCAGGAAGCCTTCCCTGACCTCTCTCCTTTATCTCCCCTTAGAGTCACCCCCACTTCCACAGGAATTGATCCCCCCATTGAAGGCCCCAGCTTCCCCCGTCTGTCCCATTCCCTTGACATTTGCACTAGTGTTTGTACAGCTGAAGCCCAGCTCGGCGCTCACTGGCTGCGTGGCTTCAGGAGAGATCCTGGAAGGCAGATTTTGATCCTGGATCTTCCACTTCCTGGCTTTGAAACTCAGTTTCTCCATCTGGAAAATGGGGATAGCTATAACGCCCATCACAAAGTGAGGCACTTATGCAAAGGGCTTGGCTGGGGACAGAGACGGGAACACTCCACGAGTATTAACAATGACCTCTTTGTGCAAAGGTAAGCACAGGGGCTCGCAGAGGCGGCCCCCCGCTGGGAAACTGCGCAGGGGCTCCCATCTCTCTGGGTCAGGGTAAGGGGTCTGGGAGGGAGCGGGCGCTGGGTTCAGGCACATTCCCCTGGAGTCCTGTCGACCCAGTGAGATCTGTTCACTCACATTTCCACCCCTCTCCAGTGTATTCTATTTTGTTTGCTCCATTGTATTCTTTGTGTACTGACGATGGTTTAGCTAATTAGTCTGAAGACACTCTGGCTGGATTTGGGGGGAATTAAAAACTTTCTCTTAATGGTGCCATGTTTCGGTGGGGGAGGATGTCCTTTGAAAATGTAGTTACACGTCTTTGGAATGCCCCCAAGACAATAGTTCCAGTTTTTAAAGCTTAAGATCTAGTCATCACAATGTAATTGTAGTTCATTAAATTTAAATTGCACCTTCTTGGAGGTAAGCTTTCAATTTGGGTTGTCATTATATTTTTTTAAAGATTTTATTTATTTATTTGACAGGCAGAGAGATCACAAGTAGGCAGAGAGGCAGGCAGAGAGAGAGAGGGAGGCAGGCTCCCTGCTGAGCAGAGAGCCCGATGTGGGGCTCGATCCCAGGACCCCGAGACCATGACCTGAGCTGAAGGCAGAGGCTTTAACCCACTGAGCCACCCAGGTGCCCCTGGGTTGTCATTTTAGCACAACGGAAGAGATACCTCCCCCCAGCTCAAAGTGGGACCTGCTGTAAGAGGTGAGGGGTTCAAGCCTTTTAGGCAACTGCATGGAGGACGGAGACTGACCCCCACCCCCAGAGCCTGGCCCGGGGGGCCCTGCGGCATCCCTACAGGGAGCTACCAGGACACCCCTGCATCAAGACTGGGGCCAAAGGGATGTTCGCTGCAGTCTCCTGAGTACTCCCTCATGCTTGTGGGGGAGGCAAGGTAGCGTTGCGGGTAAAAACTAGCCACCCAGGTCACTTTGGTGGTGTAGAGAGGGCTGAAGCTTAACATCCCGGAAGCACTATCCCTTCGTCTCATCCCTCTATCCAGTCTGTCCATCCATCCATCCCCCTGCCCAGCCACCTTTCCATCGTTAACCTGCACAACTCCTGCCCACCCCCACCTATCACCTAGCTACCCACCCCCTTACTCAAGTGACTGTCCAGTCACCCACCCACTTGTCGAATACGGAGTCATCTAGCCCCCCACCCAGCCATCTGCTAATCCCTCCGTCTCTCTCTCGCTCCATCCATCCAGCCACCCATCTGTCCATCAATCCAGTGAATAAATTTTTAAAAAGAAAAAAATAGAAGTAGCCGCAAGATCCCTGGGGTAAGAAAGAACAGGGATTCCAAGGATATGAAGGTGGTGAATGAAAAGGTAAAGAGAAAGAGAAGAGCATGAGGAGTGGGGCGGTGCCAGGTGATGCTGGTTCCTCCAGGCCACTGCCAGGTGTGAGTCTGGGGGCTGAGGCTGAGCCAGTGGTGCAGTGGAGGTGATGGGGCGGGCAGAGGCCAGCAGGAGCCCCAGACCCTAGAAACCCTCCATCCAGCCCTGGTGCCATCACCTCCAGCGACCAGCAGCCATGGCAGAAGAAAGAGCCGGTGCTTAAAGAAGAGAATTGGATCTGGAAGCAGCAGACCTGGGTGTGGGGTGGGCTCTACTTCTCATCGTTCATGTGGGTCTCAGTTTCCTCACTGGCAAACAGACACAGTCTTTCCATCTCCTGCATTTCAGGAGGAGCGACGGATGTTTAAGAAGCACGGCGCACAGGTGAGGTTGCCCAAAACTGAAGACATCCAGGGGTGTGGGTGGGGGCCGGGAGTGTCCACAGCTGCCCAGATGGGCTCAGCGGCCAGGGGGTGGGGTTGGGCCCAGGCTTCTGGGCTGCCTGAGGGCTCTGGCTATGGTGTCAGATGCCTCTGACAGCAAGAAGTGAGCAAAGATTATGTCGAGAAGGGAGCAAAGATTATGTCGAGAAGGGACTCAACCCCGCTTGCCCAGTGGGTTGAATCAGGAATGTCAGAACAAGACATTTAAAAAAGACATTTCCATGTGGTCGTCTGCCCCGGCAGGTGGGAGCCAGCCCCTCAGCACCCCTCTTCACTTGTGTGACCGTTGTAGGGGAGGGGACAGGGGGTCCCCTCGGAAGAGTGCGAGCTGTGGATCTGAAGCAGCTGCCTGCGGTCCCACGACCTTGACAGGGCCGGTGACCTCGTGGCAAACCCAGGATGCTTGGGTGGTGGAGAGGAAACGAGAAAACGCCCCCTTCTCTCTCCTGCTGTCCTTGCTTTGTTCCAGAAAAGTATTTAAGGCTGATGTAAAGGACCTGGCACACAGTGACTCCTCATGCATCCAAAACTGTTCCCCGGCACAGCCCCTTGGTGGCCACCATGCTCTCTGCTCCCCAGCGGGGCCAGAGACCCCAATCTCCTGTGCCCTGGGACCCGAGGAGAAGGCTGGGCTCTGGCAGCTGGCCCCAGGGCTGAGGCCTCAGAGATACGAGCTGGGCCGTGAAGCCTGCGCTGGTCTATGGAGCATCCCGGAATCTGGATGACGGTTTCTTTCCATGTGCTCATTCATTGCCCAGACTTCTGCTGAGCATAGGTTCTGGCTTCCCAGAGTGTTGGGGGGGGGGTGCGGCTGGGGGCCCTCAGGCCTCCCACTGGCCCAGACACATGGTTTACTGAGCCCTGGGCTGGGAAACGAGCAGTGGGATGGAGGTGGGAGGTGCTGTCCCGGACAGACAGACAGACAGACTGAGCTGAGACAGCCCCCAAGCTTAGTCATTGTTTCAACTTTTCACATTTGAACCCAAGACAGCAGATGTCAAACTCAGGCCCTTGCCCAGACTCCCACACCCACCCTCCCTTCTCCGGGGCCCCTCTTCCTCCTCCAACCCACCCGCCACCCGGGCCTGGAGTTTATGGATGGCTCCAACCTCCCCTGACACTATGGGATCCTCACTTCCTGTGTTTATCTTGGAGAGCGATGGGGCTCTCTCCTCTCACCCCACACAGGTTACAGAGGGTGTGCGCATGGGCACACTGCGTGCGTGTGTATTTGTGCATATGGCTTGAGGGCGTTGGTGTGCTGGAGGGCTGGGGGACAAAAAGTCTGGCTGTCCTTCCGGGACCTGCGTGTCCCCTGAGCAGGTGTGTAGGTGTGCGCAGGCTGGTGCCTCTGTCTCTGAACTTCTGAGTGTGTGTTACGGGAGAAGGGCAGTGCCCAGGGGACTGAGTGCTCCCAGGGGGCACCCCCAGGCACCAGCTCTTTCTGGCCTCGCTACATCCCACACCCTCCCATTTTGTCGGGACAGGAGGCTCAGCAAGGTGATGTGGTCAGAGCAAAGCCAGGGAGCAGCTGAGTTGGGGGAGGGGACTCCGGGACCCAAGACATTCCCTTTATTTTTCTTTCCGTAATAGCTGTGGGGGGTTTTCCCTCAATTAGGAACATAAAAAGTGTAATGAAGAAAAATAAACTTGTCCATAATTCCACCAGAAAGAACCATCATTAATATTTTTGTGTACATCCTCCCAGACTTTCTTTATACACACACACACACACACACACACACACACACACACACACACCCCTTCTTTAAGTAAAAAATAAAATTCTATTATGCATACTGCCTCCTTCCCTCCCTTCTTTCTTCCTTTTTCTATTCTTTACTTTTCATTATAGAAAAATTCAACATACGCAGAAGACAAGAGGACACCGTAAAGAACATCTGGGTGGCTCAGTTGGTTAAGCGTCTGCCTTCAGCTCAGGTCATGATTCCAGGGTTCTGGGATCAAGTCCGGCATCGGGGTCCCTGCTCAGCAGGGAAACTGCTTCTCCCTCTGCTTGCCTCTCCCCCTGCTTATACTCTCTCTCTCTCTGGCAAATAAACAAAATCTTTAAAAAAAAAAAAAAAAAAAGTAAGGGAGAGAGAAAGAAAAACAGAACACCAGCCCACAGGCACCAGGCACAGGTTCAGGCTAGAAGTCCCTGTCCCTGCCCCTGATTCCTTTCTCAGGCTGCCTCCCTCCGAGAACCATCCAGACCAAAGGTGCACAAAGGTGCGGGAGATGCTGCTCGTAGGGCTGAGCTGTAGTTCCCAGGGCACGGCTGCCAGCTTCCCGCCCACCACCTTCCTCCGACCTGCAATAGGGGAAAGGTCTGATTCCCGCCCCTTGGCAATACCAGAGGCCCCACTCTGCAGACCAGGAGGCGTCAGACGGGTCCCAGCAGGGTGGGACTTGTGCAGAGAAAGCCTGGACCTCCCCCATGTCTCCTTGTCGTGTCCATGGCCCCACAGCCAGCTCTGGCTTCCCTTTCTTTGGATCCCCTGCCTTCCCACTCCAGAAGGACATCTGCTCAGGAGTAAACAGACACCGTCACTGGAAGGCGTTGTCCCGGCCTGATGCCCTGGTTGATTTCCTGCACCGCAGTCCTTGCCCAGGAAGCACCCCAGGGGCCCGAAGGTGAGCAAGACGTGTGTAAACAGCAGACTGTCTTGGGGGCTGTAGCCAAGCCACATAAATCTTGTAGCCAAGCCACATAAATCTTGATCAGCCTCTGTCTTCTCATCTGTGAAATGGGGCTACTACTCGCACCTCCATCTCTGGATGGCTGTAAGGACTAAATAGGGTCATAGTGTGACAGGAGCTCGGTATTATTTGCTATGATCCAGGGGAGCTGATGCCTGACCCTGAAACAGTGTGCTGGTGACAGAACTGGCCCACTTGACCCAGAGGAATAAAAGAAAGGGCTCATGCTCAGGGATCTTACAGATAAATCATTAGAACACATGATAGATTGCATCCAGTGCCATTAGGAAAAGGAGTGCTGAACTGGGAAACAGATGGGGTTACTAGCTAGAGGCCCCCCTAGGGGGTTACATTTAATCAGAGGCCTGAAAAATGAGAGGTCTTGTGAAAGGTGGGGACAAGTGTGCTCCAGACAGAGGCGGCGGCATATGCAAAGGCCCTGAGGTGGGGGACGACTTTGCTGAGTTTAAGAACAGAGAGGCAGCCCAAGTGGCTAGAGCAGGGTGAGTGAGCTGAGAGGCCAGATGGCATTTGGAGGGGTGGCCCCTGGGGGTCATTCATCTTCAACCTAACTTGGGCTTGGCCAAGTTCCATTTCCCGGCATGGGAATCCCTTTGCCCCTGGACAGGGCTTGGGTCTCCATTTCCCTTTTGCCTCCCTCGGTACCTTACTTGAGGCTTAGCACCCAGGATCCCTTGAAGCCCTAGAGCCCTGGGTGGGAAGGCACCTTTTCCAGGCCTCTCCACAGTTTGCAGCCCTGACTTGGCCTTGACCAGTGCGTGCAGTGGGCCCAGGGCCAGGCCGGGGCTGTGGGAGGCCAGTTTCCCTCCTGCTTTCATCTGTGGGCAAGATCTCTTTCATCGGGTCTGTTGTTTTTAGACCGTGTGCTGGACTGTGGACAGTGAACAAGAGTTCAGGAACGCACCCCTATAAATCTGCACAGAATAAAGGAACGGTCCAAGCGTCGGGGTGTCCGATCCTCCACGGGCCTCCCCTCCCCCGTGTCCCACTGAGGACTCCTTGGGGCCCGCTGTCAGGGGACACGCTGGGAAAACTGAGGAGCCTGGGCGGGTCACAGACAGAGTGAAGAACTGGATGGTATCAAACCGGGCACCAGGGGAGCAGGGCCGGGCTCATCATCACGCAGCATGTCAAGCCAGAGCTGGACTAGAACTGAAGGCTTCAGACTCCATTCTGTGGAGGGCCAGAGCCTCTGCCAGCTGTCGGGCACTGCAAGGAAGATGAGCAATTGCTGTGGAAATACCTGCGTGTGGGCTGGTACACCAGGCCAGAGTCGGGAAGGCGGACCAGCTGGGTGATCTTGGGCAAGTCCATATCCCCTTGGGCAAGTCCGTACCCCTGGGGCCTTTGTTTTCTCCTCTGTAAGATGATGGGAGGCTCCGAAATCACGACACCATATATGTGGAGGAATTCTGCGATCCTCCATCTGCTTCATCTCTTCAAGCCTCTTCATCTTTGTCTTCTAACGATTTGTTGTATTTTAACCAGCCAGCGCTAGGCTCCATCCTCACAGGAACATTCTCTTCCTGCCCAGCTCGGGTTTAAGGTTGGGGGTAGGAATCAGACTAACTCACATGAGATCTTTAGCAGACAGCTCAGTGTCAATCCAGCATGTGGAGTTAGCTTGCATGCCTCCGCTGACAAGCAGCTCACCACTGAGTGCGGCTGCCATGTTCCATGTGGAAGAGCTCTGACCAGTTAGAAAGTGCCTCTTACAATGAGCTGATGTCAGCTCTCCCTGCCGATGCCCTGCACCTGGACTAGCATAGTTACTTACCCATTTCATTGGGGATCCTTCCAGAAGGAAGGAAACCCAAACAGGTTTCCCTGCCAGCTATAAGAAACCAGGCTGACTCTGGTTTGTGGGGCTTTTCTCTTCTCTTTGCTGAGTTTTCTACAATGAGTACATGCTGCTTTTTCTATTTCTAAAATTCATTTGAAATTATATTATTTGTGACCACCCAAGAATACAGAATATAAGAAGAGGAAATACAACTCTTTCCATGCTTCTCCCTTCAAACCCTACTCTTACTCCAGGTCTAGAGAACGTCGTTCCCAACTTCTTGGTATCTTGGGTTATGTGTACACAGAAACACAGAATAGCCTAGAGAACACAGAGAAGACTGCACAGTGTGGGGGTTGACCTTGCTTGTACCCTGCATGTGAAGCCTCTCTCTTAACCTCAGTTTGCTCATCTGTAAAATGGGACAACTATGGTGCCTGCTACGCAGGATCGACATGAGGGCCGGTGGGGTGTGGGGCGGGGATTAATGCACACAACGTGCTTAGACCTGGGCTGAGCACCTGTGAGCCATCACAGGTGTTTTGTTTTTTAAATTAAAAACAAATGGGATCATATGTACCTTTCTTTTTGTAGCTTGAGTGTTTCATCGTGGCCAGCTCTCCTTAGGGACACAGGGAGATCGATCTCATCTTGTTCACGGCTGCAGAGTGGCACGCTGTGGGCCTGCACCTGTGACTTACTCACTTTTAATACCGGGAAAAGTCACTTTTACAGGAAAGCCCCAGGACGAGGTCCTGAGGCAGCTTGTGGCCACAGGCGGTATCATTTTTTCCCAAGAGAACGCTCTGATTCTCTCCTCGGTGGCCCCTGGTGGCTGTGAGCAGGCCAGGCTAGCTCTGAGGAGCAGGAACCAGGCTCTGACTGAGAAGGCATCTAGCTGGGCACAAACAAAATTTGGCCCTGGTGGTGGCAGTGGTTGGGAGAAGGCAGGTACAGAGGGGATGTGACCCAGCTGTGCTGTGGTGTAGCTAGGGCCCTGCAGAGAGGGGGCATCCTGTGGGCAGGGCTGGTCAGGGAAGGCTTCCTGGAGGAGGCACAATCTATGTGGGATCCTGAGGAGTAACAGGGAGTTGGACAGAAGGAGAATGGGTTGGGGGACATGTCCTCATGGCAGACATGAGACAGGGAGGAATATAGGATGTCTAGAACTAATGGTCCTCATAAGGGAAGAGGAAAGACCTCAAACACCAGGCCGTACGTGGGAGACCAGACCAGCAACGAGGAGCCACTGAAGCTTCTAGAGAGGGGGAGTCTCCACTCTGTATGACCCAGAGAAAAGCTCTAAGCTTCTCTAGTCTTCAGCTGCCTGGGGGTTCTGGAATAGACTTGGAGGACATGTGGGGGGCTACTTAAGAGTTGGAATTTGGGATCCGGCCACTTCCTCTAATCAAGGGGACCCAGAAGAAGGGGGGCAATCCCAGAGGTCAGTCCCTGCCTTCAGATCCCTACTTCACAGAATTCAAACAGTTTCCTTTCCTTTTAACCTGCCGGCTTTCCAGGGAAATCTGATTTTGCAAACATGTTTTCTTAGCCGAGGGGAAATGAGCGCTATGCAAACAATGAAGATGGGCCTGGTGATAAGGGCCTCCCGGTTGTCCTGGCAGTCCGGCCTGAACAGGGGGAGAGAGGGACTGGGGTAGGGGTGGCCCCGGCTCCACTGGCTGCCTTAGGTGTGGAGGAGACACCGGGCCTCAGATGGTCCAGCTGGGTGGGGCCTGGCGCATGATCTCACCCACAGATGGGGACCTGGAGGCCCAGGGAGGGAAGAGCCTTGCCCTGGGGCACTCAGGCTGGGGGCCTAACATCCGGCAGCACCATTTGCCCTCTCCGGCAGGAGGGCTGGGCAGACTCCCTTCTGTCTGGAGGTAGAGGCTGGCTGGTGGGAGGCTGGCGGGTCCTCTCTAGGTCGGGCTGTGTGGAGAGGGAGGGGCTGAGCACTTGGAGTCCAGGAATGGGGCAATGAGGGCCATGGAGCAGAGGTGGTTCTGTCCCAGCACCGGTTTTGACCTTCATGGAGGAAAAAATGGGAGAGGTAGCTGGCCAAGCCATTGTTATAGAGACCGTGCAAGACCCAGGGCTCAGGTATGGTCTGTAGGGCCCAGGTGACAAATTCTGAAGAGGGGTGGGCCCCTCCCTCTCCCTCCCTGTGCCCACGTCACTGTAAGTCCCATGGCCACTGTGGGACCTAGAAGCTCAAGGTCAGTGAGGGCGAGGGTGAACACACTTGGAGAGGCTTTTCCCCAGGATCACCTATGACATGACTGAGGGAGTAATAAGGCACCTTAAGATGTTAAGAATATGAGCAGGGGCTCCTGGCAGGGGAGGGGGGGTGCGGGTGGCTCGGTCAGTCACGGGACCAACTCTTGGTCACAATCAGGTCATGATCTCAGGGTCGTGTGTTCAGGCCCCATGGTAGGCTCCACACTGGGCATAGAACTTACTTAAAAAATGAAAAGGAAAGAATATAAGCAGACCTGTTCCCAGGCACCCTGGGTAGGGCGCCTCCTTGGGAAATGCGGGAAGTAGAGAGCCTTCTGGCTGGGGGTGGGGAGGGGATTCTAGGGGGAGGGGAGCTGTAAGAACCTTTCTTATCTGGGCATTCATGTCAGAGTGACCTCCTGGGGACCTGCAGGCCGGTGAGGCCTGGGGACATTCGGGGTTTCCCATGAGGGATCCCCACCCCTCACAGCCCTCAGTTCCCGATGAACAAGTCTGCTTTGCTCTTTGGGGTGTCTGGCACTGTGCCAGGAGCTGGCAGCCTGGTAGGGCTAGGGTCTGTTCCGTCTTGCAGATAAGGCAAACCCAAATCTCCCACACTGCCCCAAAGGGCCCTCAAGAATGACGTTCCCTCCCCCCTCCACAGCTTGCGCTCCTTCCAGAAGCTGTTCACAGAACGGAATTCCTGCTGCTGCTGCAGGGGACGGAAGCTGGGGGACATTGCTGGGTTGTCCGCACTCGCGGAGATGCCCGTGGCTTCAGCAGAGGGCCTGGAAAGAGTACTGAGCTCCCCGGAGGCCCCACAGCCCCCCTCCCCCATCAGCACCTCCTAAACCCCTCTGGGAACCAGGGGTACAGATACACATCATTGCATCTTCCTGGGCGCGCCCGTGTCCCTTCCACCGGCTTTGTTTACAGTAAGATGCCAAGGTCAGCTCCGCCTATGTCACACACCAGACCAGCAAAGATGCACGTCTTCACCTGACTTAACCTTGAACGATGCCAATCAAAAGGCCAGAGCCCCCAGCTTCCTTTTCCTGGTCATCACCCTTTCCTGAAGACAATCTCCCTTGTAAAATCTCTAAGCCCCAGTTTTCCCACCTATAAAATGGGGGTCACAGAAACAACACCTCCTGGGCCTGTCATCTGTCTCCAGTGACTGACACGGGCCCTGAGCAAACCTAAAAACCAAGGTTCGCCTGCTTCCTACCCTATATGTGACTAGGCTCCCTGTCAGCCTCTTATCCAAGCCAGGGCCGGCAGCAGCCCCCGGGGGGGGCCCTGCAGGGTCCAGATCCAGGCGCCTCCATGTCCCAGCTGACTTCCCAGTGACCTGAGACTGGGTCCCTGTGCCTCGTAGGGCCGCTGTGGGCCCCTGTCTAGAATGGGGACAAGAGCGGCCCCTCTCTCACAGAGTTGTTTTGAGGATTAAATGAAACTTGGCCCGGGACCTAGCACTGTGTTGACGCTCCATAAACATCAGACACGAGTGCTGCAGAGAAGCGCTGTGAACACAGGGAAGGGAAAGTGTTTGGCCCCCGGGGAGGCCACATCCATCGCACTTTATTAAGATCATAAGTGCTTTTAACAAGGCAAACAGCAGACGGCAGGCAGCCTGCCAGCGTGCACCAAGAACTCGAGCCCCGTCCGCCGAGCCCCTGACATCAAAACAACAGCAGAAAGGGCCGAACATCAAAGAATGAACAGCAAGTCCAAACATTTCACTGTGCTCTTATCTTAATTAAAGCAAGTCATATGCGGGGGTTTTTGATGATACAAGTTGAAAAGCCAGGTTCTGGTTTTATTAGTTTTGCCGACACCCACAGAGAAGTTTGTGACTTGCCCAAGGTCACCCAGCAGCCTGGGGCCAGACTCAGGGCCCAGGCCCAGGCCTCAGATGCTGGAGCCAGGGCCCCTTTCCATAACCCCTGCCTTCTCAGACCTGCTTGAGCAGCTGAGGTCCGAGGCTGGAGTGTCAGAGAGAGACACTCGTTCATCTGTCCATCCGTATATTTAATACTATTTACTGAAACCCTTGCAACTTCCAGGCGCTGTTGTAGGCTCTGGGGATACAGCAAGGAACGAGACAATCTAGGGAGGGAGGGGAAGGAAAGCAGATGCCGAGAAATAATGACATAATTATTTCGTAGCATACAGTAAATGCTACCCCCTGTTTTCCTTCTCTTTGAATCTGAGCTCTGGGACCACCGGGTCCTGGGTTGAGAAAATGCCAGGGAGGAGCTTCTAGAATGCATTCCAGGTTTAAACCAGCTTCCCGCCCTCCAGACTCTCACTTTGGGAGCCCAGGCCCCACAGTCTGAGGAAGCCCAAGCTGGCCCCAAGGGGAGAGACCCACTACCGGTCAGGTGACTTGCTCCATCCTGGCTGGGGACCCCCAGCCCCAATCAACCAGCCCCAGCTGCTGAGTTCTGCCCACACTGCAAACTCATGAGCAAAACAAAGGATTATTGCATTTGAAATCAGTAAGTTCCAGGGTGGTTTGTTACACAATAATCCACAGCTAAAACATCACATTTCACCTTTACGGGGGCGGTCCAGTGAGGACCCCCATTTCATAGCTGACGAAACTGAGGCTCAGAAAGGTAAAATGACCTGCAGAGGGTCACACGGGAGACAAGCGGCAAGGCCACAGTCAATGACTTCAAATCAGATCAATGGCAGGGTGACCAGTGGCATTTCCATGAACGCCTTCCCTGTGCAAAAGGAGCAAACTCCAAAAGCAGATTTCCAGCCTTGGGAAAAGGCGACCAAGGGGGTCATTTTTGAGCAACGGGGGGTTCCAGTGTTCTTAGAGGTAAGTGTACCACCTAGATGGGTATCTGCTGTTTGTTCTGTCCAAGGAAGAGTTCATATGGTCCTTTCTGAGGGGAGCAGACTCTGTTTTCCCATCTGCTAAAGGGGAATGGTAAAACTTTCTGGAGATGGGTTTACTGGTTAGCATCCCCTGTCTTCCCAGAGTTCCTCATCTGATGCCAACATCCCATTTGGAAGGAAGTGAATTAAGAGCCAAGACTCCCATGTTGGGAATTGTAGCACAAGGAAGCCTACGGTAGGCTGGCAGCAAGGGGACAAAACCCACCCCCGAAAGCTCCGTAAGTAATGCCTACCCCGAAATTGTTGCTTTTGAGCCTGGAAGGGGCCTGGAAAGCTCCAGGCTGGGAGGCAGGAGCTCCGGGTCCTGGTGACCCTCTCTGTGAGCTTGGGCAAGAAACTGTCCCTCTCTGGAATCTGTAGAGACATCGAGAGGATGGGCCAAATGATCTGGAAGATCCTGATGGTATCCTACAGGCAGGGATGACCAAGCTTCCCCACCTCCCACGCCCCACCCTCCACCCCCAGGAGCTCACAGAATTTATCCCTTGGGCTGTTTCCGGAAGCGATGATGTAGGTGAGCTCCACTGGCAAGTTCTCCTCCTCCCCCTTCAACTCCTCCATTGTCATGGGCATTATTTATCTGGCTTTCAGAAGGGCCACCCAGAACTCTTTATAAAGATAAAAATATCATAACTCAAAGCTTCCACCAGCCATCCAGTCCCATCTGCACGATGGAGGGCTGCACATAATGGTCTGTTCCTTCTAGCTCCGACCCTTGAGGGTCTTGCAAAAGGAGGGGGTGCACTTGAAATGTCAAACGGCAGGTAAGGATGCGGACGCTGGCGTTTCCTTTGTGCCAGGCGCCTTGCTGACATCAGCTCGTTCGCTCTGCACAATAACCCCACAATGGGGTCGACTGTCAAAGGAAGAAACTGAGGCCCGGAGAGGGGAAGTAAGTGTCCAGGATTGCAGGGCTGGCAATGGGCTTTCAGACTCAGGCAATCTGCCTCCTCATCCTTGATTCTGAATAATTGGGCTATTTTGCTCCCCGGCAACAAAAGTACTCTCTGACTGTGACTCTGGTTGCCTCTGCCCTTTACAGAATGCCTGCGTGCTAGGCATGGGGCCAGGACTTTATCTTTTTGGTTCTAAAAAAAATAACCACGCTGCAGAACAAATCAACCCAAAACTCGATGGCTTAAAGCAATGACAGGTATTTATTTTTCTCATGAATCTACAGTTTGGGCAGGTCTCAGCGGGGACAAGCGCGTTTCTGCTTTTGCCGGGATGACTCCAGCACCTGCGGCAGGAGCAGCTGGGGGGCTGGCCGGGCATCTCCTCTCTGTCTTCTCGGGGACTCGGGACCCTTTCCACAGGGCCTCTCCAGCCCGGCGTCCTCGGGGATGTCAGGGTTCTTACTGGGTGGCCGGGGGCTCCACGAGGCCGGAGCGAAGCCGCATGTCTCTTCTGACCCACCCCGCCATACTGTGCTAGGTACAGACGAGCAGTTTAGATTGGAGGGGAGGAGAATCGAACCCCCAGATCTTGATGGCAGGTGTGGCCGAGGATATGTGGCCATCGTTCACTCCCCCATGTTTATACCCTCGTTTAGGGGTCTTTACAACAACCCTGGAGATTCGTTTATGCGCAGACGGTTCTGGAGCCCGTCCTGGCACACATGGCTGTGGTCCCTGGGAGAGAGCAGTGAACGGGGATGGTGTTACACGCACTTTGCAGATGGACTGCAGGAGACTTACAGAGGTTTCAGAGTCAGTGAAATAGCCCAGCACTTGCCCTAGGACTCTCACTGATCCTTGACAATGGGTCTGGGGTGGGTGCTGTGATTGCCAGCTTTGACGTGGGGAGCAGGTTTCTGGTCCTGGCCCACAGGATGCTAGCTAAGTAATTGCCCAGCACCCCATGCTGCCTGATCTCGGGGTGCTCTGACAGATGCTCAGGCCCCACTGGACACAGTGGCACCCCTTGGCAAGGGCCAGGCTGGTGGAGGAGAAGGCCCGTTGGTGCTGCTAAGAAGACAGCCCTGATGAGTGTGTGAGGGAGGGACGGGCAGGAGCACAGAGAATGGCCCAGCCTGAACCGATCACCACGGCAACCACTGGGGCTGTCTGGAGCCAGCAGCCTGCCAGGCCTTGGCCCCACAAAGCCCAGGAGGGAGGCAGAGGGGGCGGGCCTGGCAGGGCATAAATCAGGGAGTTCTATGCCCCTGACTCCGGGCAGACGATTTATGGGGCTGCTCAGAGCCCACTGGATGCACCAGGGAGAGGGGAGAGGATCTCCTCATTCCCACCACCCCGGGGGCCCCCTGCTTGGTGCGGGTTGGGCAGGAAGAAGCGCCTGAGCCTGGGAGCCCCTCCAGGCCACCCTCAGTGTTGCCGGAGGCCCCTGCCCCCATCCCTTTGTGCCACTGCACCAGCATGCTGCCCCCCAGGCTGACAGTGAACAATTTAAGAAGCAAGTCTTATCCTTAACTGCTTGAGATGCTTGCTGGTCTTTTCTATCCTATTTCTTTTGTAAAATACTGATCAGGCCCCACTAAATTAATGTCATGCCTCAGAATAGTTTGGGACCTGCCGTTAGATAAAGGCTGAGCCAAAGGAAACCAGAGAGGAAACTGAGGCTCACTCAGCCCTCCCTCCCCTCCTACATGGCTAGAACAGACTCTACATTCATCATCTCTTTCATCCTCTCCGCCAGCACCTGGGTCTGCCTCCAAAGCTTAAGCTTGTTCTGCTATCCACCCAACCATTATGGCACCCAAGACAGAACCATCTTCCTTGAGAGGTGATGAGCTGCCCATCTCTGGAGTCATCCAAGCTGATGTTGAACGACTCTCTGCTACGGTGCTTCAGGGGATCCCAGAGTTCATCAGACCTGATGTCTCTGAGTTCATACAGGGTGGGAGGCAGGCAAATACTGATTATGTGCCCACATGGAGCCGCGGACAGAAAGCCAGCCAGGGCCAGCTGGGGAGGGCTCAGAGTTTCCTGCTGGCTCAGACAGACAGGGAAGCAAGCATGTCATCAGGAAGACAAGTGTGGCCGGTGGGAGCCTGGCGGAAGCAGCAGAGGCAGCTGAGCTTAGAGCTCTCCCCGTCCCAGCATCTTTGCTCTCACCTGCCTGGACCTGAAGGTGTTCACCTGACGCCTGGTTGGGCTTCTCGTTGTCCAACAAGTCCCACCAGCAACCCTGTCAGCCTACCACCTGCTCCTGAAAAGATCTGCTCCTCTCGGCTGCCCTCTCAGCCCTTTGCCTCCAGAAAGAGGTTCCTCTTCCCAGACCCTGCAGAGATGCTACGGACAGCTACGGATAGGTTCAGCTCCAGACTTGGGTGGACTTGCTCCCAGCCCCTGTTCCGCCCCTCACCAATGTGTGACCTTGAGCAAAACACTTCCCCTCCCAAGCCTGGTTCTTTTGTCACTAAAATGGGCCATAATTTCTACCTTGAGATTATTGATAAAGGAAGATGTCTATATTACATTAAGTTACAAAGGCAGATATGTTCTCATGTTTGTTAAAAATGAAAACCAAGAACCATTTATATGTTTGCTATTTATGGAAAAGCTTGGAAGGGAACAGGAATTAGAAGTGGTATGAGAAGGGGGAGAGGTGGAGGTTTTTAAAATTTCATACTCTATGCACTCCTAAATTATGTGGAAAATTTTAAAATCAATAATCATGTATTAATTTTATAACAAAAAAATGGAAACTTAAAAAATGTGCTGCCCACTGCCACCCCTGAACATTTGTTGACCATCATCTGGCCTCCCAAAGGAAGGAATGTGGCATTTCAGGCAGAGGGGCGTGAATATGAGGGATCCTCCTCTCTCGGCCTGGGAAAAGGCTGCCTTTGAACCTCACACCAATCCCAGGAGGTAGTGTATCGTTACTGGCATTTTACAGAGGAGACAACAAGGTTTGGAGCTGAAGGCCTTGTCCAAGGTCCCCGGGGCTGATGAGGGGCTCCTGTGCCTGTTGGAATGGGAGTGGATTACCACTCTGGTGACGGGAGGGAAGAACCAGGAACTGAGGTATGAAATGGGGGAAGGGAAGTCTGGACATGGCCAGCCTTCACTGCTCTAGGCCTGAGCTGAGTCCTTTTGATCACAGATGGAATCTTCATCACAGTCTCCATCTCCTCAGGGCATCCACACTGGCTGTTCCTTCTGCCTGGAATGCTGTTCCATCAGATGTCTGAATTTTGGGTTTTCTCAACAATCAGGTCTCCTCAGAGAGGCTCACCTAGGGCCACACCAGTGACGCACACAGACCCCAGCCAACCACCTCTCACCGTGTGTCCCCTTTCCCGCTCTCTGGGGCACAATGCCACTCTGGCTTTGCTAGGTTATCATCTGCGTCCTCCTTGGAATGTCAGTCCTGTGAGGCAGTCATTCAACGCACTCAGAATGAGTCCTCATGCATACAGCAGGTGCTCAGTAAGGCTCTACACCACCCACATCCCCACAGCACCCCCTTCCTTCCTGTGCGCCTTGACCAACACTTCTAACTGCCAACACCTGCAATTCTCATCTGGGGCCTTTCCAGCCATCTGCACGTGCCATGTCCACACAGTAGTCAGGCCAGAGAGCCGGGGAGGGGGTGTGTCCCCAGGAGCATCCTTTAGGCAGGCATGGATGGAAGCTGGTGACGAATACCCCAGCCCCTTCTCCTCAGTGGGGGACTCTGAGGCTTGCTATACACTGTCTCCCTGTCCCCCATGGCCCGCTGGGGGGAGCATATGGCAGTTTCCCCCAGTGGCAATCTGTTGAACTCCCACACGGCCTCTCTGTCTACGGCTCCTCCTAACCTCCCCGCCACCGAGCTGTACCAGCCTCGTAGGGAATAAAATACCACAAATTGTGTGGCTTAAAACACCGGAAATGGATTCTTACACAGCTCAGGACACTGAAAGTCCAAAATATTCCCCCCCTTGGCATCTCTGGCCTGGGGTGGGGTAATGTCTCCATCGGCTTTGGCTGTCACGTGGTATTCTCCCCACGTCTCTGTGTCTTCACATAGCTGTCTTCCCTCTGTGTGTAGCCCCGTGTGTACCCCTGTGCCCCAGTCTCCCTCATCTCATAAGGACAGCCGTTATGAATTAGAGCCTGCCCTAATCTAATACTTCTTCTTAACTTGATTACACCTGCAAAGACCTTATTTCCAAATCCACTCTCATTCCCTGGATCTGGGGCTTAGGACTTGAACCTATTTCTTGTGGGGCTCAGGGACATAACACTTTCTCTGCCTCAGTCTCCCCTTCTCCAGGGGTCTTCCTGGGATCACTTCCCAAATACTTGCCCTCAAATCCTCATCTTGAGTCTCCTTCTGGGGAAGCCCAGCCTAAGACAAAATTGAATGAATGAATGAATGAATGTTGAATGAATGAATGATACTTGACAGAGGAGGAAACTCAGAACAGTGAGAGCCTTTGCTCAGGGACTGACGTTGACGCTGGTGAACATCAGAGCTCGGACTTTGACCTAGGTCTCTCTGTTTCTAGAAGAGCGACTATGGAGGGCTGTTAACAGCATAGTTGTTTTGAAAGGTGGTGAGCTCCCCGTCCCTGGAAGCCTTCAAATGTGCCAGTGGGGAATCGCTGCACAGGACTGAGAGCTGGTTTGGGTGACCTCAAAGGCCCGACTAGCCCTGACATCTGAGTCTGTACATTTTAAGAGCATGTGGTAAAAAATCCAGGCCTCAGGGTCGGAGAGCAGAGTAACCTTCCCCTGACCTCCCCAAAGCCTCTCAGCAAAGCCAAGTTTCTCCAGAATCAGCCTTAATTTGATGTCTCTTCTTCTCGTTTATTAAAGGGACACAAAAGAGACAAAACCACTTGAATTGTCCCCCAGACGTGCTGGCTATAAATGTCTCCATAAAAGGGCCCAGCCTGGGCTCTGGTGCCCAGCAATTAGAGCTGCTCGGAGACCCGCCCAGACAGCCAGCCCGAGGTACCTCTTCGGGCTCCTCCCTGCTCAGGCAGGTCACTGCCAGCAAGAGTCCCTCTGGATGGGCAGGCTGTAGACCCCAAGGCTCATCCAGGAGCCCAACAAACAGGCTGAGCAGAATCTCGTTCAAGCATAGGGGCCGTCCAGCTCTGGGTGGGGTGGGGGGCATGTTCCCCAATTTCCTTCAAGGTTACAGCAAACCCAGCTAGGAGAGCAGGGATGAGGGATGGTTTCAAGACATGCCTCCAGTTTTAGGAAGAAGAGTGGGAATGTCAGATCCTTGTTCTCCTCCTCAAGGGCTGTCATCGCTCCCTACTGCCCAGGGAATGATGCCCCAATCCTAGGTCTGGTTAGAGGAAGAAGGAGGAAGAGAGAGAGACCTCGCTCTAAATGTAAAATCTAGAACACTCTGTAAAACAGAACGGCAGTTACAAGCACAGACTCTGGTTCAAATCTGAGCTTCTCTACTTACTAGCTGTGTGACTTTAGGCAAGTTGTTGGACCTCTCTGAGCTTCTGTATCCTTGCCTATCAGATGGGTTGATCATAAAGGTACCTACTTCACTAGGTTGTCAGAATGCTTAACTTTAGAGTTAACCCACGAAAAGCCCCTAGCACAGTGCCTGCCACCTGGTAGGACCCAATAAAAGCTAAGTTGAACCCCTGCTGGGGAGTCCCTGTGTGGCCTACACTGTGCAAGGCATCTCACATTGACGGTCTCATCGGACCTTCCCCTCCTGAAGTAGAGATCAGCATCGTCCCCATCTTGCTGGGGACAAGACTGGAGTTCCCGTGGCATTGGAATCCTGGTTTCTCTGACTCCAGGCCCCCGGGTCTTGCAGTCCCCAGATGGGAAAGCCAGGTCTGTGTCTGTGGCAGCCCCACAGGGACCACTGTTTCCTCCATTTGTTCCTTCTTTCCTCCTTCATTTGTTCATTTAACAAACATGTATGGAGGTCCTGCTGCAAGCCAGGAGCTGGGTCAGACCCTCCAGGATAGAGGCCAGCGGGAGGGTGGGGCACTGTGCTGTGCCCTCAGGGGTCTCACAGCCTACCTTTCCCTCTGGCTTCCTCCAGAAACAATGGGCTTCAACCCCAGAGTTGCAGAGTATACTGATCCCTCCAACTTAGCTCCAATGTTTCTCTCCAGGAAGCTTGTCCCAGTCTATTCTCTCAATCCAATCATCACAGTTAACGTTTCCTGATACAAAACTGTATGCCAGGCACGGGACAGGCATTCAGATTCTCTCTCTGCACCTGCCCCCTACATGCACACACACTCAATCATCAATCAATCAATCAATCAATCAAAAAAAGAAAGACATGGTTTGATAAGCTTTGACACATGTCCACACTTATGAAACCGACATTACAGACAAGATGGTCCCTTCATAATTCCCCTTCCCTCAGGCAGCTACTGATCTGCTTTCTGTCATTAAAGATCACTTCGTATTTTCTAGAATTTTACCCCAGTGGAATCATATACGTGACCACTGACTTTTCACTCAGCGTAATGATATTGAGATCTCTTCATGTTGTCTTGTATATCAGAGTCTGTTCCTTTCTGTTGCTGAGTACTAGCCCACTGTATGGATATACCACAATTGATCAATTCACCCATTGATGGACATTGGGTTTTCCCAGTTTGAAGGCTGCTATGAGAATTTACGTACAAGTCTTTGCATGGCTATATGGGACATATGCTTTCTTTTCTCTTGAGTAAATACCTAGATTACTTGGTAGGTGTATGCTAACTTTATAAGAAACCGCCAAACTGTTTTCCAAAGTGTTCGACCATTTTATATTCCCACCAGTAGCATATGCGAAATACAGTTGCTCAGTGTCTCTCCAACCCCTGACATGTCAGTCTTTCAGATTTTTGCCATCCTAATTTGTGTGTAGTAGTATCTCATTGTATTTTAGTTTGCCTTTTCCTAATAATTAATAATATTGAACATCTTTCCACATGCTTATTGACCATCCGTATATCTTCTTCAGTGAAGTGAATGTTCAAATATTTTGCCTATCAAAAAAACTGGGTTTTGCATTTTCTTATTCATGGTTTTGAAAGTTTTTAAAATATATCCTGTATATAAGAACTTTACCAGATAAATGATTTGAAAAATTTCCTCCCAGTCTTTGGCTTGTCTTTTCATTCTCATAACTGTGTTTTTTGAATATTAGACCTTTTAAAAACATATTTTTAATAAAGAACAATTTGTCCACTTTTTCCTTTATAGGTTATACTTTTGGCAGCTCATCTAAGAAATATTTGCTTAACCCAAGGTCACAAAGATTTTCTCCTATATTTTCTTCTACAAATTTTATAACTTTAGATTTTACATTTAGATTTATGATCTTTTTGAGTTCATTTTTGTATGGTATGAGGTAAAGATGAAAGTCCTATGCTTTTGTTCATTTTTCCTTCTTCCTTCCTTCCTGTCCTCCTTCCTCTTTTTTTTTTTTTGCATGTTGATATTCAATTGTTTTAATATTATTTGATTTAAAAAAAGACTACTTTCTCTACTCAGTTGCCTTGGCACCTTTGTCAAAAATCAGTTGTTCTTGTGTGTGTTGGTCCATTTCCGGATTTCCTTTTCTATTCCATGTATCCATTTGTCTATCTCTATGCCAATACCACTCATTGCTGCCCACAGGAACTTTAAAATAAGTCTTGAAATCGGGTAATGCAAGTCCTCTCACTTTGTCCTTTTCCCAAGGTGCTTTGACTACTGTAGGTCCTTTGCATTCCCCTGTGACTGTTGGAACCAGCTTGTCAATTTTTGCACAAAAGCCTGACAAGATTTTGATGGGGAATGCATTGATTTATAATTAATGTGGGAAGAATTGACATCTTTATAATATTGAACCTTCTAACCCATGAACAGAGATAAATATGTTCTATCTCCATTTTTTAAAAATATTTTATTTATCTGACACAGAAAGAGAGAGTGACAGGACACAAGCAAGGACAGCAGCAGAGGGAGAGGGAGAAGCAGGCTCCCCGCTGAGCCAGGAGCACTATGTGGGGCTCGATTCCAGGACCGTGGGCTCCATCCCAGAACCCTGGGATCACAATCTGAGCCAAAGGCAAATGCTCAACTAATAGAGCCACCCAGAGACCCCAGCTCTCTCTCCATTTACTTAGGTTTTCTTTGATTCTCTCAGCAATGTTTGGTAGTTTTCAACATACACTTTTGAGCACCATTTTTCTGTATTTTATATTTTCTGACACTAGTGGAAAAGGTATATTTTAACCTCAGTTTCTGATTATTCATTGCTAATATAAAGAGATATAATTAATTAATATTGATCTTGTATCCTGCACTCTTTCTAAACTTAATGACCAATTTTAGTGTGCATTAGATTTTCTAAACATAGTAATAAGTCATTAGCAACACTTTTACTTCTTCCATTCCAATCCATGTGTCTTTTTATTTCTTCATCTTCCCTTACTGCACTAGCTAGACCTTTCAGTACAGTGTTGAATGGAAGACGTGAGAGCAGACATCCTTGTCCTTTCCTGATCTTAGAGAGAAAGCAGTCTTTCACCATTGAGTACATTTTTAGTTGTAATTTTTTTTTCATTTGTTTGTTTGTTGGTTTGGCAAGTATCTTGGATCAAGTTAAGGAAGCTCCCTTCTATTTCCTAATTTTTGGAGAGTTTTTGTAAGAAATGGATGTTGAATTTTGTCAAATACTCATTCTGCATCTGTTGGGATGACCATAGAGTTCTTTTTTTGGTTTGTGAATATGGTGAATTACATCAATTAATTTTCATGTGGTAAGCCAACTTTGTATTCAAGGGATAAACCCCACTTAATTATGCTATTTTTATACATTGTCAGCTCAAATTTGAAAAAAAATTGTTAAGAGTTTTTGCATCTTTTGTTCATGAAGAATATTAGTTGTAGTTTTCTTTTTTCATAATGTCATCTTCTGGTTTTAGTAGAAGGGTAATTGTGGCCTTATAGTGTGAGCAAGGGAGCATTCCCTCCTATTACAATTTGCTAGAAGAGTTTGTGTACAATTGATAGCACTCTTCCTTAAATACTTGGTAGAATTCACTAGTGAAGATGAAAGTTTTCTTTGTGGGAAGGTTTCTAACTTAACTTCAATTTCTTTCTTCTTTTTTTTTCAAGTGGGCTCGAATGCAGGGCTTGAACTCACAACCCTGAGATCAAGACCTGAGCTGAGATCAAGAGTTGAATAGTTAACCAATGGAGCCATCCAGGCACCACTCAATTTCCTTAATACACATAGGGCTACATCTATTTTAGTTTGAGCACCCTTTGGTAGCTTGTGTCTTTCAAGTAATTTGTCCATTTCATCAGAGTCATTAAGTTTATTGGCACAAAGTTATTAATAATATTCTCTTGGGGTGCCTGGGTGGCTCGGTGGGTTAAGTCTCTGCCTTTGGCTCAGGTCATGATCCCAGGGTCCTGGGATCGAGCCCCACATCAGGCTCTCTGCTCAGCAGAGAGCCTGCTTCCCCTTCTCTCTCTGCCTGCCTACTTGTGATCTCTCTCTCTCTCTGTGAAATAAATAAATAAAATCTTTAAAAAATATTCTCTTATGATTCTTTAAATATCTATAGAATGTGTAAGGATGTTATCTTTCTCGTCCTTGATATTTGTCATGGGTGACTTCTCTCTTTCTGACCAGTACAACCAGAAGTTTATCAATTGTATTGGTTTTCTCAACAACCAGCTTTTGGTTTTATTAATGTTTCTCTTGTTTTTCTGTTTTCTCTTTCATTTTATCTCCTTTCTTATTTTTTATCATTTCCTTTTATCTGCTTACATTGCTTTTGATTTGATCTTCTTTTTCTAGTTGAGGTCACAGATTTCAGACCTTTTTCCTTTTCTAATACAGATAAATTATTGCTACCAGTTTCCACGTAAGTGTTACTCTGGTGGCATCCCACAGATTTTGATATGTTGTTGTTTTCATTTTCATCCAGTTAAAAATATTTTATCATTTCCCTTTTAATTTCTTCTTCAGTCTTTGGGTTATTCAGAAGTGTGTTATTATTGTTCAAATATGGAAGAGATTTTCCAGAGATGATCTTTTTATTACTGATTTCTATTTAATTCTCTGTGATCAGTGATCATACTTTGTGACTTAAATTCTCTTAACTTTATCAAGACTTGTTTTATAGCCCAGAATATATTCTGTCTTATAACCATTCCATGTGCACTTGAAAAAAAAAATGTGTGCTCTGCTGTTTGCAGTGTCATGTTTTATCAATGTCAATTAAATCAAGTTGGCTAGGGAGCCTGGGTGGCTCAGTCATTAAGGGTCTGCCTTTGGCTTAGGTCATGACCCAGGGTCCTGGAATTGAGCCCCATGTCAGGCTCCCTGCTTGTTGGGGGAGATTGCTTCTCCCTCTCCCACTTCCCCTGCTTGTGTTCCCTCTCTTATTGTGTCTCTCTCTGTCAAATAAATAAATAAAAATCTTTATAAAATAATCAAGTTGGCTGATAATGTTCAAATCTTCTATATCCTTACTGATTTTCTATCTACTTGTTCCATCAACTATCAAAAGAGGAGTATTGAAATCTGATTATAATTGTGGATTATTGCAATTCTATCTGTTTTTGTTTCCTGTATTTTGAAACTCTTCTATTAGGTGCATAAACATTTAAGGCTGTTATGTTCTAAGGCTGATGAATCGATTTCTTTATAGTTATGAAATTATATGGTTATCCCTGGTCAAATTCTTTGCTTCCAAATCCACTTTATCTTTTATTATTAGAGCCACTCCAGCTTTCTTTTGATTAATGTTACATGGTTTGTCTTTTCCTATAATTTTACTTTTAAACTACTGTCTTTGTATTTAAAGTAGGTTTCCGGGCAGCTTAAAGTTGGGTCTTGCTTTTCTTGTCAATCTAAAAACTCCGTCTTTTGATTGAGGTAGCCAGATCATTTATATTTAATAGGACTATTGATATACTTAGATTTAAATCTAACCTATTTCTGTTTATTTTCCAGTTGTTTCACCTGTTCTTTATTCTCTTTCTTATCTCTGCCTTCTTTTAGGTTGATTGATTTCATTTTACCTTCTTTGTGTACTTATTAGCTATAAGCATTTTATAATTTTTATGATTGCTTTAGGGTTGATGGTATATGTGTTTGACTTATCAGTCAATTCTCAAACAATATTATCATCAATTAATGAAGATTATAAGAACCCATGTAAATGGAAGTAATATACTTCCATTTCTACTACCTCAGTTTTGTGCAATTGTTTCATACATTTAATTTCTGGAAATTCATTATGTTGTTATTGTTTTGCATAGTAAATTACCTTTTTCAAAGCTTTAACTGATAAGAAAAGGATCTCATATTTTTGGTCTTCATAGTTATAATTTCTAGTGTTCTTCATTGCCTCGTGTAGATCCATATTCCACATGGTATCATTTTTCTTCTGCCTAAAAGACCTTTTATTTTTTTTTTAAGATTTTATTTTTAAGTAATCTCTACACCCAGCTTGGGGCTCAAACTCACAACCCCAACAATAAGAGTTGTGTGCTCCTTCCTCTCACTGAGCCAGCCAGGAACCCCTTAAAAGACTTTTTAAAATACTTCTTACTGTGTGGGTCTGCTGGTAATGGATTATTTTCTCTTTTATGTATTTTTAAAGGGTTTATTTCACCTCCAGTTTTGAAAGATATATTTTTTCTTATAGAGAATTCTAGCTAGACAGTTTTTTTCCTTTACTTACTTTCAAGATAGAGTTCCACTGACTTCTCACTTGCATTGTCTCCAACAAGAAATCTGCTGTCACCTTTATCTTTGTTCCTTTGTACATTGTGTATCTTTTTGTTTTTTTTCAACTTTAAGGTTTTTCTCTTGGCCATTGGTTTTGAGTAGTTTAATTATGATATGACTTGGTGTGGTTTTCCTCATGTTTCTTGTGCTTAGGATTCATTGAGATTCTTGGCTCCATTTGGAAAAATGTCAGTCATTACATTTCTTTGTCATATATTTTCCTTTCCCTAATGCCTTATTTCTATTCTCCTTTGGAGAATCCACTTATGTATATATTAGGCTGCTTGAGGTTGTCCTGAAGATCACTGATGCTCTCTTCATTTTCATTTTTGTGTCTTATCTCTTCCGATTTTATTTTATTTTATTTTATTTTTTTAAAAGATTTTTATTTATTTATTTGACAGACAGAGAACACAAGTAGGCAGAGAGGCAGGCAGAGAGAGAGGAGGAAGCAGGCTCCCTGCTGAGCAGAGAGCCCGATGCGGGACTCCATCCCAGGACCCTGGGATCATGACCTGAGCCGAAGGCAGAGGCTTTAATCCACTGAGCCACCCAGGCGCCCCTCTTCCGATTTTATTTTAAATGATTTTTATTGATATTGTCTTCAAGTTCCCTAATCTTTTCTTTAGCAATATCTAGTCTCTTATTAATATGTATTTTTTATCCAGGCACCCTTTTATTTATTTTTAAATGTTATTTTTACAAAATAATCTCTATGCCCATCTTGGGACTCCAACTCACAACTCCAATATCAAAAGTCACATGACACATGCTCTACTGACTGAGCCAGCCAGGAACCCCTCCCCCCTTTTTTTTTTCAGGTACTGGATATTTTTGTTTTTCTATAAATAATTCTTAATGTTTATTCTGGGGAACAATTCAATTATTCGGCAACATTTCGATCTTTTCAAGTCTCTTTGGAGATTTGTTAGAAGGGACCTGTATTCAGCGTAGGGTTAATTATTCCCACTGCAAAGGCAAGAACCTCCCTGAGTACTCTGCCCAATGCTTTGTAAATTATCAGGTTTCTCAGTCTGGCAGGTAGGAATAGGCACTGTTTCAGACTCTATGTGAGTTCCAAGGACTGTTTCCTCCAATGCTTTTGGGTGGGTCTTCCTCAGTCTTGGGTAATTTTCTCATAAGTATATGCTTAGAAGACATAGGAGATTTTCAAAAATCCTGAAATTATACACAGAAAGACCCCTGCATACACATTTGCCATCCAGGGCCTCCATCCCATTTTCCGTGGTTGTTCCATACTCCAAAAATCACAGCAACAAGGGCCGAGAGACCACTTTCTAATCTAAGATTGATTCTGAGTTTTAAAAGCAAATCCAATGACAATAAGGGGAATTGAGGTCACTGTAGAACAGCCAGGTGTTGTCCTTAGTCATTCACCTCATTCTTTTAGTTCTCTACTATTCTCTTAATACGATTACCAAACTTAACAGATAATCATTTAAAATGAGGACCCATGTAGTATGAGAAAGATTCAGTACTTGTCAACCAGAAACAGAGTATGACTTTCCCCTGAGATGTCGGGAGAGAAGAAATTTGCCCCACCATCAAACCCCAAGCAGAAATTCTTTTTTTTAAACTACACTCTGTACCCCAAACAAAATCATGTCATCTTTTTTCTTCATTTTCCCAATTTTATACTCTTTTTAAAAAAGATTTATTTTATTATTTGTTTGACAGAGAGGGAGAGAGAGTGAGAGAGGGAACACAAGCATGGAGAGTGGGAGAGGGAGAAGCAGGCTTTCCGCTGAGCAGGGAGCCTGACATGGGACTCATTCCCAGGACCCTGGGATCATGACCTGAGCCAAAGGCAGGTGGCCAACGACTGAACCACCCAGGCTCCCCTCAATTTGATACTCTTAATGTACTGTATTGGTATTGACAGCATTTGGTTCTATTTCATATTCTGACATATACAGTGCTTTAATGTATGACCACATTGAATTGTACTAACTTTCATCGGGTTTTTGAAGGGCCCACTGACCAAAAAGTTAGTTAAGAGTAACCATCAGATGAAAGGATTTTTTAACATTTGAAGCTTCCCACCTCCCCCTTCTTTCTGTCCTTATCTCTTTTCCTGCCCTACCCTCTTTCCTTATGTCCTACTACCTGCACTTTGCTACCTGAAGTTCAGAGGTGCCATTCCTGCCCAACCCTCATCCCCAAACATCAGGCACCACCTCTCTCACCACCACCTCAGGGAGAAGGCAGAGAGACATGGGTTCAAACCCAGGCTCTGCATCTTCTTGGTGGGTGGCCTTGGTCAAGGTGATTTCTTAACATCTTGGAATTCCAGTTTCTTCACATATGAAAGGAGGGACAGTGCTCTACCTGAGAGAGTGGTCATGGGGATTGAAGGAAGTAATATGTATGCAATGTCTGGGACATAGTTTGTGTTCAGTAAAGGAAGATATTATTTCTTCATTTGATAAACATTTACTGAGTATCTCTTCTGTGCCAGGCCCTGTGCTAGGTGTTGGAGCATGGAGTTTGATGGGAGACAGGTGAGTGAAAAATTGGATTAAAGCATAGTAAGAGATATTATGGGAATAAAGTTACCAAAGGACAGGGCTACCCCCATGCCAGTGAGCTCTCCATCACTGGGAAGGTGTGAACCTGAGTCCCATTTTGTTGGGATGAGAGCACAGGTACAATTTTGCTCCCTGATGTTTGGGGATGTGGGTTGGGTGGGAATGGCACCACTGAACTTCAGGCAGAGCTGACTCCGCTCCCAGCTTGGGAGTAGAAGGTGGTAGGTATATGTGGCTAATCCTGACCAACTGAAATATCATATCCTAAGATCTATAGGACTTGAAGATGAGAGCCTGGACTTGTTGGTGCCATCTTGCTTCCTTTAAATGCCGAGAATGAGGCCACTATGGAGAGAGCAGAGCCCAGGGCTGTTAGACCAGATTTTGATGAGATAGTTGGAACTGCTGGGTCCAGCCATACCTGATGTCAAACTCTCTTGGACTTTGAAGTGACCTGAGCCATAAAATTCCCCCTTTATTTTTTATCTAGCTCAGCTTGGGTACTTCTTTCTATTCTTTGTGGCCAAAAGAGTCCTATAACTGACATGATAAAGATGCTGAGTTGTTCAGTAAGTGTTTGGTGGGGAAAGAGGAAAAAGGAGGAGCAAGATGACCTTTAGAGCCCTTCCGGCCAGAGAGGCTCTGACTTGGGCATTGAAGGGGCTGAATTGGTGGTTGTTTGAGGGACAGAAGACCAGAGCAGGCAATGCAGTGCTCCAGCATCCCTCAGACTCCAGTTTCCATCCCGGGGGCACTTCCTGGTGCATTTCAATGCACCCTTGTGTGTGAGTGCCTGTAGGAGGGTTCAAAATAGCCTGAAATATAAACACACCGGAAACCCGCTCCTCCTCCTCTCTCTGTTTTTCCTCGTTCCCAGGGGCAGTGGTGTGGGTCTGTAGAACCTCTGTTTGGAGGACTTAGAAAGCATTTCAAATGAGGTCTCTCTCTTTCTGGGTTTGGCAATGCACCCCCTGCCTGGGGAATGTTTCCCCCTAAGTTCCAGGCCCAGGTGTGTGGGCAGGAAAGGGGCCAACAGGGAAAGGACCTGGTCCCTGTCACTTTCCTGCTTACAGAGAAGACCCCTTTGTCATACAATTTAATGCAACAACAACTTATTAAGCAAAACCCTGTGAGCTACCCAGGGTGGACAAGAATAGAATAGAAAATGTTTTCACCCAGGGTTCAGGAGATGTGTGAGCTTGCCAGGTAACGGGTGATTCCAAAAATGGCTCCCAGCATGCCTCCTGGGATTTGTACCTGTGTGTGGCCCCCTTCCCTGCCTCCACGCTGACTCTGTGACTCTTGCTTTTGAGCAACAGAATGCCGCACAAGGAATGCTGTGTGATTTCTGAGAGTAGGTCAGAAGACGCCTGTGGCTTCCACCTGACTATGAACCCTTGCTCTGGCAACACTCCCTCCTGGATCGTGGCTGCCATGCTGCAAGGAATGCAAGCCCCAAGGAGAGGCCCCAGATAGTGTTGGGCCTATCAGATTGAGTTGGACCCCCTACTGCCACCTGAATTCCTACATCGAAGTCCTAACAGGACCTCAGAATTTTCTTAATTGGAAATAGGGTTGTTGCAGATGTAACAGGTTAAGATGAGGTCCTCCCGAAGAAGGGTGGATCCAAATCCAATATCCAATGTGTATCCTTGTAAAAAGGGGAAATTTGGACACAGAAACACGCACACAGGAGGAACACCATACAAAGATAAAGACAGAGGTTGGGGTGAGGTTTCCACAAGCCAAGAAACACCAGAGATGGCCAGCAAACCACCAGAAGCTAGGGGAGAGGGTGGAGCCGATTCTCTTTCATACCCCCAGAAGGAATCAAAGAGGCTGGCGCCTTGATCTTGGACTATAGCCTCAAGAACAGTGAGACAACACATACCTGTTGTTTAAGCCCCCAGCGTGTGGTACTTTGTTATGGTGACCCCAGAGAACTAATATAGACTCTTTAACAACCCCAAGAGGCAAGGACCAGAGAGGTTAGGAGGTCTCCCCAGAGCCACACAGCAGAGTCAGGTCATCTACCATGTCGCCACAGGTGCACTTGGCTTTCTTACTCAGACCTTCTTCCCCTTGAAGAGACTAGAAGCACCTCAGGGCAGATACCCACGTCTAGCTTCTCAATGTGTCTCACTCAGAAGCCAGCACAAGGCCTTGCACACAGTAGGTGCTCAGTTTGTGGAACTGAGTGTGGGGTTTTCCCATTTTTCCTTGCCAGCCTGGCTTCCCGAGTGGGCCCTGTTTCTGCAGGAACTCACTGCCAGTGAGCTGGTCATGAGCGGGCCACTGGGTCCTTGCAACGCATTTTGTTGGTGTTGGGTAATAATCTGGCATCTCCCTGCACTCCAGGAAAGAAGTTCAGGCACCAGGGAAAAACTATTTGATGACGACACCAATGTCCAATTTGTCTTCTTAGCTAACGTGGGGACCGTTGCCGCACTCAGGAAAAAGGCAGACTTGACAACAACGAAGCATCATTCTGCAGCAGTAAGGACCACCCACAGCGATAGGGGCCTCTGTGCACCCATGCAAGACCAGGCTGAATAGGGATGAACAATCAGTGCGTCCTAATTTGTAGTGCAGGATCCTGGATTGGATACTTAAGTAGCAAAAGGGCATGAGTGGAAAAACTGGTGAAACCTGCACAGTCCATAGTTTAGTTAATAATAATGTACCAGGGCACCTGGGTGGCTCAGTGGGTTAAGCCTCTGCCTTTGGCTCAGGTCGTGAGCCCAGGGTCCTCGGATCGAGGCCCACATCGGGCTCTCTGCTCAGCAGGGAGTCTGCTTTCCCCTCTCTCTCTATAATTTTTATTAAGCGAGAAATCAGCTCTTGGCATTGCAAGGTGTGTTTCTCTTTAGAGAGGTCAAAAGGAGTTGGCTGGGTCCCTTGCTAAGGAGGAGGTCACACCAAAGTCAAGGTAGTCTCGCCTTCCCACCCTCACATGACCAGGGCTCCTGCCCCCACACCCAGAGCCCCATAACTGTTGCTGACCCCCGAGGAGGCAGAGCTCGCAGTACAAAGGGAAGCACTAGGCGCTAGGACACCATTATTATACACGTAGAGCGTAGTGGAGGGGGACTGGGAGGGGGGTGGCGGGGAGGACTAAGTAGGTTTGGAGAAGTGGAGGGAAATGCTGAGATGCAGGAGTGTCCATATGAAGCCCCTCCCCCACCCCCGAAGGCCTGACCTGTCCAGCCTTGCCCCCTTCCCCACTTCTGGTGCTGAGAAGCCCAGGTCTCTGTTTTTGCACCACTTGAGCATAAGCACAATTCAGGAAAACTACTGCTTCGGTTTCCCGCTGAACTCAAGGGAGATCTGATTTGGGGACATGGGTGTGTCTTACTCTGAATACAAGGTGCCGAGAGAGGACCACAGAAGCCCCTTTTGCCCCGTTCCTGACCTTCCTTCCTGGCCCACCCCCCAGGATGGGTGGCGGCAGCCTTCACTTGTTAAGGGCCTTGCTCCCATTCTCCCTGGCGGTCAGGGTGCCAGCTACGCTGCTGTAACAAGGAGAGCCTGAGACGCTTCTCTCTCACATCCAGGAGTAGACACAAGGCCCTCAGTGGGGGGAGGGGGCTGTGGCCCAGGTCCCCCCTGTCACCTGGGCTCCCGGATGCGTCCTGTCTTGTCACTCTGCAATTTCCTGGGGAGTCGCCCTCATCGACCTAGTGGAAGCCATCTCACCACGGTCGGGGTCCCAGGCCAGCCTGCAGGAAGGGGAGAGAGTGGGGAAGGCAGTCTCATCCACGCCTCATCCAGATGTGGCCCAGAGGTCGCACACCTCCCTGCCACTCTCATTCCACTGGCCTCCCCTTGCTGACAAGCAGGCGGGCGAAGTGTAGTCCCGGGACGTGTGTGTGCGCGCGTGTGTGTGTGTGTGTGCTTGGTCGAAGGGGGGCAACAAGAGCGGCGAGGGATGGCTAGTGGTCCCCAACATGGGACGGTATCATCAGGCTGGTGCCCCAGAAGAAGAGAAGGACTCACCGAGGGGGAGGATCTTGCCCAAGCCAAGGTCACGCAGTGAGAACGCAGCAGAGCCACAAGAACACGCATCTGCTGCCTCGGCTACGGCCATTTGGATGGAATTCCGACCCCCCACCAATGTCCGAGTGGGGAGCAGGGGACATCCCGAGTGTCAGCCTGCCCGGGGCTGCAGACCCTCCACCCCTCAGCCTCAGGCTGGTGGCTGAACTGCTCTGAACCTCAGCTTTGCCATCTGTTTAAAGGGACAATAGTTGTCGTCCATAGGGCGTGATGAAGACCAGATGAACTGGGGTATGTAAAGGGTTTGGCCAAGAACATAGCGAATGTTCAGAAGTGCTAGTTATCGCTGTTGTTGCCAGTGAAACCCCCCGCGCCATCCTCCTGCTGCCCCATCTGCTGGTTTAAAGAATTTCTAACTCAGGGACGCCTGGGTGGCTCAGTTGGTGAAGCGTCTGCCTTCAGCCCAGGTCGTGATCCCAGGGTCCCAGGGTCAAGTCCCGCATTGGACTCCCTGCTCAGCGGGGAGTCTCCTTCTCCCTCTCCTTCTCCCCCTCCCTCTGCTCATGTTCTCTCTCTCTCTCTCAAATAAATATAATCTTAAGAAAAAAAAAAAGGTGTCGGGCAGGGCGGGGGCGGGGCTCATCCAGAGGGTTCCCCGGGGAAGGATCCACTCCCCAGCCCACACAGCTGTTGGCAGGATTCAGTTCCTTCCAGGCTGTCTTGCTGGTGTGAAGACCACCCTCAGTCTCTTGCCACATAGGCCGCTCCGTGGCCAGATTACACCGTGGCAGCTCACTGCACCCAAACCCAGTGAAAAGGAAGTAATGATCTCATGCGCTGCGATCACGGATGTGAAACCCCATCACCTCGGCTGGACTCGGTTGGTCAGAAGCCAGTTACGCTCGAGGGGAGGAGATTACACAGATGTGACAGCAGGAGGCTAGGGTCGCCAGCGGCCCTCTGAGCATCTAGCCACCCGGAAGTGTTTCATCAAGGTCATGGCCATCAACGAATGTACCATGAGAGGAAGTTGAAGCAATTCTGAGATGTCCAGAGACCCGGAAAATAATGCACTGAGCGTTTACTACGCACCAGGCACCATCCTGCGTGCTCTATAAATACTCTCCCATTTAGTCTTTATACTGGCCCGTGGAGAAAGGGGTGCTATTTAGAGATCAGAGACCTAAGTGACCTGCCCAGGTCACACAGCACAGCAGTGGCGGAGCTGGGTTTCCAGCGCAGGCCGCCCCACATCAAAGTCCTGGCTCTACACCCTGGGGCGCCTTGTTCGTGTCAGCCAGTTGAAGGAAGATCTGAATCAGTGACTGCTGAATCTGGACATTTCTCTAAAAATAAAATAAAGGTCAGTCCCTGTCACATGAGGAAAGGATGAAAAGAACTGGGTGTGTTTGATGAGAGAAGAAAGGAGAAAGAGGTCACGGTCCATGACTTCAGATCTCAGAGGGCTTGTCTCGGGGAGGAAGGACACTTTTTCTGGGTGGCTCGGAGGTACACATGGGGGAAGGGCAAACTCTGGAGAGCGGAGGGGGACCGTGCCGGACCCTTGCCGCGAGCCAGGTCTTCTGTGGAAGGAACGACTCACAAGCTTGCCTTTGCAGCTGAGCAAATATTTCTGCTTCCCCTTTGCAGGCTGGAGACAGCCTCTTCCCCTGCCAGCGCTGCGGGCCTTCAGAGCGGTGGCCTTGAGCTGTGGGCTGGAGGTCAGCTCAGCCACCCTCACCAGATGGGACCAGACCAAAGACTGTGGGGCCCAGGGCAGAGGGCGCTGCTGACGTCCCGTCTCCCTCTTCTGGCCTCATCACCTGGATGGCTGTAGTCCGCCCAGGATCTCCCCTCCTGCCCATTCTCCATGTGGAAGCTGAGTTGTCTCTCTAGAGCTTAAAGTCAACCATCTCACCTCCCTGCTCAAACCATTCTGTGGCTCCCTACTACCCTCAGGATAAATTCAGCTGGGCCACAGGGCCCTCTACATGACGGGGACCTGCTCTCTTCCAAGTCTTACGTCCAGTTGCTCCCCACCCCCGTCCACTCCAGCTTCCATCCCACCTTCCTGGGTTCTTGAACAATATGCTATTCCCAACACACCATGCAATTCCAAACCTCCGTGCTCACTCTGCCCAAACTGCCCTTCCACCTGGATCACTCCTATACATCCTTTAAGAACCATTCAAATACCACCTCCTCCAAGAAGCCTTCCCTGATCCCTTCAGATGGAGTTGCTTCCCCTCCTCTCTGCCTCACTAAACCCAGGCCTACTGGCAACTGCCATTTACTGAGCATGCATTCCACGCAAGGCCCTGTGCTCCAGGGCATCTCATTCATGAGCTCCCTAAGTCCCCCACTTTAACAGCTTTTTAGCATCCCCATTTTCCAAACAAAGAAACAGTCACAGGAGGTTATGTACTTTATTCTAGGACACACAACCAATAAGTGGCAAAGCTAGGATAAGAAAGATCTCTCTCCGACTCTAGAGTTAGTGCTTTTTGTTATTCAGTTGTATATGTGTTTAAACAAAGTAATTCCTGCAAATGGTAGCAAACATATTACTCACAAAGAGTGAAAAAGGAAAAGAAATGGTCTCTACCCCTCTCTCCATCCCAGCTACAACCCAGTGAGTAAAGCAGGTAGTAAGAGTAGCTAGCCCTTCCTGAAGCTCCCCAGGGGCTACCGTTTCTCGACATTTGGCAACATACATCCTTTCAATCCTCAGAGAAATTACGTGAAGTGTTACCATTCCCACTTTACAGATGGGGCAACTGGGGCATGGAGTGAGTAAATGCCTTATTTAAGGACAGTGCATAAGAGGAGGAGAGAGAACTCAAACCCAGCAGTGTCATTCCAAAGCCCACGCTTCCTAAATGTCACATACATAAGGCCAGTCTGGTTAAAATCTGCATGGTAGGAGGGAGGGGAGGGGAGCTCTTGTGCGTAACTGCCCTCTGAGCCATTCCCACATCCCACCAACCTCAGCAGACCTCTACGGCTCTAAGGGACATCATTTGAAAACTGTAGTTATCAGGCAATTTTGTGGCATCTGAAAGGCCTGGTGACACACTGTTCTCAGATGAATCCTGTGACCTGGTTGGTCCTACCCAAGGCAATCTTAGGGTCCCCAAGATTCAGGTATCACAAAAACTATGGGTACCAGGAAGCAGGATGATGCCAGGGAAAGGGTCCGGGCTTGGGAGCCGTGAAAATAATCCCACCAGTGCCCGGAGTCAGCCAAGTTCTGGCTAGTTAGCTCTGGCTGACGTCAGCAGAGGGAAAACCAAATGAGGACAGCAATCTGGAGAAAGGGAGCTCAGGCATGGTAGGCTCCAGGAGGGTTCAGGAAGGTGGCAGTGAGGAAGCAGGGGCTCTCCCCATTGCGTGTGTCACTGCGTACCGGGCCCCCAGCCCCGTGCCTGGTTCAGAGTGGTACCCATGAGGCCCCCAACTGTTGTTGAGTAGTTATTGAATTAAAGACTCCACGGTTCCGCAGAGCACCGTCAACTGGTCAAGTCAGGGCTGTGTGCTATTCTAGGCGGGAGAGGATGGCGGTGGGAGGACGGGAGGAGGGGAGCACCTCAGATTAGCTCCCACCACCACCACCACTGCCATGATGACACACAAAGAGCGGAGACCGTTTGCTCTGAGGAGTCTAGAGGTCGGACTCTGGCAGCCAACCCAGCAAAGGTCTGTTACAGCCGTATGATGATGATCAGGGGACCATCATACGGACACAGGCCACTAGTCACAGACCCTAAATGGACCCCAAGACTGTGCAAGGCACCTCTCAGGCATTCGGACATTTGCTTACTGAATCTTCCTAACAGCTTATAGTCGTTACCCCATCCTTCAGATGAGGAAACTGAGGCTCAGAGAGACAAAGTGACGTGGCTAAGGTCCCACAGCCAGGGGCAGGTGGTAGCAGGACCCAGGGCTGATGGGCTCCAGGGGCTATATTTCTAACCATGATGACGTATCCTCTCTGTGCTGTGCGGTATGGCCTCCAGCAAGTGATGTGGGCTCCACAGCCCTCAGTTTCCACATCTGTAAAAGGTGGAAAGTCCTTGCCTTCACGGGCAGGTTGTAAAGCATCACAGAGCCTGGCCCATTGCAGGCCCATTGTGGCTGATGGTTAGGGGGGCTGAGCTGCGTCGCTGCCCCCCTGCCAGTCGTCAGCCTCCTGACAAACCCCCATCAGTTCGCAGGCACTCGTGTCTTCACGGCCAGCGCCTGGGACTTTTCATTCCGTTATACGGGCTCAGTCCTGGGCCTCAGTTTCCTCATCTGTCAAAGGAGGAGGCGGCCGAGGCCATCTCCAAGGGCACAGACGTGTTGACGTGCAATTTTTAGCAGTAAAATACCCATGCTTACCTCCGGAAGGCATTCCATGCAGGCTACACGGTGTCCTAAGAATTGGCCAAACGAACGCTGTAAATTTCTCCTCCTCCGAGGACCGCTTTCCTTCCACACCCTCCTTCTCGAAGGCTCACACTTTCTCTGCTTTCAGAGATGTTTTTCAAGCACCCCGTGTGGGGACCCAGGCGACAGCAGCGTGCAGAAGCCCAACCCCAGCGGTAATCCCGGGCGGAAAGTGAACGGGAAGAAACGTGCCAGATAAAGGCACCAAGGAGGAGGCCTCATGCCTGATTTTCCAGCGTGGGGTGGAGGCCAAGCACGGGGCCTTGGGGGAGTCCAGCAGGTCCTCTGAAAAGGCCTCACAGGGACAATTCAGAGCCCAGGAGCCTCACTGGAACCCGGCAGGCAGGGACAGGCCCCAGCAGCGATCTCACTTGTTTGTGACACAAACACAGGCTGAGTTGTCAACGCCGCTCTTCCTTCCACCCCCTCATTTAGCCTCAGACTAAACACCATCTGTCCTGGACCTGAACTGGTGTCCAAGACCCAGCTGTGTGAAGTAAAATGAGCCCTGGCTTTGGAGTAGAAAAATATAAAGGTGGGATTCAGCCGGACACTGAACAGGATTGCTATGTACAGTTGTTCAACTTGTGCACTGAATAAGGGCGCCTGAGGGGATGAGAGGAATCAAGTGCTCTGCTTACCAAGCCACAATCACCCAGAGGAGCATATTTTTCTAGTACACACAAAGGTACTCTAGGGGCTAGCAGAAGTCCTGACCCTGAACCTGAATTTCTGCCTCGGTATGACCCACCTAATTTCTCCTACAGGGTTATGGGGAGGATGTAGTCATATAATCTGTATGAACACACCTAATATTATTTGTAGTGAATTATTGTTATTTATTTATACAAAGTCTTGTTCCACAAAGGTTTGAAAGCAGATGATGAAATTACATGCAGTTATTTAACTATTTCTATTTAAAACATATGAATACATGCGGTTTTATATACTGAATTAATGGGGGAAGGCAGATAGGAGGCACACGCACCACTACTTCCCTTCCCGTGCCTGTGGCAGACATCACTAATCAATGCAATCCATGGTGCACATCATCCATGTTCTGAAAGTCAGGGTCCACCTTGGTACAGAGGTGAAAAAATGGGCACAGGGTTGCATCTTACCTGCTACACAGTAGGTGCTCAATAAATGGTCGTTACTAAAACTTGCAGCCAGTGGAAGGGGGCAGAGGAAGTAAGCTGGATGTTCAGTTGTAGCCCTGAGCTTCGTGGTGGGCAAAACAAAGAACTAAACAGTCAGGCGTGCACATCGATGTGCACATACACACACACACACACACACATACACAGTATCCATTACTACCAAATTAAACCAGTTTCTCAGACTTCATGCAAATTGCCTACATTGAATTCTGTGTGACTCTTTCCCACGACTCAGACACCATCCCCAGCAGCAGCCTGGAACAAGCACACGAGCAGGTTTTGGTGGGCAACTCCACGCAGAGATCCAAGCAGAGCACAAGGAAAGCCCGTGTAAACCCTGTCCCCATCCATCCCCAGCTCATGGGAAGGAGGCCGGGCTAACAGGAGCCAAACTTCCTACTCACTTTCTGGGATCAGGAAATAGAGCTTCAAGTGCCCTCAAGTCCTTCTCTAGATGAGGAAGCCAAGACTCTGGGGAGTAGGGAGGAGGCCTGGGGCCCCACCTCCAAGCCAAGGAGCATTTCTGCTCCCCCCACAGCCTTCCCAGTGGTTGCCAAGCTCCCAGTGGTGGTGCTCCCTGGTCTAGCTTGACCCATCAGCAGGCTGGATGATCAGCTCCAAGTCCATGGCCCAGGCCCCCCCAAAGAACACCCACTGGGAACTGCACCATTGGAATGTAAGGTTTTGGGCTGTGCTACCCCAAGAAACACCTTTGCTGACGCAAACACCCGTGGGAACAAGGATCCAGAGGGCTGGCCTAAGGCTTGGTGGGGGTGTCGGGAACATTTAAGCAGACCTTCAAGGACAGGCTCTTCCTGCCCTGTGGCTTGTTGGGACAGAGAAAACACAAGCTCTGGGGTCCGCCACACCCCTGTTCAAATGCTCACCCTGCTGGCAGCTAGTTGCATCTTTGGGAAAGTCACTAGCCTCCTCTGAGCCGTCTTTTGCCCATCTGTGAAGTCAGCTTCGTAACTGAGCTCCTCGTGGGGTTGTGGCAAGGGCTGAATGAGATGAAGCACTTCACTATCATTACCAAAGCTAACTGACCTGTGGGTGCTGGGCAGACTACGGGCTAGGATGCGACTGCTCGGAGCTCGGAGTTTGAATCCTGGCTCTGATGCTACTGGCCAGGGAACGTTCTGAGCCTCAGTTTCCCTAAGCACTAATGGGAGCACCCTGTAAGAATGCAATTCCAGTTGGGCCCCCAGAAGCTGGAAGCCCAGGGGAGCCCATAATTTGTATGGAGGGAGGCAGGCCCCAAGAGGGCTCACCAGCAGCTCCCCTCCCGGGCCCGGGCCCGGGGAATGTGTAGGAGGGAGGTCCAGGGAGGGGGCTCTGGAGCTGGGAGGAATAGCCCTGGCAGGCGGGCAACAGCGGTGACCCAGGAGGGAGGGAGAGTATTGCTCCGAACTCATCACTCAGCAAGCTGTCTCCCCTCCAGCCCCGGAACCCCGGCGGCCTGTCCTCCCCACTTCCTGCGTGCTGGGTCAATATTGTGATTTCCACCGTGCCGCCCGCCTGGGACGGCCTGGCCCTGCACACCGCCCAGGGTCACGGGGCTGGGGGGGAGACAGGGGTATGGAGAGGTCACTCGCTGCCCGGAAGATGACTCAGGTCCTGAAGGCTGCAGGCGGTGTGGCCGAGAGCCAGGAGCCCCCACGCAGCCTTACCTCCACCATCCTCTCCCAGTCCACGAAGTCAGGGGCTGCCTGCCATAGGGGTGGGAGGCCCAGAAAACCCACTATGTCAGAACTGGAACGGCACCTTCTCAAGGCCTATGGGCTCCTCCTGTGAAAATGGACCCAACCAAGGCCTGGAGAGGAACAGGGCTTGTCCCAGGTCACATGATGAGGGTGCTGCTAAAATGGGACATGAATCGCATCTCCTGACATCAGATCCAGACCAAACTCCCTCTCTTCCCTTCCCTTCCCACATTGGTCTACTTACTGTCCTTTCTGGTCATGTTCATGACTTGTTTCCTCCCATACCTCTGCAGGAGCTGGGCAGAGAGCGAGGCCGACTGGCCAAGGAACGTCACTGGGCTTCTCCGGGGGCAAGCGGCCATCAAGAGGACACTGTTTGGGACACACAGACTGGTAGTTATGGAAACAGTGGACCTGTGGTTTCATTCCCACCTTGTGAGCTCATCATGCCAAGACTCCATGAGGTCTGCACCTCCTCCTGGAGCCCTCACTGTCCTCCAGAGCAATCCCACTGTTCCCCTGTCACGCCACCTCCAACCCCTACATCGGCATCCCCGAGTAGAATAAGAAATCCCGGGGGAAGGGGCCCCGGCCGTCTCACCTCCAAAGCCCAGGGCCCCGCCTATGACTGAAGCCATCCCCAGAGCTCAGCGGACAGCAACCAAATGAAGGAAGGAACAGCTGAATGAATGGGCTCGTGTCCTGTCTCCCCCCATCACACAATCTCCATGGGGCCAACACTCCACTCCTCCCAGGATCACCTCTCCCAGAACCTCTTATTCTTCTTCCCCTGGCTCCTACCCTTCCTTTATTTCTGCATTCAGCTATCACTTCCTCCTGGAGGCCCTCCCTGACTGACATGCCAAGACCACACTAGCTGGCCCTGTTCTGAGTACTTTATACTCCCCTGTCAATGTTCTTATCCCAGGGAAGGTAGTGGCTTCTTTAATGGTCTTCCCTTCTAGGCTGAACTAAGACTTGAGTCCCCATCTGTGAGTGTGGCACTTGTCTGATTGTGTCTCTCTAGCTCAGGGCCTGGTGCAGAGCTGGTGCATGATGGATGGATGGATGGATGGATGGATGGATGGATTCCTCCTAGAATCTGGCCCACACCGGGAGTTCATTAAAGCTGTCCGTTGGCAATGCTGGTGATGGTGGTAGTGGCTGGGGTGGGTGTCTGTTGTGCTTTTCTGTCCAGCAGCCCCCATATCCCATCCTTTGTCCAATATCAACCGCCCCATCTCCTTTGGGAAATGCCCCTCCTTCTCAGCAGGACTCCACCCATCACTAAACCTCAACACCCTCCCTACATGACCCCAACTTGCTCAATGATCATAACCCATTTCCCTGCTCCAAGAGTGGGCACAGGACCCAAACAAAGCCAGTCCAAGTCCCTCCTCGAGGCCGATGTGGATCCCAAGAGAAGGCAACCTTCTTGTTTTGGACAGGGGTTGCCAAGCTAGGCTACTTCTGCCCAAGCTCCTAGGCCCCTAGAGGGAGAGGAGACCAACCTCAAAGGGAAGCAGAAGTGAGTGACAGACAGAGAATCCCGAGGCCTACTTCTAGCCCCCTCCTCCCATCTCCCACGGCCAGGCCATTTCCCAGACCCTGACGTTTCCTCTTTCACTGGAGCCATGTGATGCCATCTTCTCCAACTTGCACTTGGGAAGAACTTGGATTACCATAGAACCAAGGAGAAGACAACGAGAACAGGGTGAGTCCAAGTGGAGACACAGATACTGAGCAGTGCTTGGCCAGCAGACTCAGGGGGATGACAGGCTCTCCTGCTAAGGGCATACCAGTGACCCTGCAGCCCTCTGAGGGCCGGCTGAAGGGCAAAGGTTTTGCAGGGGAGGGATGGGCTAGGGTGGGTTTGGTGCACTTCCCTGCCAATGACAGAAACCCAGCTCAAACTGGCTTATGAAACGGGAAGTGCGGTTCATCAGCTCTTATGGCTCAAAGGTCCTTGGATGTCTCGCTGTAGACGTGGCTAAATCCAGGTACTCAACCATGGTGGTCAGGAGCCTTCTCTCCGGCTCTCGCCAGCTCTCCCCAGCTCGCCACTCTGCTGCCCTCAGCTTGGATTCATCCTGGGCAGGCTCTCCTCTAAAGATGACAGCTTGGGGCTTCCATCCCAACAGCAACCTCAACTGAAAGAGAGCACTTTTCTCCCCGTTGCTATAGCAAAACTCCCAGAGTTGAAGCTGATTGGCCGAGAGTCAGTCTCATGCCGACCCCTAAAGAGCCCTGAGATGAGGGGACCGTGAGCCTCTCGTTGGCCAGGCCGATGCCACAAGTCCACCCTGTGGTGAGCCTGCCCAAGGCAGTGACCCAGAGCAATCGGCAAGCGGGGGCTCCCACAGGGTGTTCCTGCTGGGCCGGCAGAAGATGTCCATGATCCTCAGGAAGAGGTCTTTGGCTGGAAGCTGTTCCCCACAGGAATGAAGACCGGAGGGAGAGAAGAGGAGCTCTTTGGGGAAACGATATCATCCTTCTTGGCTAGGTTGGTCTTTGGAGAAGGGGGAACGTCCCCCTTGAAAGCAAGAGGATGGATGGGAGGACTTCTCGGTTACTCCCAGCCCTGGAAGCCTCTGGTCCAGAGCTGTGACGCCAATTGTCTGCAGCCAGACACATTCCTGGACGTGGATGCAGGGTGGGAGGCCAGCATCGCGCATCTAGAAGCATCTCTGGGTCTCACATCTGCATGCCCCAAACATGTACCTTGGGCTCCCACATCCACACACCCCAAACACACGTCTCCAGCTCCCACACCTGCACCCTCCAAACATGGGCCCCAGGAGAAAAGCGCAGCCTTAATCTGCCCGGGTTACCTGAGTTGGGCCGTTTGTGGGACAGAGCTGGTGGCTTCTGGATTGTTGGGGGAAGGCCAACTACTCCCAGGGGTAGTCTCCAGGGACCCCTCATAGGGGGCTGCATGTGGGGGTGCTCAGGATCCCCCTGTTCCTGTGCTTGGATTAAAATAGGGAAATGCTCTCCTGTCATGTGAAGGCGGTTGCTGTCCTTGTACTTCACTGTGACCCCTGTGCCTCACCTCCATGACACACAGAAGCCCTGGCCTAGTTTCCATTACCTTGGCTCTCCCCTAGAATGCCCTGCTTCCCTTGCTCCTCTCAGCTGTAAAGCCAAGAGCGGACACTTCATCAGAGTAGCTGTACACTTTTTTGTGACTGAGACACAAGGCTAAGACTCAGTTTCCTCAAGTGCATGACGGGGGGAGAAGACTTCCCTGCGAGTCCCTTGGGGACATTAGGACCATCCAACAGACTGCAGCTATGACCACGCTTTGGAAAGGCTAAAGCCTGTAACCAGGGCACAGTGAACTGATTCCCCCATGGACTCCCGGGGGAGGTTTGGAATTCTTCCATGCACCATCTTTGGAGCCAGGGGAACCTGTATCTGGTCTGGAGGCAGGAGGATGGACTAAACAATGTCTTGAAATCCTTTCGAGGCTTCAGTTGTTTCAGCCAGCCTGGAGATGATGTGGTCAGACTTTAAATTCCCACCGCTCCGGTCCCCCAGCCCCATTGGCATCTCTCCAACATGCGTGGAGCGTATCCTATGAGCTCAGAAAATGCGTGCCTGCAGAGCAGAAGGCCACAAGGGACACATCCTCCTGCTTTCCCACCCATTCTGCCGGCTGGGCTCTTAGACACTCCTTCGCCCTCCCCCGAGGACCCACCCACTTCTCACCACAGCCTTGGTTACTAGCCGGGTCCAAGCCACTCTCTCTCTCTCTCTCCCTGGGGTGACCCTCCAGCCTCCTCGGCCTGCCCGCATCCGTTCCTGCTGCCCCAGCATCCTTCTCCATAGAGCAGCCAGAGGGATTCAACAAAACAACAAACACATAAACAAAAAAATACACAATATCATAATGATATCAATCTCCCCCAGGGGCTTCCCACTACTCAGAAAAAATATCCAAACTCTTAATCAAAGAAAAAAGATGATCTGATGTTTCTTTTTTTAAGTGGTAGAAGACATAGCATATAAAACTGTATCCCGTAACCATTTTTTTTTTCAAAGCTTTTATTTATTTCAGACAATGTATGTGAGAGAAAGCAAGAACAAGTGGGAGAGGGGGAGGAGGAGGGGGAGGGTAGAAGGAGAGGGAGAAGCAGACTCCCTGCCGAGCAAGGAGCCAAATGCAGGGCTCGATCCCAGGACCCTGGGATCATGACCTGAGCCGAAGGCAGAGGTTTTAACCCACTGAGCCACCCAGGCGCCCCACCCCATTATAACCACTTTTCAGTGTATAATTCAGTAGTGTTAAGTATATTCAGACTGTTGTGCTCCCAGATTTCAGACCATTTTCATCTTCTACAACGGAGCCTCCATTCCCGTAGAACAAACAACAGCTCCCATTCCCCTCAGAGGGTCTCCTCTTTGTCTCTCTGGATTTGGCAAGCCCGGGTCCTCATGGCGGTGCGATCTCACGGGATGTGTCTTTTCGTGACTGGCTTGTTTCCTTCCTCAGAATGTCATCAAGGTCCATCCGTGTCATAGCGCGTGTGAGACGCCTTCCTGGCTGAGGCTGGATATGCTCCCTTGGATGGCTGCTCTGTTTTGTTTCTCCACTCATCCGTCAGTGGACATTCAGGCTTCCTCTACCCATTGGCTATTGTGAACGATGCAGTGTGTTGATAAAGCAAGTAGCTGTATTGTGTGGGATTCCTCCGTATCACGGGGCACCTGTCATCCCTCCCAGCCCTGCATGCTAGTGGCACATCACCCAATCCTTGGGACAACCAAAAAGTATTCACCAGGAAAGGTGGTACACCTCTGGCTGAGAGCCATCAGCCCTGCTCACCTCCCCTGCCTCGTCTCACACAGCCTTCCCTCAACAGCTCATCGCCCAGCTACTCTGGCCTTTCTGTTCCTCAGTTGTGCCAACATCGGTCTCACCACAGGGCCTTTGCACTTGCCATCCTTCTGCCTTGCATGCCCTTCTGATAGACTCTCACATGACAGATCTCAGTCTTCAGGTCTCAGTTCAAATATTACCTCCTTAGGGAGCCCTTCTCAGACTTCCCCACCTAAGGAAGCCACCTGGCTCTCTCTCATACGACCCTGTGTGTTGTCGCTTTTCACTATCTGAAATTACCTTCTTTCTTGTTGGCCTGTTCACTGTCTTTCCATCAGAAACAAGATCCCTAAGAGCAGACCTTCTCTTTCTCCTTCTCTTGTATCACCCCCACAGCTAGGGCCATGCCAGGGGCAGAATGCCTGTCGACAGTCTGAATGACTGCTGGGAGATCACCCACTCTTGCCACTGCAGTGTCCACAGAGGGGACCATGAGGCCCAGAAAAGGGAAGAGACTTGATCAAGGTCATATAAGGTCAGTCCCTGGCTTCGTGACCCCAACCTGGTGCTCCTTCTCCCACCTCGCACACCTGGAGAATCTCTGTGCCAAGGCTGGCAGCCGGACAGCGAAAACTGCAGGCTGCTGATCTGTGTGGGAAGCGGCCTATTGTCTCCAGGCCCGGGATTTTCCCTTCTGTGTGGCTTATTCTTTCTTTGGAGACTAGATGAAACAGTCGGCCAGCCGGGAGGCTAAGCAGTATGAAAATCCCATCTGTTCATGGCAGAACATCTTCAGCTTAGTGAGAGACTCCTAGGGGCCACGTGGACCCGAGGTCGTCTGTGACCTCCCAGGCCCAGCCCCACACACTGCTGAGTGCAGACCGTGGAGCGGTCCCCCGGGGGGCATTGCCCACCACCCATCCCTCTCTTCTCCCCTCCCACTCCACCCCCTGCCTCTCCACCCTAAAGGGGTACAGTTGAATGTAGGTGTATCAAGTGTATAATCAATGTGTCCCCCTTTTGTTTTGTTTTGTTTTTTTAAAAGATTTTATTTATTTGACAGAGAGAGAGATCACGAGTAGGCAGAGAGGCAGGCAGAGAGAGGGGGGGAAGCAGACTCCCCACGGGCACAAAGTCTGATGTGAGGCTCGATCCCAGGACCTTGAGATCATGACCGGAGCCAAAGGCAGAGGCTTTAACCCACTGAGCCACCCAAGTGCCCCTGTGCCTTTTTGGAAAAGGCCACGCCTGCCCACACATGGCTTCCTTCAGATCAGTTTCAATCCACGGAATGAGACCTCGGCCTCTTTGGTGGGCGGAGCTCTCCATGTGGCTGGAAAGGATTTCTGCCGCCAGGCAGGGGAGTGTAGAGTCAGGCGAATGTGGTTCGTATCCCAGCCGAGCCTCCTGGAACCTGAACCAGGCGCACATTCCCGAAGCCCAGGTTTCCTCGTCTGCAGGGTGGGACTGCCTTGGGGGTGTTCGGAGGGCCGGGAAGACTGCAGGGCACTGTTCTCACTCACCCCCTTTGCCCGAACTCCCCGTGGAAGTTCCTCTGATTTCCATTTCCAGAGGATTAGACAAGACTCAACGGTCATTGCCTCTAGAGGAAGAGAGAAATAATATGGGATAAATGCAGCAATGCCCAGAAGGAATCCAGTCCCGTTTCTGGAGCAGCGATGACAAGCCAGGTGCCGTTTTGAGCCCTCTGCGAATGAGAACAGGCGGAATGCCCACGGCCACCCTGGAAGCAAGCACTATGTTATCCCCATTTAACAAAAGAGGAAACTGAGGCTTATCAAATTCTCCAGGATCATAAGGCTAAAAGTGACCAGGCCAGGCAGCCTGAAGCCAAGATGAGAGGCCAAGTACGCAAAGTTCGCAAAGGCCAAAAGCCAAAGTACACAAAGGACGAGGGACACCAGAAGGATGCCCAGCCCAGCCTGGAAGGTTGGCAGGCTTTGCTCCCAGACACTGAAAGGGGAATTGACTCTTTTATCTAGTGTCGTCTTCTCAGGGAGGCCCCCTCACTGACTGCCCTACCTAAAATACCAGTCTTTCCCCTCCAATCTCCCCCGCCCCAACCAATTGCTTTCCCCTGCTTTATTTCCCCCACAGTACAGAGCATCATTGGACAAAAGTTTACAGGGCTGCAGAAATGGACAGAGGCCAATTAGGACAGACCTAGTAAGGAGGGCATAGAGTTTCGACTTTCTCCTTGGGTCCCCAGAAGAGTAGGGAAGATAATAGGAAGACAACCCCACAACACACACACACACACACACACACACACACACACACACACACCCCTTACCCCAAATAAGGATACTGGCAGTCATCCGAAGGAGCAGCCTTCCGTCCATGTGAGCATTGAACCCAGGGCCTGGTGTTCTGGGCAACGGCATGGCTGAGTCACAGTGACAATAAGGCAAGGGCAACAGGAGGCTGCCCACGTGGTGCCCACGGATCTACAGGAAACACAGACAGGTGGATTCAGGTACCGTGGCCTTTGGTACACAAGTTGGCCCAACCACCAGTGATGTTAGACCAAGGCCTGCCTCCATACCTCTGCTTATGCCGTCCCTGCGTCCTGGAAGACCATCCACCCAGCTAGCAAATATTTGTTAAGCTTCTGTTATGTACCAGGCATTGGGAAAACAGCGCCTGGCCAAGGCAGATAGGGTTCTTGCCTTCATAGAGCCCTGGAATGCCTAGGAAACTCCTGTTCATTCCTCAAAACCCTATTCCAATACCCTCTCTTCAGTGTGAAGCCTTCCTGGACTCCCCCCAAATAGTAAGTCGCTTGTTTTCCTAGCATCCATTGACTTTAGTTGTAGAAGAAAGAGAAAAGGAACAACCAGACACTCACTGTGGACCAGACCCCATGCTGGTGACTCCACCGGCAATATCCCCTTTTAGGCCCTCAGTGAGCCGACCAGGGAAGAGATGCTCTGCCTTTTCATTGATGAGAAAACGGGCTCAGAGAGGTTTGGTCTCTGGCCTAAGGTCACACAGTCAGCCAGTGAGTGAGAAAGCAGGGACAGAGAGACCAAACGGTCACACGACAGGGTTGGCCATTGTCCATGCCGGGAACACCCTGAAGACAGGGGTGGTCCTTGTGGGCAACATACATGCTGTCCGCAGGCCCCGGCACGGGCAGGGTGCCCAGTGGGGGCTCCAGGTGTGGAGGGAGTGGGCGAAAGCTGCCCCGGAGCCCGGCTGGGGCTGCGTTGCCGTCCTCGGGGCCTAGGTGGCGATGTGCGCCCTCCGTCTCCCCAGCCCCTGCAGGCATCCACCTTTAGCTCCCGGATCCCTGGCCTGGAGAGGCCACTGTCTCCTTGACCCAGTTACCTCTGCCCAGCAGCCTCCTGCCCTGGGGTCCCCCCCCTCCGCTGATGGGCATCACCCCAGGAGACCCCAGGATGGACCAAATCTCCTTCCCCCTAAAATGTTGTGGAGTCGAGAGGGGGACTCACTCACTCATGGCCATGGTTAGACCCAGGAAGCCAGCTGGCTCGGGTGCTGGGGTGGGGGGCTGGGGAGGGACTGCCAGGGACCCTTCCCTGCGGGGCGTCCCCTTCTCTGTTGCTCCAGGGGGCCCTCCCCACACCCTGCAAGACCAAGAAGACATCTACAAAGCTCCAGAGACCGGGACAACCCCTCTCAGTCACTCCGCAGCATCCCACAGAGGCGGGTAGTGACAGAGGATAGGGCCACGACCTTGTCCAAAGCGCCCAGGAGTCGGGCCAGAGCCGGGGTAGAACCTAGATTTCTTGATTTGTGTTCTCAGCCGTCTCCGGCATTTGAAGCTGGTTCTCCGGGGCCTCGGGGCGACTGGAGAAAAATGCAGTCCGACCAGTTATCTGCTATACTACTAATAAAAATAACAACAACTCCCTTTCTGCCTGGATTTCAGCCTTTTACCTACATTCCCTTGCTTGTCCTCAAGCCCAGAGCCCCCAGGGGAGATGGGTGCCACTGCCCCCACCTATCTCACTGATGCCTGCAGAGGAGGGACTCACGTGGGTTCCAGCTCCCTGGCCTGGGGTCCCACCCAAGGGAGGGATGAAGGTGGTGGGGAGGCAAGGAGGGGAGAGGGGATGAGATTTGGGGGAGGGGCCAACTTATGAAGTATAGACCGAGGGTGCTCCGAATGCTCCTCCCCTACCAGACGGTTCTACACTGCCCCATCCCCCGAACCTCTCTCAAAGGAGCAGCCAGGCTCTGCTGGGGCCAGACCACCTCTCCTAGCTCCCTCCCCGCCACAGAGAGCCCCCACTGTCCATCAGATCTGTGGTTTCCTCTGCCTGCACTTACGCAAGCCCCTTCTGCCATCTTGGACTGTTTCCCCATCTGATTAACAAGTGAGTTGGGCTTTGAGTTTGGCGACCCGAGGGAACGGGAATGGCTGTGTATGGGACATCTGCCGGATGCCAGGGCACCAGGCACTGGCTTCTTCGCTGGTGGCACAGGGAGGCCGAAAGCCCATGCGGCCCAGGAGCCTCAGGGCCAAAGGACACTACATCACCACCTTCCTGGGCCTCAGTTGCCTTATCGGTCTAGTCAGGACGATAGACCCAGTTCATAGGGTTGTAAGGAGAACCTGCTGTGATGACCCACAGGATATGCTTCAAACAGCACCCACCACAGAAGCCCTCAGAAGTTAACATCGCCATCGTCACCATGGCCATCATCGTCACTGCCATCACGATCGTCACCACCGTTGTCACAACCGTCCATTCATCCTCTCCTTCTGGGCTGGTCCAGCCGCTGCAGGGATCAGCCTGTCAAGAAAGCCCCTGTCCCAGCCCCAGAAAAGCCTGAGCTCCTCTCCCAACTCTGTCATTAACCTGTGAGTCCTCCAAGTCACAGTGTCGTCACCGGAGAAACTGGTCAGGCAAGATCTGTGCGGAGAGTACGACATACAGCAAGATCACCCAGCCCGGTGCCCACTTGCTTCCTTCCTCCGTTATGGGATCAAAGTAAAAGCTTATGACAGAGCAGAGCGAGCACACAGTAACGCCCCAGCTAATATTTAACGAGCACTTACCGTGTGCCTGACACCAGCCTAAGGGTTTTGTTTATTTAACGTGCTTCTCTCTCCTAACTGTTCTCATAGCCCTGTGAGGTGGACAGAGACGTTACACCCAACTGACAGGGAGAAACTGAGCCATGGAGAAGCAAAATGCCATTTTCTGGAAGCCTCCAGTGCTGCTTAAAGCCCACCAAGAGGGAGCGTTCACGTTTCTGGAGCAGCTACTATGCGCCAAGCAGTGTTCTGTCCCCTCCCCCACGCTAGCTTCTCCAAGGCTCCCAACCCTGTTACCAGGTAGCCACCATCATCGTTCCTATTTTACAGGTGACAAACTCGACAGAGAGTGGTGAAGTCAGTCCTCCACGGAGCAAATGACTGAGCCAGGATTCGAACCCAGGTCTCAGTAACTTATCTACCTGCTTCCCTGAAGTACTGCAGCAGAGCCCACTGGAGTCCGGCCATCCCATGAGGCCTCAGCAGCACCCAGGGGGCAGGCCAGGCATCCGTGGGTCTAGGAGGCTACGGGGAGAGGGGGCTGTCTTCATGTTTAGTACCCTCAAGGAGCTGGGGCGTCGAGGTAAAGCTACACTCTTCTTAGGAGGGCACACGGCTTGTCTCCGCCAGCCCCACCAGTGTTCCAGACAGGCTGGGAACAGGTGCACCGGTCCTGGGCCCTGGGCTAGGTGAGGGGGGAACTCAGTTGGCAGCAGAGCCCTGTGTGGACAAGAAGAAACCCAGCCTGTAGCCCCTTGGGCCTGGCAGGAGATTAGCAAAACAAATACCCCAGCAATCTCAATTTCAACACTTGGGGAGGGGGGCAGAGTGTCAGGGCCCAGGGGGAGGGAGGGAAACGCAGAGACGTTTTACCACCTAAATAACTTTCCCTCTGTTTAGTTTCACACGAACGTACACTCAAGTGCGCCCTCGCGCTCTCTCTCTGCCTCTTTTTTACATTTTTATTTTATTTTTACAAATGCTCAAACTTTCCTGCCACAAATTATTCTTGGCCAGGTTACAAGTAGAAAGGCCGTGTGTATCCTTTCCTTGACAGAAAGAGAGGGGGGAAGAGGGAGGGCTCTTATGAAATATTTTGGTTGTGGGTTTGAGGTGGGATTTCTTCCTTACTTCTTCTCCACCCCCCAATGGTGCGTTTGCCTGGGAGGGTAGGAGTGTTCGCCTCCTGGGCATAAGCAGTCTCTACACGGGTCTCGATCCTTCCACTGCCACTCCCGCTGCCCTAACGGGGTCCTGAGGCTCTGGTTTCACCAAGCCGATTTGGAATGGCATTCGGGAAGGGCAGATTGGAGCTGGCCCCGGGGACATCTCACCTCGCTCAGGCCCTACAGTTTCCTGAGCTAGAGAGTCCTGTCTGGAGGCCTGGGGACCACGGCAGAGGTCCCCAAATCCCCAGGGGGGCTTGTCCTGCTCTACCCAGGACCCAAGAAAGGAGATGACCCTGGGCCCTCCCCGTCACCCCGGAGCCATCCAGCTCCCCCCAGTCCTCCTCATGCCACAGTCTCCCCACTCCTGCAGACTTGGCTCCCCCTGTGCACCCCCTGCCCCAGCCTCACCTCACCCCTCTTCCCACCCCACAGCACTGGGCTCCAGCCACGTCATTTCTCAAACACACAGAGCTTTTCCCACCTCAGGGCCTGGGCCAGTGCTCTTCCCTCTTCCCAGAACTCCCACCCCGCCACCCTCCCATGAATCGTCCTGGCCCCAGCTGGACGGCCACCTCCTCCGAAAGGCTTTCCTGACAAGCAAGGACCTTGTCATTTGCTGTCTCAGCCCCCTGCTGGTTTTCCTCATAGGAGGCATTAATTTGAGATTTCTTTGTCCATGTTCTTCTTTTTCACTGGTCCTCTTCCTCCAAGAGAACCAACAGCCACAGGAGGGATGGACAGAGCAAATGAACAATTGAAGGACTCAGTGAGGCCCGAAGGCCTGACGGATGTTCCTCTCCTTCCACCAGCACCCTTAACCCCTGGCTGTCCACGGCTGTCTTCTGTGAGGGCTGCTTTTCCCCAAGCTGGTAGAACTTGCCGGTCTAAAGGCACCTGGTGTCCCCCAGTCTGGTGGGGGTCTCCTACTAGGATGTGGGCCCTCTTGGGACCTAACCACATCCCCCAAAACATTTCCGAGCCATTTCTTATAAAAGCAAAATCACACAGCCACGACCACGGGACTGAGTGCCCTGGGGCCTCAGGGACAGGCCACGCTGACTCAGTGAGACAGAAGTTACGAGAATCAAGCAGGTTCCTTAAAGGGCATGATAAACTTCTTTTTTTTTTAAATATTTTATTTATTTATTTGACAGAGAGAGAGATCACAAGTAGGAAGAGAAGCAGACAGAGATAGGGGGGAAGCAGGCTCCCCACTGAGCAGAGAGCCCAATGCGGGACTCGATCCCAGGACCCTAAGATCATGACCTGAGCTGAAGGCAAAGGCTTAACCCACTGAGCCACCCAGGTGCCCCGGCATGATGAACTTCTTACGCTCACAACGCTCATTTTCTTGGAGGGGCTGTGGGCGCAGAGACTCTAGCATCCCTGCGTCCCTCCGTCCCTCCAACAGATGAGGAGACAGGGCTGGGCGGGGTCTTCACCTCTCAGCACCATCGCTGGGGCTGTCACCTTTCCCCAGAGTTGCAGGCCAGACGCTTGGGAGCAGACCTCTATGCCTCCCTCCCCTTCAAGTCCACATCCAAACAGACAGACTCCTGCAGGGGGGCCTGCCTCCCAGCGCGCCATGCCTCTCCCCTCCCTCTGCTCCTCCCGCTCTGCAAATGTGTCCTGGGCTTACTGTTCTCAGCCTGAGCTTGTTCGGCCCCAGAACAGCAGGCAAGACGGAGGCCCCTGCCACCACCCTGAGAACTGTGTCATCTTATTAGCAATGAGTGAGTTTACGGAGCTCTGCGGTGTATCATTATACTCTCATTTTATTGATTAGCAGCTTGAGGTTGGAACTTTCTTATCCCTTAATGGAAACCCTGCTGCTCCTCTCCCACCAATTACTGTGGAAATTAACAGCTACTTACATCTGATGGAGCTCATGAGCCATCATTTGGGGGCCAATGACGTGTGAACCATGAGGCATAAAACCGTATGTCTTCACATGGGGTGTCCAGCCGGCCCCCTGGCCAGCACCCACTTGCCCTTGCTGTGGTCTTCGGAGGGCTGCCTGGTTGTGTGGGAGGAGGGGAGTCTGTTGTCCCCGCTTGAATGGATTCGTCAGCACTCTCTCATCTGTCCTCTGTCCCTGGTTGGATGGAGATTAGCGGAGTGTGTGGGCTATGGGGAGAGGAGCGAGAAGGGATCCAAGAGCAGAGGCCCCCAGACAGGAGGGAATCGTGCAGGGAGGGGGTAGAAGAGGGAGTGGGGGTAGAGGAGGTAAAGGGTGTCTTGGCGAAACAGCCTCTCAGCCTTGGGAGTCGTGGTACCACATCCTTCCCATGAACCAGGCTCCTCCTGAGTTCCAGGGTCACCAGGTAGAACAGAACAGACAAGAATATGTGTCCCCAGGAAGCCTCTAATTCTCGTGGGCAGCAATGGACAACCACAGGCGAACATCTAATAACTGTGGGGTATGGGGTCAGGAACAGAGAGATCAATGGCACAGGAGGAAGACGAGCCAAACCTCATACGTTCATGATCTTGGGTAAGGAAGCCCTTCCTCAGCGAGTCCCAAAATCCTGAGGCCAGAAAAGAAGAGACGGAGGAATTTAAAAACACATGAACATTAAGCCTTAAGGGATAAGGCCTAGACAGAAGGGGCCGAGGGCATGGAGGGGTGAGAGCCATGTCCAGCAGGCTCAAAGTCAGGGGGTGCCCCTGGACTGGGGTTGGACAGACAGGGGCCCCTGGACACAGCCATCCTGGGAGGCACCCATCCCGGCTCTGCCCAGGTCATCCCTCACAGTGGAAAGGACACCACCTGTCCCTCTCCCTGGCTGCCTTCCCCAGTCCTCCGCTCCCACCTGGACATCCTGAGGGCTGCCCCGCCCTGACCCCAGAGCCTCCAGCCTCCTCGCAGACTTGCCGGGCATCATCCCTTTAGTGTTCTTCCAGGATCTGCCAAGAGACCCTCACCAGCCCAGCAGCTCTCTCGCCTGAGGTCACACAGCCAGGAGGAGCAGTCAGGATTTGAACCCAGCTCTGGCTGGCTCTTCCCTCCTTGTTCCCTCTGCACCCACCCACCGGTGACCAGCCTGCAGGCCATGCCCAGATCCTGCCTGAAAGCTGGACTTCTTCATCTCTTGAAACCAGAGACAAGTTGAAATTGTTGTGTTGCGGCGGGGGGTGGGGTGGGGTCCCAGGTCCTTAAAACACTTAGGGCAGGGTCTAGGCGCATCAGGCAGGGAGAAAGGAAAGAGAAGCCCAGGGGCAGAGACAGAATGAGAAGGACAGAGAAACTGGAGAGCTGACCTAGAGGAATGGAGGCAGAACCAGGGGCAGGGAGGCGAGTGTGGGCCCAGAGTCTCAGGAACGAGCCCGGGACCCTGCCCTCACAGGACAGGAAGGCCTCTCCACACCTGTGGCACAGGGACCCAGGCCACTCTGTGACATGGGGAAGCGGCAGAGGCCAGTCAGGCCATGAGGGAGAAAGAAGCTTCCTGCACCCTAGGGTTACCAAACCCTGCTGCCCCAGGCCAGCCTGACCTCCCCATCCACCCCCCCAAACTCTGGCCAAGCCTCCCGCCCCCCCCCCCCCCCCCCCGGTGTGGAGGAGGGCGTCTCTCCAGGGAAGCAGGGAGATCAAAGGGAGGAACAGCGGCTAAATCACCAGCATGTGCTTCCCTCCCTCTCTCCACGCACCAGAAAGCCTTCCCATAGCAGCTCCGATGTGGTTCAAGGACTCCTGGGAGGTTCCAGCCCCACGCGGCTCCTTCTAGCCATGGCGCAGCCCCTCTGCCAGGCTTGGGCTTTCTCCCACACAGGTCTGACCTACTCTTCCCACCCTGCCAACACACGCATGTGCGCACTGCCGTACCCAGGCCATGCACACGCAGCAGACCCCACTCTTACCCTCCCTGCCCAAGTGGCGGCCATCTCATCTCGGACGACAGGATGCCTGGTGCCCATGCTAGGCAGATCATCCCCCACTCCCTTCTCCCTAGAAGCTGACCTTTGTCCTAGGGAAACTGGATTGGAACAAACACCCAGGACCCTGCTGAAGGGAGAACGGGGAAATGACACGAAGGGACACCAGCCAGTCTCCACACCCCAGAGAGAGCCTCCTGGACATGTGTGTCAGTCTTCAACTCTTCCTACTTGCCTATAGCTTCCTGGGCAGTGGTGGCCTGATGCCACGCAGGGAACACAGCGTGGAGCTGGCTTTGACGCCAGCTTGACCATGTCCGTGTGGCCTTGGGAGACTCACTGAACCTCTCTGAGCCTCAGAGTCCTCATGGATAATTATAGAGGAGCCAGGCATATAGGAAATACTGCTCTCCTACACCCTACCCAGAGGAAGAAAGTGAACCATTCAAAAGGGCTCTTCCCACATCTCAGGGTGATCGGAACCATTAACGACAGGGACCCTGACTCATCTAAGTTTGGTACCTGCACCGTCTCATTCAGGGGCCACAGCTGCCCTGCAAGGGAGGAACTGTTATGATTTTTACTTTGCAGATGAGATGGCACCACTCAGAGTGGTTGACATTGACTTGGGTGTCCAAGGTCACACCAAGATGCAAACCCAGGTCTGTCCGACATGAACAGCCACGTGCCCTCAATCGACCTCCAGGACTGTTCCCGCAGCTCATCTCTGCCCGCCTTCAACTTACCCTTCATGCCCCATCCCCACCCTGGGGCACAACATGTGACTGGCCCCATTGCTTGAGTCCTCTGGCCACATCAGGGTGTTTGCATACGTGGACACACCCGAGCAAATGCACCGTGTGGCTCCCACTTAAGCATGGCTCCAGACGCTCTCCAAACGCCGATGGCTCTGATGTTGGTCTCTTCAGCTCCGGGTGTGGGTTATCAAATCCCCTGAGGTCCAGTAATTATGTCAAACTCAGCATCTCTGAAACGGGGCTCCCCTTACCCCCCCAGCCCCTCCCCCCAGCCAAGGCACCATCATCAGTGATCACCATCACACATCAGTCTCCTCACTGGTCTCCCTGCCTCCCTCTTAGTCCTGAGTGATCCTGCTTCAAGTCCTGCCATAGCTCCCCTGTTACTCAGAGCAAAAGCCAAAGCTCCCCACACACGATCCTGTGGCCTGTGACTTTGCTGACTTCCTTCCTCCCATTCACTTCATTCCAGCCATACTGGCTTCTCTGCTGTCCCTGGAACACCCTAAGCACATTCCCACCTCAGGGCCTTTGCACCTGCTATACCCTTGCCTGGGACATCCTTCCTCCAGATGGCCACGGGTCTCCCTGCCTCTCACCCCTCAGGTCTTTTGCCCCTCAAATATTCTGCCAAGGAGGCCCTCGTGACCAGTCACTTAAAATAACCCTCCCAGACCCATGGTCCCTCTCCCCTCACCCTGTTTAACTATTTCCCTAGCACTTGTCACCACCTGGCATGTAACTAATTTGCATATTTGTTTAATGCCTGTCTCATCCCAGGAGGGCATGTGCTCCTGTGAGATCCGGACTCTCTGTCGGTTCATCCGCTATTCATGCTCAGAGCCTAGAACAGTGCCTGGCCCATGGAAGACCTTCAGTAAATATCTTTGCAGGAAGGGAGGAAGGGAGGAAGGGAGGAAGGGAAGGGAAAGGAATAGTAGCAGAGTGGAGACTGAGGAACGTAGAATGGGAAGAGAAAGGGAAAAGGGGAGGAAAGGGACATGCATGGGAATAGACATGGGACAGACACACAGCTGTGGTCAAGCATTCAGAGACGGATGGGTCAGACCCCCCAAACACACACACACACACACACACACACACACACACACACACAAATGCATCCCCAAATATACATTTACACACCTACCCACCCTTACACATATGCATATCACACAAAGCCCCTTAGCAGCACTCCATTCTGGCTCCGCACCCCTCCACCCCCTCCACCCCACCCCTGCTCTACACCCCTTCCCAGGCAGGGAGAGACGCTTCTCCGGGTGCCGTCACTGAGTGGGGCATGAAACCACCAGCTCTTTTTCAAAGTCTCCCTTGTAATCTGCTCCTGGATCAGTGCTCACAACGGCACTGTCCCTGGCCTGAAGGCGGGACCCCTCACCTTCTCCCAAGAAGTCCCACCGAGTCCCCCCCACCCCAGTCCCTGCTCAGCTATGGCTCCTTCCCCTTGCCCTGACCAGTATAACCTGCTCAGCTGAATTCTTGCTGGGCATTTTCAAACAATTCCAATTATTTGGGGGGAGGAGTGAGACTGTGACTCCCAGGAGGGGCTTGCTGGGAGGGGAGAGAGAAAAGGGGTCCCACTTCAAGATGGGGCAGCCTCTAAGTTGCTTGTTCTGGGACCAAGCGCCCCAGCCCTGCCCCACCCCTGCAGTCTCCATTCTCTGAAAACACCAGATTTGAACCTCCAGGGCTTTGCACCAGCAGAATCTCCTGCCTTGAAAGTCCTCCCATCACTTCCCCGCCTAGCAAACTCCTCCACATCCTTCAAGGCCTCAGTCAGGTGCCTGACTCCTTCTGCCTGTCCTCATCTCTCTGTTGTCCTTGCCTGCTTAGGCGTCTGGGTCTCCTGCTGGAGGGGGGTCTTTGAGGGCAGAGAGCGCAATGACGGCTCCGCAAAGGCTGCGGATCCCAGCACGGGCCTGGCTCAGAGCATGGGCCCCGGACATTTGTTCTCAGGAGTGGGGGAAGGGGATGGGGAGAGCAGGCAGAGGTCTGGACCAGCTGCCAGAGTCTGAGGTCACTCACTGCTTTGCTTGTGGTCTTGGGGAAGTCACCCACCCTCTCTGGTCTGCCATCCTTATCAGCCCAGTCTTCCAGAGGCCAGTGAAGGGCTAAGAGATGACCCTGACCCCAAAGGGAGAGGGTGGTGCCTTGAGGGAGGTGTCCCGGCCAGGTGGCCAGGTGCGAGCCAGGTGCTGCCCTCGGGGTTGAGGGAGTGGCCAGACAGAGCAGAAGGGAGAGAGAGAGAGACAGAGAGAGAGAAGGCTGGAGCTCCCCACTCACCGCGCCCCTCCCCCCATTGCCAGCACTGTGGCTGCAGGCACCCATCCCTGAGACCACTGTCACTCTCTCGGGGACTGCCACTGTCTCACCCATTACTGTGCCAGCACCACCAGCACGGTCGTGGGCACCCACATCGCCCTGTCTGCACACACACGGGCTTCTGTTCTCCCAAGCGGAGCAGCACCCAGCTCCTCTCGGGTCCCCTATCGCCCAGCAGAGATCCTGGCACATCCTGGAAGCTCCATGTTGTAGGCAGAAGGGAGCACCCCGTGGTTCGGTCCCATGCCCTTGAGCTGGCATTACCCATAGACAAAGCTAGAACAACACAGGGCCACAAACTGAACGATTTCTCTCCAGGTCCCTGTGGTGTTCTATGGGAGCTGGGGCAAACCTCCAGCCTGAATTCCCAGGGCTCACAGAGCGTCCGAGAGCCCAAGTCACAAGGAGAACTCAGAGAGCAAAGCCCCCAGCCTCAGTTTCTCTGCTGGTATAACGGGGACCATGTTCCTGCCTCTCAAGGCTGTTGGGAGAAGGAAGGGAGTGACAGCAGAGAAGCCATCCAGCCCAGGACCTGGCATCTGACGGGGGGCATCCCCCAGCACCGCATGGTTGAGGGCAATACGAGTGTCGGTGTTTCTCTAAGGTTAGGGCTCCAGAGTGGAGGGGGGATGGGTACAGCTTAAATTGCATTACTCTTGTCCCAGACACAGTCCCTAGATTTATCGGCCACTCACACCAGCTCTATGACGAGGAGTCTGCATCCCCATTTTACAGATAAGCAAATGGGGACTCGCTCAAAGCCACCCAGCCAAGAGTAAAGACCCCGAGGTCTTTGGTTCCTGTGGCCCCCTCCGCAGGGCAGAGGCCTCGAGGGATGCCATGAAGCTCTCAGCACACACAGGTCAGACCTGGTGCTTGGACCCAACGCCACCACCCTGCTGGGCAGCAGGAGACCAGAACCTGGAAAGACCCAGCGTGGAAGCCACCTGGGAAAGGGGTCTGCACAGCTGCTGAGACTGGGGAGCCCCGGCGGTGCGTGCAGTTCTCAGTCAGGATTTGGGCAACGGTGAGGGTTGTGGGCGGTCCCTGCTGTGCCCCCACCCCCACGCTCCTCAGGGAGACAAGAAGAAAGATGCCAAGCCAGGCCCCACCTCCTGGACCACTTCCTCGAGAAGATTAAAGAGCCTGGGTCTCCCCCATGCCTGCCTATCCCACCATCAGTGCAGGAGCAGCTTCCTGTTTGCCGGGATGGGCGCCCGTTGCTATGGGGACAGCAGGAGGTGCCCCCTCCAGGTGGCTGATACCAGGCCCGGCCCCTCCCCGGGCCTGCCCTATCACGGCCACAGCCTCTCCAGCAGCTGGGCTGGCAGAACCATCTGGTCTGCGATCAAAGGGGCCGCAGGCGGGCACTGCCCTAGGGCCTGGGCAAGGCACCCCTTATCTCTCCCAGGCCTGGGGAACTTTCCAGACTCAGGACAGCAGGAGCCCAGCGGGGCAGGAGGGGCAGGCCCGAGTGCCTGGGAAAGACACTCCCAGGGAGTGGTGGGAGGGACTTGAAACTTGCCAGGAATGAGGCCCGAGACTAGGGACAGGACAGGTCGGTGGCTGGTCCCTGTGGGGCTCTATGCCCACTTGTTCCTCATCCCGCTGGAGCCCCAGCCAGCTGTGGGACTCAGGGCACAGCACTCCTCTTCCCCGGGCCTTGGTCTCCTCTGCTGCCAAGTGGGAAGCAAAGAAATGGTTGTGAAGGTCCCCATGTGCGAGGCCTGTAGGACACTGGTGGGTACTCGGTCATAATAATAAAGATATTAGCTACCATTTATTGAGGATAAGCCCTTAAAGTGCATTATTCTCATTTAATCCATATGGCCATCTGAGATGTGGTCCCTCCTATCATCCACATCATACAGAAGAAAACCCTGAAGGTCAAAGAGATCAGGAAACTGCTCCAAATAGCACAGATCCTAAGTGGCCAGTAAATATTAGCCACTGAAACTGCCGTTTTTTCCGTTCTATTACATTCTAGCTGAGCTCACAGCTGCCCTGACCGGTCCCTGACTCCATCCTCTCCTCTCAGTCCCTCCTACTAGGCCACCCACACAATCCTCATCTATTGATTCATTTTTTAAAATCCATCTAATAATAATTATTATTAATGAATGATTATTAAAGACTGATATTTACTAGCCCTTGATAATAGCCAGCAAGTGCTGAGTGCAAGGCCCTGAAACCTTTGTGACAGCCCTAGGGGGTCAGAACCATAATAAGGTATGAGGGAGTGGAGGCCCAGAGAGGGATACGTGCACACATACACACACACACACAATGCTCCAAATGGACTGAACTTCCATTTCTGGAACATACTTCACTCTGCCTCCCCTCTTGGTCTTTGCCATGCTATGGTCCCCACCTGGAACAGCCCACCCACTGGCAGTCTGCGCCCAGGCAGGAAGCGAGGCTCCCGGAGGACAAGGACAAGCACAAGCTCAGGGACCCAGGGCCGGAGCCCGGGTGGATAAGGTTTTGAGTACCATGAGATGAGACCATGAGACCATGCAGGACTAATTAATAAGGGAATAATGACTCAGGATCTTATTCTTCTTATTCTTATTCTTTTAAATCTGACAGAACCTAAAAGACCATAATCAAACCCCTGGGTTTTCCGGGTTCTCTCCGGATAAAACAATCCCAGCTCCTTGAGCATTTCCATATGATGACTGTCAGGACACCGAGCTTCCAGGAGAGGAGCAAATGAAGGAGGGAGTGAGTAACCAGATGAATTCTTAGGTGAGTGTGTTAGGGAGCAAACAAGTCTGTGAGCTAGAGCTGCAGCATGAACTAGAAGCTTCTGGAAACAGCTAAGTAAATGGATGAATAGAAAAAGGAGTGAGTGAATGGATGGGGTGGAAGGAAGAGGAAATACAAGAAACCCCAGCAGGGTCAAGTACATGAGAACAGATCAGTGGGCTTCCCAGAGGGACCCCTGAGCCTCCGTCCAGGGACCCCAGAACCACAGGCTCTACAAGGTTGGCAAACTACGGCTCACCAGCCAAATCAGACCCACTTGTAAATAAAGTTTTATCAGAACACTTTTTTTTTACCTCATTCTTTTTGATGTCTTGCGTATGGTTTCTTTCATTCTACAACAGCAGAACTGAGTAGTTGTAACCCTGACCGTATGACCTACGGAGCCTAAAATATTTTCCACCTGGCCCTTTTACAGGCAAAGTTGGCCCATCTCTTTAGTAGAGACTCTTGCTGGAGGGGCGTGAACAGGCCTCCTGCCTGGGCTCCTCTCAATGCTGGCCAGAATCCCCCCTGCCTTCAGAGGGTCCTTGGGAGCCCACCTGCATGGCTCTGGGCCTGGGCCCTCCCCGAAACTCCAGGCAGCCCTTCTTGCTCTGGGCCATCTCAGGCCATCAAGAGCTCTTCCTTCCGCTGAGTGGAAATGTTCTGTCCTCTTTCTTGTCCCCACCCTCAACCCGACCTCCCGCCTTGACCGAGGGTGTTTACCCTGACCTCTGCCCCGTGTCTCGTTCCCCACCAGCCAGGATCGCTCGGGCCCGGCTGGATCCATTTCTCAACCAGGGAGGCAAGTGAGTCACCGAGTCCAGAGAGGGGACATCTGCTGGGCTCCGGCCTTCAGCTAATCTCACTAATTCTGCAAAAGGGGCCCAAAGCCACCCCTGCTGCTTCATGTATGCACTTGGACATGCACTTGGACATGGCGTGGAAGCCAGCCGGCGGGAGAGGATATTCACTCGCCGAGAACTGTGGGGTGTTTGGGACCCAAGTGTTTATTTCAAGTTGGGTTTTGTCTTCAGCTCCTAGAATCATTTCCCAAAAGAGCTGAAGAAATCTGGCTTCAACTGTGTACGTGCACAGGGAGGCAGGGGGGTTCTCATTGGACCCCCACACAGATTTCTGGGGCCCCCTTTACAGAAGAACACACCCATGTCGTCCAGGAACCAGTCCAGGGTTTTCCTGTTGCCTCTCTCATTCTGGAATCATCTAGAATCATTTGAGAACCATATAAGCCTCGATGGGTGGCTTTGCCCCCATTTCCTCTGTGCTCCACTGACACTAGCCCCGTCCCACAGGTGCAAAGACTGACACATGCCACATGCTTGGACTCAGGATTCAGGACTCAGACCTCAGTAAGCACGTCACAGATGAGTGGGCACCCAGGCGGAGGAGAAGGGTGTGGAGAGGCAGGCTGGGGGGTTACAGTTCTGGCTCAGTTCCAGAACCCAGTGGGAAGAAGGAAAGGCATTCCAGGAGCAGGTAGCATGGGCAAAGCTGTGAGGTCCCAGGAGCTTCCTTCCCCACAGACTCTAAATGGGTTTCTTTCCTCTATTCAATGCGCCCATTGCCTCTCTAATTATGACTGCATGGAAAGGGACCAGAGATTTGGGGAGAAGAGGGGGGAGAGAGAAATAAAGAGGAGAGAGAGCCTAGTAGTTACAAACACAGGCTCTGGAATCAGACAGGCTGGGCACAGACCTGGCATCACCACTTTTCAGCGAGCCTCATTGGCCTGGTCCGTCCAATGGGGCTCATGATGCTGAGCTCACAGCTTTTTTAGAGCAAAATGAGGTAATGCGTGTCAAACACTGGGCCTGGGGTCTGGCATGGGCCCGGCACTTGGCCAGCGGACACCCTTTCCATCCCCCACGGACCCGGCGTGCTTATCGCTCGCAATTTGAATGGAGAGCTTCTCCCGAGCCCCCGAGTGGGGTGATGCCTAGTCACCCTGGTGTGAACCCTCCACCATCCCCAGGCTGACCCGGCGAGCTCCGGGAGGGGGCCGCGCCACCGCGAGAGCGTATACCTGGCCTGCGTCTGCCCCCGTGGCGTCACCTGCGCACATTAATGAAAAATTCACGGCGCGGAGCAGAGCCAGGCCAGACCAGGAAATTGCAAAGTCGCGGGCGCGTTACCTCAGCCCCGCTGCACACGCTCTGCTTTTATAGCTCCACGTGTAATAACATAAAAGCATAATTTATTAAAGTATCACTTTAAGTGGGGATGGCAGGAGGGGGTCCGTGCCCAGGGGGCCGTCAGTGCCCCGTAGGCTGGAGATGCCAAGGGAGGAGGCGGGCCGTCTCCAAGCTCGCCAGCTGCCTGCCCATCACGGCTCACCGTGCGGTGGCTGAAGGGGCAGGGAAGCGTCCAGGAGCTGTGGGCAACAGAGGCGGCGTCGCCTGGACACGTGAGCCAGGCTGTGTGGGGCTAAATTCTGTCTGTGTGACCGGGGATGGATTGGTTGTCCACTCGGAGCTACAGTTTCCTCATCTGTAAATGAAAGGGTTGCAGTGAGACCCCGAGTCCCTCATTAGCAGCTCTCCTACTAGGCCTGCTGCTCCCAGAGTGAAAGAGGCTTCCAGGCACTGAGCTGTGCCAGGAAATGACCCTGGGATTGCCTCATTAAACACGGAGGGGTATTTACACTGGGAGAAACAAATATTTATTTCTGGACCAAAGTAGGAGGAAGGTCTTTGGAACCCCAGTCTTGTAGCTGACTCAGCCCTGCTTGGGAGGAAGGGACCAGGTGGGGAGGGGAAGGGGGAAGAGGAAGGGGGCGGGAGGGAAGATGTAGGGATGGAGGAAGGGCTAGGAGTCATGCAAGCCTGGGTTCAGATCCCAACTCTGCTGCCACCCAGTGTTGTGATCCTGAGTCCTCATGCCGCTGCGCCTCTGGGTCCTCCCCAGAAACGTGCCTAACATGTGCCTGAAATGGGGTAGGTGTTCAGTTATTGCCGTCTCCGTGCCAGGCACTATCCCAGCTCTCAAGATCCTGCCGGAAGGAAGGCAGGCAAACAGCGGGTATTTTTATTAGGAAAATAAGGTGGGGGGAGAAGGTTCTCATCTAGGGACCCATGACACTCTAAGCTGGAAGCAGCAGGGGGATGGTGGCCATTTAGCACATGAACCACACAGAGTTTTTAAAAAGCAACAAATAAACACACCAAATGACCAAACACAAAATAGCCCCCTTCTGACTTCTGTCCAAAAGGCATAGTGGATGGGCTGCCTCACAGGGACAGGATACAAATTCTCAGAACCAAATTCAGGAGCCTTGGTTGGCCAAAAAATTATAGGGCGTTTCCTGCATGGGGTCTGGTTGGTGAAGTGGGATAATTTCTCGAAATCCAACTTGTTCTCTCCCACCTGCCTGGCTACCCCCTGATCCAGGCCAACAACCTCTCCTGCCTGGCTACATGAGTAGCATCCTGGTGGGGCCCCCTGCCTCTGCCCTTGTCCCCCACAGTCTGTTCCCAGCTGTAGTACCTTGGAACAGGTTGAGAGTGGTTGGGGTTGGCTAAGAAGATGGCCATGAAAGTGCTGAGCTTGGAGATATGGCCACAAAGCTGGAGAAGTGGTTGGTTGTGGGAAGAACTTGACTTCAAGAAAGAAGCATCTTTAATGTACTGTCAGAAGAAGCTACAGAGGGTTGAGCCCCCCAGTGCTGCATGAGGGGGTCAGGTCGCTTCTTGGTTGGGTCCAGACACAGGCTGAGCCCAGAAGACCTCACAGAGAGTTGTGGACCCCAGAACAGTGCCATACTGGTCAGAGGGGAGCAAAACTCTTCCCCGAAGCTTCGGGGGCTAAGCAGCCACCCCACCTCCCAGACCCTATGTATTTAAAGCTGTGGTTGTTGAGTTTGGTGTTTGTTGAAAGGACTCCGGGGGGGCTCCTCCCACGAGCTCTGGGCCCCACTGAGAATTTCAAAGTGACATTCCCCAGGCCAGCTAAGAGGAGAGCAGGAGCCCAAGCCAGAGGAGAGAGTGAGAGAAGGGCTGGGGACAGGGTTAGGGGAGACACATCAGGGTCCAAGCAGAAAACAGACTCATACAAAAGGGATAACAGAAAAGGGGTTTCAGAGGAGTGGGTGAGGTCAGGGAAACCAGCAAGGGATAGTGTGGTATCCAGGGACTGGCAACAGTAGGGAGCTGTTAACACCCTATGCCCAGGAAGCACACTGTAGAGGAATAAGGCAGCCCATGGAGACTCAACAGAGAGGGAGCAGGACCCCCTTTCTGCTCCCACTCTCCCGCTGGCTGGACCCAATCAAAAACCAGAGAGCAAAGAGCCAGGTGACACAGAATGGAGTTGGCAGATCCCAGAGCCCAGAACAGGCCCAGGAGGGGGCGGACTGAGTCTGGAGGCCAGGGGTCACTTTCACAGGCCCTAGGGCTTCTGCTTCTGTAGAGCAGAACTTGAACAAGGCCTCCCATGAGTTTGAAATTCCTACTCCACCTTGACCCCCAGGTCTAGGTCTTCCCCAAAGACTCCTGACTGCAACTAATTCTGTACCTTGCGGAATTAAGTAAAAGCCCACTTCCCTGCTTTTGCTCAACCTGAGCCCTCCAGTGGGGTCCCCTCTCCCCTCTGCTCCCAGTGGAAAACCTGCTCCTCTTGTCCAAACCAGCTCCGATATCCACAACAAATGCGCGCCAAGAGCCAGCTAACAGCTAAGATCTTCTGCAGTCAGGCCCGAAACTGCCCTTCTGAACTGTGTGAGGTCAGGCAAGCGATCTCACCTCCTGCGCCTCCGTCTCTTTACCTGAAAGAGTCCCACCTCCCTAAGGGGTGGACAGGAGGAGTGAATAAGGCCCCAAGCACTGGCCTTGTGTTTGAAGTGTAGGAGGAGCTCAGGACTGGGTGACTGTTGTCCCCGTACTCACCTTCCTCACAAGGAAGGCTCACAAGGCTCACAGAGGCCCATGACTCACCCAGGGCACACAGGCCAAGGAACCAAGCTGCCGGCCCGATCCTGGTCTCAGCCCAAGCCAGCCTTCTCATTGCACCAGGCTGCTGCCTTCTGCAGGAAGCCCTCCGAGGTTGCTCAGTGAGAAGAGACCTCTCCATTTGGATGTGATTCCTACAATTAGAATCGCAGCTATCACGCATACAGTCTGTTATGCTAGGCATTGACGCTTGAATTCACTTAGTCTTCATGACAACGCCCTGTGGTCGGCCCTGCTGTCATCCCATTGATGAGGAATCTGGGGCCCAGAGAGATTAAGGAACATAGCCACTTGGATCAGCATTTGAACCCAAGCAGCCTAGCTCCCAAGAGTCTGTTTTTGACCTTAGCCCAGTCCTGCCCCTCGCCAGGTTTGCTTTGATGGGCGCATCTCCCCACTATGGGGAAAGCTACCTGTGGGGAGAGCAGCTCACGTGCAGGACCTCTCTTGGGGATGCTGGGTCAAGACCTGTGTGTTAGGGGGAAGCTGGTGAGGAAGCAGGTGAGTAGTGAGAAAACCCAAAGCTGGGGTTGCCTCTACTTGGCAAGCCCGTCTCCCCATCCCATCAAACCCATGACTCTTGCCTAGATAGGATACTAGCCTCCTGGGTGCCAACCCCGCCCTCACCCCCACAGAAGCCAGACTTTGTTTCGGAAACATGAACCTGAAGCTGCCCCGTCCCACACTTCCATGCCCTCCCAGGGCCCCCACAAGCAAACCAAGCCCCCGGGCCAGCACTGTGGAGCCCCAAGGTGCAGTCCTATCAGCTTCTCACTGCTGCCCCGCCACCCACGAACACCACGCCTTTCCCATGACACACTCGTATTTACCCCCACTGCTCCAGAAGCACCTCCAGGTCAGGGATGTTTCTTCCCGGCCAACCAGCCTCCAACCTTCAACTGACCCTAGGCCTGGCCCCCAGCAAGTGCTCAGAACTAGTCGAATTGGAACCACTGCCCCAGGAGATCTGAATTCTGGTCCCAACCTGGTCCCACTTATTTGGTCAGATGTATCCCTTCCCTACCCCTGAGCCTCAGTTTCTCCATTTGTACAAGGAAGGATATAAACATGCTCTTTGGTTGGCTGAGGTGCTGTGGAACTCTCTCTCTCATACACACAGTCTCCCACACACTCCTCACATACACTCTCACACACTCCTACTCGCTCATACACTCTCTCACACACTCACATACACTGTCACACACTCACACTCTCATACACTCTCACATACACTATCACACACTCATATACTCTCACACTCATTCTCTCACACACACTCTCACATTCTCTCACACACAGTCTCTCACACACCCACTTACAAACACACACTCACACATGCAGTCTTGCACACTCTCTCAGACACACTCTCACATACTCTCACACTCTCTCATGCAAACTCAGTCTCTCACACACTCGCTCATGCTCCCTCAGACACACATACACTCACATTCTCACTTTTAGACCCTCTCATACATGCTCTCTCTCTCTCTCTCTCTCTCTCTCTCACACACACACACACACACACACACACACACACACACACACACACCATGCCAACCTCTCCCCAGGACACTGAGTATCTCTGTGGATTGAATTACCAACATTTCATCAGTGGGAGGAAGGGAGGCGGGGCAGGGGAAGGAACTGTGAATTCCGCACACCAAGCCTGTCCCCGAAAGGCCTGGACCAAATGCCACAGCATGTCTGTGCCCATCTGCCCCCGGGGTGGGGAAGAGGGTGGAGGTAGAGTACAGACAGGGAGAGGTTCCCCAAAACCGGAATACCAAAGAAAAGACTCCCAAGGAATCTCACACACTTTCCTCACAGACAATACCGCACACCCCTGCATTCACATGTGTGCACACACATGTTTAAAAACACATGTATGTATCCCACACACACATTTCCCCACACACACTAGCCTCTCTTTTCCTCAGTCAACAGATATTCGTTGATCCATTCTGCCACGAAAACCTTGCTCTCCATCTCTCACTCTTTTACGAAACACGACCTCACACTAGGTCGCACTGTTACACACACATACACACGTTGCCCACACAGACTCACACATCCCAAGGCCTACGCTATAGGCTCCTTCTAAGACCCTGCGAGGGCCTAGCAATGTGTTCACATGATGGCAAAAGCCAAAAAGAGGTAGGGAGAGCCAGGAAGTTAATTAATAAAAATATTATATTTTTCGGATTCGGTAATGTTTGTGGTATCTGTCAGCTTTCGAAACTATTGTAATTTGTTGTGGTTTCTTTTATTTTATAGCCTTCGGTATTTGTAATTTTGTATTATTTTTCACAAAGGAAGTCCCCATAAATGAAAACATTTTTGGCCACACCAGGCCTGATTCTGCCCCTGTGAGCCCTCAGATATTCAAAAAATCACACTCACCTCTCAAGTCCACAGTGTCCCATACATGCTCACATCCCCACATACACTTTTGAGTCAAAGTCAGTGTCACACACACCCTGGACACACTCAGTCTCTCGCACCTACCTTCTCACTCTCACTTCAGACTGGTGGACGACCCAGGGCACCCACAGCCCACCCGGCCTTAGGCCAGACAGAGTTTCTCCACCCCTCCCAGGCTCCTGTCCCCACCTATGAACACTTGGCAGTCCCCGGGCCACCCCCCCAGCACTCACTGAAACCCACGACCAGTCCCCAAGACGCTGACCATCCACACACCCTGACTCTGCCCCACACTGCCATGGGCCCACTGCCACCTCAGCAGGAAACTGCCAAAACCCACAGAATATTCTGGAATTCTCTTGGAGACCTCCTCATTGCCCAAAGGCAGCTGGTACTGAGAACAGGACAAGAGAATTGGAATTACACAGTCTTTTCTGCATTCAAATCCTGACTCTAACACCTGCTCTATGCTCACAGGTAAGTGAGTAAACCTTTCAGAGCCTCAGTTTCCCCATCTGTAAGATGAAAGTAACAATCATACCTCATAGGCTTGTTGTGAAGATTAACTAAGCAAACACAAGCAAAGCACATTCTATTCTCCTCTCATGACTGCAGGAAGGCGGGATGGGAGCCCTGTTCCCTCTGGACGGGCCCCTCCTCCATCAGTCGGCCAGTCCACACCACCCCCAACCTGTTGCCTCAGCCACATCACCCTCTTGGCCACCGGAGTGTTGGGATCACCAGCGCACCTGCTTCCAAGGGTTCTAATTTCCTGTAAGTGTAAGAATTCAGGTCAGACACGGCCCGCAGCCTGGGGCCCCCCTCCCGACGGAAACCCATAAATAGCCCGGCTCAGGCTGCCGGCCCCGGGCACGAGACTTTCTCTCCTCACTCACCAGCACGCCGGGCCTCAGTACAGCCCTGTGAGGCCTGTACACAGATTGCCTCTTAAACGCGGGGAAACTGAGGCCGTAGGGAGGTGTCTGAGTTTGAGATCCCGACCTGCTGTGCACTAGAAGCAACTGCCTTTAAGATATGCCCTTCCCGGGGCGCCTGGGTGGCTGTTGGTTAAGCATCTGTCTTCAGCTCCGGTCATGATCCCAGGGTTCTGGGGTCGAGTCTGTATTCGGGCTCCCTGCTCAGTGGGGAGCCTGCTTCTCCCTCTGCCTGCTGCTCTCTCACTCTCTCTCCCTGACCAAAAAAAAAAAAAAAAGATATGCCCTTCCCATGGCCCCCCTCAGGCTAAACACCCTTCAGCCAGTCCCCCCCCCGGGCCACTGACTTTCACCGACTTTCAAATCCGTCTATCAGCGCATCTTTCCTGTCAGGGGCCAGTGAGAAAATAACTTCAGGCCTTGACAGGCCAGACAGCATCACCTCAAGGAGGGAGCCAAGGACAACAGGTAACCGAACGGACATGATGTGTTCTTAGAAAACCAGGCAACAGGCCAGAGCACCCTGACCTGCCCACCCTCACGTTGGTGTACCATATCCCCCACCATACGGTGCAGAAATCCAGTCTTGAAGCCCAGCTCGTGGGAGCCCAGGGCGCCCTGAAATTTAGAGGTTTCAGCTCTGCACCGGCCAGAGGATGAAATCTAGGCCCCTTCTTCAAGCAGAAGAGCCCTGCCAGCTCCTCTTGGTTCCCTTGCTCGGGGGGTCGGGGTGGAGCTGGGTCCTTGTCCATCTCTTATATGCGACCAGGGTTGGGGAAGGAGCTCCTGAGCACCAGGATTTGACATGGGGCCATCTCAGGGTCTCCAGGGGGTCCAGTTGGGGACTTATGGAGAACAAGCAGAATGGGGGGGCACCAAACCCGTGCTCTAGCCTTAGGCCCAGGTTTTTCAGCTTTAGGGTTTCTGATATTTGGGAATTTGGGAATTTGGGGTTCCTGATGTTTAACAACCAGCTTTTACCCTCTAGGTGCCCACACACCTAGGATAGCCCCCCCCAACATGCACACACGTGCGCACGCGCGCGCGTGCACACACACACACACATACACACACACAGAGTTGTAACATTTCCAGACGTGGCACCCACTACATGCCCTGTGGGGAATCACTGCCCAAAGCCAAGGTGAAGGCAAAAGCTCACCCTAGTGAGAGGGGCTCTCCTCTCCCTGACTCTGTGCTGCGCAGCTGGGAAGCCTGCAGCCTCCCCTCTGGACCTCAGTCTCCAGAGCCCGGGATGGGTCCATGCAATCAGCAACAGCTCCGGCTAGAGGGGGGAGAAGGGTGGAGAGGAATGCGGCCACAGCTGCAGGGTCCAAAAGTGCCGAGGAGACACGAAGACATTTCTCTGTGAGTCAGGGGCCAGGAATGTGTCACCCAGGGTGGCCATGAGCCAGAGCCCCCCACATGCCACCCCCTGTCCACCCCTCAGAGCATCCGCCTTTAATTAGAACAGAAAAGGCGGCAGGTGCCAGGTCTCCAGGAGCCCGTTAAGGATGCAATAAAGGCCAAGAGCGCCAGGGAGGGGGCGCTGGGCAGGCGGCACCCCAAGGAAGAGAAGGATGGTAGGTGCAGAGATGGGAACTGCCGGATTCTGACTCCAGCTCCGTCCTGCTCTAGTCCTAGCCATGCCATCCCCGGCTGGTCACTTTAACCCTCTGCCCTGCATGTCCTTCTTTTTAAAATTATTATTTTGGGAGCACATGGGTGGCTCAGTGGGTTAAGGCCTCTGCCTTCAGCTCGGGTTATGATCCCAGGGTCCTGGGATCGAGCCCCTCATCGGGCTCTCTGCTTGGCGGGGAGCCTGCTTCTCTCTGCCTGACTCTCTGCCTACTTGTGATCTCTGTCAAATAAATTAAAAAAAAAAAAAAGAATAAAATTGTTATTTTTTTATCTTTAACTGATTGGGGTTTTTTTCTTTCAATTTTGCTATCACGAGGGCCAACACACCACGAGCTAAAAACTGTGAGGCCGAGATTTCATCCTCCCCTTCTCTGTGAGGCAGCGGGTGACCGACTGCCCCAGAGCCCGCTGGGGGCCACAGTTTTCATACCTGTGATGTGGGGAGTGTGCATGTGTCACCCTCCACCCTGCTCCCCAGTTTTAGACAGACTCTGTCCTCCCAGCTTCCCACCCCAAGACCGGGCCAGCAACTCCTTGACTTCCCAGAGCTCCCCACATCCCCACTCAGGAGCCCACAGCCCCAGCTCCTCCTCCTGGTCTTGTTTCCACAGGCTCCCACCTAGAGCTTCAAAGGCCACACCTCCTCGAGGAAGCCCACCTGGATGGCTCACTTCCCACCTGAGTAGAACTGCAGGAAGTGTCTCCAAGGACCCATGCCCTTAACTGGGACATCGTCCCCATGCCCAGTGCCAAACCAGGCCCTTCTTAAACACAACTATAATCCCCACATCGTGAGGCAGGAACGGCTTCCCCCCACTTCCAGATGTGGATGCTTGGGCTTAGAAAGGTGGAGTGACCGGCTCACAGCACCAGGAGGCCCGATCCAGAGGTTTCAAAAGTTCACAGGGACTATAGAAACTTCTGATTGTTTTATATCACTCATTCACCTTATAAATATTTCCCGCAGCTGCATCAAACCCTTTGTGAAGTCCAGTAGATGACATTTAAAGAAACGATAGATAGGAGATAAGATAAGAGGGCAGGCAGTCAGGGGCACCTGGGTGGCTCAGCAGGTCGAGCATCCCACCCTTGGTTTCGGCTCAGGTCCTGATCTCAGGGTCATGAGATCAGGCTCCATGCTGCACGTGGAGCCTGGTTAAGATTCTCTCTCTCCCTCACCCTCTGCTCCTTCCACACCTCTCCCTCTCAAAAAAAAAAAAAAAAAAGATACACACTGAGTTAAAATAGCACTCCTGTCTACACGCACACACGTGCACACCTGAAATAATGTGGCCCCAGGACACGCTGGGGCTCAGCAGCAGCCCCTACTGCCCCTGCATCACCTCCCACCTCTCGGGGTCTCAATACCAAGGTAGGAAATGCAAGTGTTTCTCCTGGTGGGTCTGCCTCACACCTCAAGACCAAGAATTGTACCTTCAGTTGGCTTCTCACCCCCAGCTGCACAGCCAGCTTCTCAGGGACAGGTAAGTGGGGATTTTTCATTTTTAAAAACTCTGGAGTGAAGGGAAAGGCTGCTGCCCGCCCCCCCAAACCGAGTTCCAGGCCATAAGGCAGGAGGGTTGAGGCCTGGCCCTGCGGCCGTCGGAGGCCCTGGGGGTCTCGGTTCTGAGGCGCCTCAGCTGGCGAGTCCCTCCTCCCCTCCCTGCCAGTTGCCCCCCACTCTACCCTGCAGAGTCCCAGGAACATCGGGTCTGTGAGCCGCCATCCACTGTGCAGCTCAGTCAACACAGGAGGGCCGGCTCCCTCTTACAGATGAAGAAGCAGGGGTTCCAAAAGCATCATGGAGGGCATGTGCCAGGGACATGGGACATGGGTCGGGTGGGCAACCTCGGAACTTCCCCCATGTGCCACGACCCCAGACCTCGCCCAGGACAGACCCACCCTCCCAGAAGCCCTGGCTCAACAGCGTTCAGTGAGATCATGGGCCCAAGGAAGCTTTCCCTAGGGTCCAGGCCACCCCAGGAAGGTAGCCAGCACCCACCCGGAAAGCCACAAGGGTGGGGCAGGAGTCCATGTACACATTTACCCCCTCATTCCTCAACTCTGGCAGATACGACCCCAGAACAGCAGCCCAGCGGCCCCTGGGTGGGTCCTGCCGGGAAAGCCAGAGCAGGAAGGGAGGCAGCTACTCTCCTGGCCGAAGCCCTTAGGACCCACCTGTGCCCATAGCGACTTCCAGAAACCAGCTGGCCTCTGCTGACCCTCCTATCCGCCCCCCTCCACTCACTCCCCAGGGCTCTCCACTCCCACAGGCTGTGCTCTGGAGGCAAACACGCCTTCTGCACCACGTGGGAATGGTAACAACCCCAAGGCCACCGCTGCCACGGACCCAGGGAGCTCCCTTTCCCGAGTCTCCGCTACCTAATCATCCCTCCCTAAAACCCAGAATGTTTGGATCTTGCTTTTTTTTTTTTTTAATATTTTATTTATTTGACAGAGATCACAGTAGGCAGAGAGAGAGGAGGAAGCAGGCTCCCCGTTGAGCAGAGAGCCCGATGTGGGGCTCAATCCCAGGACCCTGAGATCATGACCTGAGCCGAAGGCAGAAGCTCAACCCACTGAGCCACCCAGGCACCCCTGGATCTTGCTTTTTATTCTTAGTCTTAGAAAGCTAGAATTCCTCCTTTAATCTTAAAATATTTGAACCTTCCCCCTTTGTCCCTAGAATCTTAGAGCATGGGGCTTTCCTTCTTTGTTGCCAAGACGATGGAAGCCCGGAGCTGGATAGGACCTGAGACCTCCAAATAATGAGGCCCAGAGAAAGGGAGAGCGACTTGCCCCAGGTCACACAGAGGGATGGTGACAGAGTTGGGACAAGGACCCAGGCATGCAGTTTCTCTGTCCATGCGTGTGGCCCCGGAGCCTCCAGTCCCTGCAGCAAGGACAACTTCCTCTAGGGACCCCTGCCTGCCTGCCGAAGCTTCCCAGTGAGCTCCAGGAGGAGGTTCCCACTCCCTGCCCTTGACCCAGCCCTCCGGAATGGCCCAGGGCCTACATCCTCAGCCTGCAGCAGGGGCAGGAGACACCCCTTCCCCCAGTCCTGATGCCTGGGCCTCCGGTGCCACCCCCAAAATAGCCCAGCTCTCCGGCCCACAGATCAGGTTGCGGCCTCCCTGTCCAGATGGGGCGCCTGGCAGGGCGGGAAGCACTCCCCCTCGCACTGCCTCCACCTGCTCCCCTCTCTCGAGTCAGCGCTTGGGCCCAGCCTTAAATCACGGCTTCCCTCAGGACGACCAGCCTTTCCCAGAGTCTGTGGGGACCCGAGTGATGGGAACATTGTCTCAAGGTAGGGGAAGGAGACAGCGGGGCAGCTTGACCATTGGTAACAGGAGAAATGGAGGCGGGGGGCTCCCGAGAGAACCGTGATGTAAAAGTTCTTTTGCTGCCATGGATCTGCTCTGTGGTCTCCAGAAAGCCAGTTGTCCTCTCTGAGCCTCGGTTTCCCCGTCTGTAACATGAGGGAAGTTTTCAGGCTGGGATATAGCAGCAGTGAGCAGACCCAAGGCCCCATCTTCAAGAAGTCCACAGTCTACGACCAGCAAACTCTGGCCCCGGGCATTCAGGCTCCAGAGCCCACATGTGTGGCCCAGGCAACAACGTGCCAGTGGGATCTGGGGAGCCGGGAGGAGCAGAGGTGGTACTATTTTATTTAGAGAGGTTCAAGAAAGATGTTTTGAGGATCTGGACAGAGATGCCCATCCTGCACCAGGGAGGTGGGAATTCTGGGTGGGACCAGTGGAAGCTTCCCCTTCCCCCAAAACCTGCACCGTAGGAGCAGTCCTTCTACTGCAAGCCCGAGCTGGCTTCCCATTTCTCTGAGACTCAGCAGTGCCGGCCCCTGCTATTCAGAGAACCCAGCTGGAAGGGGGCTGGAGAGGTCCAGGTCCAAAGGACTAGAGAGCCCAGGAGTCCCCACTGTCCCTAAGGCCCAGGAAGTAGCAGCAGTCCCAGGTGACTTCTCACCTGGGGGCCTGGGAAGTGAGCAGGGGGACACAGTGTGAAGGCCACTAGCCTCGAGGACACGCCTGCATGACAGGGCTGGGACCCTAGAGCTTCAGAGGTGCAGGTGTCTGTGGTGGGTGGGAGCTGTGAAGGTCCCGTGGTGAGGAACTTTTCCCTCCATGGGCCTCCCCTGCACCCCTCCAGGTGCATGAGTGCGGTCATGATACCCCAAACCCTATGAGGTTACAGACGGGGAAATTCAGACTCAGGGAAGCAAAATGACTTGCCTAAGGTCACACATCTGAGGAAACAGTAGAAGTAATAGTCTGAGTCCAGAATTGACATGTTTTATGTTTTAGGGAGAAGAAAAAGACAAATGCAAATTTTTTTTTTTTTTTTTGACAAATGCAATTTTAAAAAAATCTCATACTGGGGGGTTTGTTGTTGTTAACATATTGGCTTACTTAACCTCTTTTTTATTTGAAGATTTTCCTTTTTTTTTTAGATTTTACTAACTTATTTGAGAGAGAGAGCAAGAGTAGAGAGGAAGGACAGAGGGAGAAGGAAAAGCAGGCTCCCCGCTGAGCAGGGAGGCTGACACGGGGCTCAATCCCAGGACCCTGGAATGCTGACCTGAGCTGAAGGCAGACACTTCATCAACTGAGCCACCTGGGTGACCTATTTGAAGATTTTCTTATCTGCTCTTTCAAGACACAAAACAACAGATGCCTTTGGGGACAAGTGACCCAGCATCATACCAGATACATGAAGGCAAGTTAGCCATCTCTTCCCCACCCCTGGTCTTAGCAGCCTGTGACGCTCCTTCCACACCTTTCTCTAGCCCCAAGTACCCTCAGCTCCACCTGCCTTCCAGATGGGTCTTCCCTCTTCAGTAAGGAAACATTTCCCAAGAGCCTTCTATGTGCCAAGCTTTGTCTTGAGTACCGCGCAGGCTCACAGTGAAATCCCACCTTCCTGGAGGCTGCGAGGACAAATGCATGAACAGAAAAGCACCAGCAGGTCAGCTCCACAAGGACGGGACATTTGTGTCTGTTCGCTGATGTGCCCCAAGCACCCAGAGTGGGATTGGCATACAGCACAAATGCATTCGCAGAGATGGAGAGCCCAGAATATGAGTCAGTTTAAGGGGTGGATACTGAACTTGAAGTTCCCAAGGACTGTCAAAGGGATGGGGTGGTCAGGTATTGCAATGCTGCGCGTCGAAATCTGGAGCTTGGCAAAGAAGTAGAGCGGGGAAAAGGGTCCGGCTCAAACTCAGCTTCCTCGCCCACCTCCGGCCCCCAAACGGGAGCTGTCCTCTATCTCATGCCCCGCACCCCCCTTCCCAGGGAACCGAGAGAGGTTCTGAGTGCTGCCCCTCCCCGTGGGAGCCCCCACCCCCGCAGCCCCAGACTGGCCATCCCTGCCTCCCTCCCTCTTCTAAGCTTCCCCAACAAAAGCTGCTCTTGTAGGAGCCAAGACCATTGTAATTAAAAAGGAAACATAATAAAGCCTCGCTCTGAAGCCAAATCCCCATCCCTAGAGCAGACAGACGCCCGGCATGCCCTGTACTGCCCATGGAGGACACATGGCTCTTTTGTGAAACCACCGGCCCTGCCCAGCCCAGCCACTACCCTCCCTCCCCTCCCTTCCTGCATCCCGACCCCTAAAGGGCCTAGATCCCCTGGCTGGGAGGGCCCAGCCTCCTCTTCTCACAGGTAGGGAACTGAGGCCCCAAGAGGCCTCCTGACTCCCTGTTCAGCGTCTGCCTGGGGACTGTCCTCTCCCCTGGGCTCCATGCCCCAGAGCAAGGGACCCGGGTGGATAAAAAGAGCTCAAATCAGGGAGCCCTTCTCCCACAGCCAAGCCCCTGCAGACCTCAGCACTTGGGAGCCACCCACCCCTGGAGGGACAGGATGCTGAGATCACACAACAGGGAGGAGGAACACCCGGAACCAAACCCCATCACCTCCTCCCCCTGCCCCCTCACCCCCCGCGGCTGGCTTGTCTGAATCAGGGGAGTCAGAATCCAGGCATGGGCTTCAGGTCTCTGGACGAAGAAGAGGGCTAGAGAGGAGGAGAGCTTCTAGCCCTCTTGTGTGGCTGGAGTCAGGACTCCCGCAGAAGGACACAAGGATATCCAGCGGCTTCCAGAGCTGCAGGGCAGGACCCCCCACACTAGCAGCAGGGGAGGATGGACCATGAGCTTACAGTGAAGACAAGCCTGTGTCATCCCTTCCAAACCCCTGGGAGCTAAGGAGTCCTTGCACGGCCTAGCTCAGCATCTTCCCCCACATCCGCCCACAGCAGCCATGCTGGCCACCTGAGGGGCCACAGATATGGAGGTCAGAGCCACCTGGTCCTCTGGCCTCATCTCATGAGGTCCTCTCCCATCATCCCCGGGGCCACAGCTGGGAATAGCTCATGACAAAACTGCACTGCTGGCTGAGGCTAAGCCCCTCCATCCTCCCCCCGACCCCTGTCTGCCCACGCTCCTGCCACAACTAACACCCACACTCATACTCTCCCCAGGCTATCAGGGACCTCGCCCACAGGGGATCACGGCCAGCAAGGGGACAGCATAGTCTTCAAGTGACCAGGAAATGAGCTCTCTCCCCCATGGTGCGATGTCAGGGGCTCTCTGAGGACTGGCGTGCCTCCATTGTGCACGTATGGAGACACCCGGACAGGCGTCTGCTTGAGGCGTGGCCATTGCTAGGTGCGCAGAGAGGCTGCCTGCGTCCAGCATAATTGTTTTGATTAATAAAACAAAACCACCATTATTTATTTGCATTTGCTCCAAGAGCTCTAGTTTGCATTTATGTCCCCCTTCCTCTTGGGGGAAAACACTCTGCTTATTCCCATTTTATAGAAAAGAAAACTGCCCAAGGTCACAGACCAGGCAGTGGGGGAGTTGGGCATCAGAGTCAGGTGTGTCGGACCTGGGCTCCTGCAAGAGTCACACCAATGTTCGAAATCAGCGCATCTGAGCTGAGCTGGTGTCATCAATCTGGCCCTTCGTATTGCTGACGCCTTCAGAGCAAGGTATGAGCAGAGGGGCAGGGACCGAGACGCTAGTCACCTCCCCGTTCTCTCCATGTCAGCCCACTCCACGAACCCCAGAAAGAGTGTGCACCTGTGTGTTCAGAGAGATGCGGGCCGGGCCAGGGACTCAAAACCCATTCTCACCTCTCCCCATAGTCCAGCCCCCTGGGCCAGCAGGAGTGAGGAGGGGACACCCCTGGGCACCCAGGGCCAGGAGCAGCCAGGAGGGCGGGCAGCAGGGGCCCCACCTACTCCTGCCCCCACCCCTGGTGGGGAGCCAGCGGTGGTGGGGGGGGGATTAGATAGATAATGCCTCTTGTCCGAACAAGGGATTGATGCAAGGGGATGCAAGAGTGGGGGCGGGGGCAGGGGGACAGTTCAGATTTCTCCTGGGGTGAAAACCGAGCCCCCCGGAGGAGGTGCCCCGCCTGCCAGGCCCTAATCCCTGTCGTTCTCACCAAAACCCCAAAGAAGTGGCTGTTCACAGGCAGCAGATTCCTGGGATTCATTAATTCGGGATTTGCAAGAGGGATGGCTGGGGTTCCCCCTGCCCGAGCAAGGCAGGTGGGTGCTGCTGGAGGGCAGTGGGGGGGGCACCCTGGGAGCCATGGGGAAGGGCGCTCGGCCTGAAGCTTCAGGCCTTTCTGGCAGAGCTTGGTCCCCCTGGGCTGTGGGGCAAGAGGTGGGCATCAGGTGGCCCAAGGGCGCAGAGTCCACCTTCGCCGGCCGGCCCTTTCTCTGTCTCCGGTTCCCAGTCACTGAACTCACTCTCTTCCTTTACAAGCTGTAATTTCCACCTGGGAATGCGCACAGGTCTAAAGTGGACAGTTCGATGAGTTTCGACAAGTCTCTAGAGCTAGGTGGCCACCACGATGAAGATGTGGAACATTTCCAAGCCCGCGGAAGGCTCCCGGCATTCCAGGCCTTCAGGGTCCGGCCCCTCCCCCTCTAAATATCATCCATTGGCACCTCCCCTCACCCCGGGCTCCACCCACAGAACCACTCCTAGAGGCCAACCCACTCTTCTTTTTTTCCTCTTTCTCTTTTCCACATCTCCACCACACTGTTATCTCAACCACACTGTTCCCTCCACCAGGAACACCTTCCCCTTGAGCTGTCCAGACCCTGCTGAAGTACGGCCATCCCAGGAAGCTTGCCTTCACTCCTTCACCCCAACAGGGTCAGGGTCCCACCCATCCCTGCCCCCAACGCCAGGCCTTCTGCGCCAACCCCGCCATGGTCTGCACCCCTCCCCCACCTTGACTTCCAGCTTCCAGGGATGGTGTCTTGTTCAGATCTGGATCTTGGGGCCCAAACCAGGGTTGGCACATCATAAATCTCACTGAGGTCCTGCCACCGCATCTCTCCGTACCCTCCTTAGCGCTGGCCTGGCACATGCCCGAGCGCGGAGAAACGGGATTGGATTGGATCGGATTGGATTGGACTGAATCAAATCATGGCACTGGGGCAGACCTGAGACCCACGGAGGGGAGAAAGGGCAGGAAGGAGGGAATCATGTCCCATTCTCCGAGGACCAGAGAGGTCTGGGTTCAGATTCTGCCCCAATATTCGCATGATTTCAAGAAGTCACTTCAACTCCCTGGGCCTCAGCTTCCTCATCTGTAAACTGGGCATATGCATAGGGTACCCGCTTCACTGTTTTGGTTTGGCTTCTTTATTTGTTTTAGGATCCATTACTATTCTGTGTACAAAGTTCTTGGCATAAGGGTAGCCTCTGACTATAACTATCAAGCAGGTGGGAGGAGAGAGGACAGGGAAGGGAGGTATGGATGCAAGTGGTAACAGGTCAAAAGGTCCCCACCCCTTCAGCCAGCTACCTCTTCCCCCCGCCCCAGCCTCCAGAATCCCGCTGACATACAGAGTCCCCCGCTTACCTAACCATCCTCCAACACCAGCTTTCCTGCCTCCTGACTTGCCTCAGAGGTCAGAGGCTAAAATGATCAAGTCAGGCAGAAGCCAGTGGGAAGTAAGTCTCGAATATTCACCGCTATTCACAATGGCTGAAACATGGAAACAACCCTTCATGGAAAACATGTCCATCAGCTCATGCGCAGGTAAACAAAATGTGCTATAGTCACAGAGCACCCATAAGAAGCACGGATGCGGGCTACAGGGTGGAAGAATCTGGAAAATGTTATGCTCAGTGCAAGATGCCAATCACATAAGAGCACATGGTAGATAATCCCCCTCACACAAGCTGTCCAGAATAGGCACATGGAGAGAGAAAGTAAATTAGGAGTTGCTCGGGGCTAGAGCGAGGGGCTGGGGCTTAAGGGAGTGAAAGGAGACGGGGGTCTGTCTTTATGGTAATGAGAAGGTCCTAAACATGACCGCGGTGATGGTGGCAGTCCTTGTGAATGTAACAAAGGCCATTAAATCATGTACTTTAGGGGCTCCTGGGTGCCTCAGTCATTGAAGCCTCCGATTCTTGGTTTTGGCTCAGATTGTGACCTCAGGGTCGTTGAATCGAGTCCCCCGTGTCAGGCTCCGTGCTCAGTGGGAAGTCTGCTTGGGATTCTCTCTCCCTCTCCCTCTCCTGCGTGTGTACTCTGCCCACCCCCAAATAAATAAATCTTTTAAAAAAATCATGTGCTTTAAATAAGTGCATTGATTGGTATGTAAATTCCAGCTCAATAAAGCTGTTTTTTAAAAGGCACAGGTGAAGGCAGGGTGGGAGTCAGCCCCCAGCTGAGGGAGAAAAAGGAAACTGATGCTGACTCAGCAGGAAAGCCAAGCCCTGGATTTCAGGGTCTTATTTTAGTCTCCCACCGACCATGCAGGGAAGGGTGTCTGCGTACCCATTTTTCAGAGAGGTAAGCCGAAGTTCAGAACATGCCACCTGAGATCACACAGGAAACTGGGATATGAAATTAGAGAGATGGGCCTGGCCTGGGCCTGCCCACCTTGCCCCTCCTCAGGCTTCCCCAGCGCTCCAGGAATGTGAGGCTGGTGTCCCTGCCAGGCAAGGGCTGCCCTCCGGTAGGCTGGCGCCAGCCCCAGGCACAAGAGCCCTGGTGTGAGCATCCCAGCTCAGCCCACACAGCGGCTGCTCAGCCCCACACCCCGGGCTGGGGCCGTGTCCCCCAGCCTGGGCCAAGCCCAAGCAGCTAGAAACGCCTGCCCTACCCGACAGGAGCCAGCCTGGTGCCTGAGTTGCCCAGGGCCCTCCGGGTGGTGGCCACCAGGGAGGGGGGTCCTGGGTGTGTGACTCCGGAGGGGACATGGGCTATGTGTGTACCTCAAGAGTGTGTCTCCTCAGGGTGTGGGTGCACGTGTGTGTGTGAACGTGTGGGTGAGGATGGGTGTGCCATCCTAAGGGTAGGAGTGTAGTTGGTAGGGCAGGGCCTGGAGGAAAGGGGTGGAGGGGCCTGAAGATGCCCCATCTGCGAGGTAAGGTATGAGTGCAGGACACCAGGTGGGAGAATGTGTGAAGGTGTGAGGCTGAGGTGTGCCTAGGAGATTGGGTACCCTGAGCACCCAGGGTGACAGTGGAGGGGCCAGTGAGCGTGGAGTGAGCCGCACTCTCAAAGATGTGTGGTGACCCCAACAATCACTAGTGTCCCCTCCTCCTCAAATTGCCATCACCCTCCAGGGCCCACCCAGCCGCCTCCTCCCTCTGTTTGCCTCTCCCTCCTCACTGCCCCCCAAGCTGTGAGCACTCAGAAGACACACAGAGCCCTGCAGGCCCACCGACCACCTCTTACAAACTGGGAGAGCACGTGCGCTTTGGGTCTCAGTTTACATATCTGTAAATGGACATAAAAGAGCTCCTTCCTCAGGAGGCTGCTTGAGTAAATAGCAAAATGCAAACGAATGAACATGCCGACCAAATGAATGAAAATACAAATGACTGAACAGACGGGGCTGGTGGGCAGCCGTCTCCTGCCCTGATCTGGCCCTGTCCAACCACCGGCATCCAAAGCCCCAGAAAGTTCAAAGCTCCAGTTCCCTCCCTGCCTAGACAGGGAGGTAGGAGAATCTGGGCTCGGGACCTACCCTCCTGGGTGGGCAAGGGCAGGTCCCACAGAGCCAGGGCTCCTGGGAACACAACACCCAGTACCCCAGGCTCTATGCCCCAAAGGGGACAGGTGGAGATCAGAGGACAGGCTCTGGGCTCCTTACTAACATGAATTCATTCAGCAAAGCCATCCTAGGCACCAACTCTGTGACAGGCACTGGGGATGCCAAAAACAGGACCCCCGACCCTGCGCTCAGAGGGTCTGGCAAGGGAGGGTACAAGTAAATGGAGGTTTTAATCCAGTAAGGTATGGAATGGAATCACAGAAGCCTAGAGGAGGGCCCAGCCCCAGCCTGGCATGATCTGGGAGGAGGCAACACTCTGAGTGGCAGGGAGCCAAGTGTTCTGGCGGAAGGAAGAGCTTGAACAAAGTCCTGGGACCACCTGTGCATCCATCACGGAGCAAGGAATGACCGGAGACTGGGGAGGACTTCAACTCAGGCGTACAGAACTAAGGCCTAAGGCTGGGTCCCAGCCATGAGATAAGACACGGTGAACAACTGTGCCTCTCACCCGATCTTAACAGACATCTCACGATCGGCAAAGTGCTTCCATACACAAGACCTTGCTTGGTCCCTGTAACAATCCTCTGATAGAAGTGGGGTAAAAAGCCCACTTGTCCCTTTTTACCTTGGCCATTAGGGAACTCAGAAATGAAAATGAACCCTTGCTTGCAATGCAAAGACATCCCAGAAGGCTCTTTTCTCTATATACCCTCTCTGATGTCCCCTTTCTCTCTTACTCCATTTCCCTAGAAATCTTTTGGGGAATGAGGGGGTGAAGGAGGGGGCGATTCAACATTCGCCTGGGGGTGTATGTTGCTGAGGTCAGGGAAGGCTGTGTGCACGCCCGGGTACACGTAGGATCGCTCATGGGCATGCGTGTGTGCAGGGGCCCACATGGAACTGAGGCCTGTGTCTGTTCACCGGTTGCGTGAGTGTGTGCGTGTGCACAAGCAGACACGTGACTGCAGGAGCGTGCCCCTGTGTGAGGGAGGGGCCTGCCCAGGGCTACATGAAGCTGAGTATACACATGTGTGACGGTGTCTGTGGGTCAAGAGACACACACCCTGACCCAGCCAGGCCCCCAAATCCCACCATTCCTTCTGGCAGACCCTCTTTTTAATCTTGGCCAGGCACACAGTGAGCTCCAAGGGAAGCTGAGGCCCAGAGAGGCAATGTCACCCGCCCCAAATCCCTCAGCGAAGCCGGAATCTGGGTCTGTTGAGCCCTGGTTTTGGGCTGTAGTGCTGTTTCCCGTAGGACTAGCCCTTCGCTGTGTAACCAGGGGCATGGCTCCTAACCTCTCTGAGCCCCTGCTCTGCGCCGGCTTCCCCAGGGACTGGGAGCCATTTAAAGAGCTTGGAGAAGAGGCTTGTAAAATGCTTATTGATTATAAAGAACGAAGATCCCCTCTGTTTCTCCTCCAAAACACTTCGTAGCCCCACAGCTGTGAAGCAGGTGTCTGAAATCTAGCCTAGAAAAAGCCCTGGCCAAGGGGCTACAAGACCTCGGGCGGAGGCTGCCCCCACTCTGTGCCTCAGTTTCCCCATCTGCAAAGTGGGGAGGAGAAATGCTCTCTAGGTACTCGCTCCTTCCCGAACTTTGCAGAGATGTCCCTCATTCCTTCCTTCCCGAAACAACAGAAAGAGCTGCTACTTTGCCCCAATGAGGAACCCAAAGCTCAGAGAGGTAAAGTCACCTGCCCAGGCCACACAGCTCTGAGTGAACTCCCAGCCCACTACCCTGTACCACCTCTCCGAGTAGAGAGTCTACTGTACATAGTAGGGGCCCCCTAAGGGTCAGAGACCCCTGGGCCCCCCACGCCAGAACCTCAGGAAGGGAGCCACTGGCCCCGCTGGAGGAGCCCCTGGGCTGGACACCGCATCAGCCGAGCCCCTTCAGGGACCCGTCTGCCTTGAGTGGTGCAGAGCAGTGACACTGCCTGATGGGGAGAAGGAGCCAAAAACACATGTGCTTACAAACCAGCCAGGCTGTAGCCCAGGATGGTTGCGAAACGCCGCCTGGCAGGCGCTCCTGAGAGGTGGCGCCCTCCCGGGCCCGCGCCGGAGCCCAGACTGGCACTGTCTGAGCCAGGGAGGCCAAGAGCCGACCAGGGTCACGGCAGGCAGGCAGGTGACAATCGGAGGGCAGTCCCACAGGGAGGGCCCGGCGCAGCCATCCCCACGCTCTCGGGCTTCCTGGTCCGAGGGAACCCCAGGCTCCTTCGGCCTCCACCTCTGCAAATGTCAAGTCCAGCCTCCTTCGTAGGGAGAAGGGGCCAGGGCAGGGTCAGGACCTGGAACACCCCCAACCACCCCTCACCAGATGCCCCCCACGCCAGGACCCCTTCCGGTCTGCTGATGGTTCTAGCACCAAGCAGATGGCCTAACTCCCTGGACGCCGACAGGCTCGACCTCCCAGGATGAGGCTGAGATGGGACAGTGCGTGCAGAGCCTGACTCCGCCAGTATACACAGGGCTCACGAAGTTCTTGCTGAACGTTCTCCAAGCTGTCAACGCACCGCCCCGAACACGAGGCCGGGAGGAGAAGGGAAAGAGCCCACCATGATACGGCATTTCTACCCCACAGACAAAAGCAAATCAACTTCAGAGGACAGGTAACCGTTCAACACTGAGGAAGTCATGAGCTTTGAAGTTTGCTTTTCTCGGGAATGCCGTTTGTTTCATTGTAAGTTTATATAATTTAATTTTTAGCGATGGCTCGGCCTAATGACCAGTTTGCAAAGTCCTGAGTGTTTAACAAGCCGCTGAAGCGAACCTGTGCAAGCCGCCTCCGGCCCCGTCGCTGATTTTAGTGTTCATTTTGCTGTTCATTGCTCTGCCTCTGCTCGAGCCCTTCCCTCTGCTTAGAAGGCCTTTCCAGCATCCCTGTCCTCTTGGAAAACTCCCAGCATTTCCTTAGTAATACTGAAGACACCAGGTAAGGTTCATAGAATCTCATGACTCTGAGGTAGATGTTTGTGGACCCATTTTTCAGATGAGGAAACTAAGGCTCGGCGAAGTCTATTTGTTGAATGGTGATCGTCCTGGGTGGGGATGGACCGTGCCCAGGAGCTGCTTTCCACAGAGACCAGGTAAGCAGATGCCTTCCTGGCATGGTTGGAAGAACGTTCCCCTCGCCCATTTGCATGTTCCCCTCTTGAAGCCTTTGACTCAAGCACTGGGCCTCCATTCTTCTGGGTTAAGCACTGGACATAGGAAGCTGGGGGAGGCCCCTGGGATGGACCAGGAGGGTCCTATAGACCCTGGATGGGACTGAGAAGACAGTGGAGCCCTGGGACCCACTGCCAAGACCTGACAGCAGAGCGGGAGGGGAGGGCTGTGCACAGGGAGGTGCTGACCCGCCCGCCAGCCTGGGGGAGAAGCTTCTGGAGGAATGCAAGCTATGAGGAAGGAGGGGCAGTCAGGCCCAGGCAGTCAGTCACAGCATGGCCCCCTGGGGAAAGTGATGGGGGAGGGGCACAAAAGTGGGAGAAGACCCTGCCAGGGCCTTGGCCTTGGCAGCCGCCCTGGATGAAAACATCCCCAGACCCATCCATCATGGGGGCAGGGGACCCTGGCGGGCCCTGAGGGGAGAGGCGCACCCAGTGGGCCCAGGGCTGCCCAGCAAGGGTAGACCTGCCCTCTTCGGTCTCTGCTGAGGTGGGGGGTGGCACTAGGAGGCCATCGGGCCAACTAGGCTCGACCACAGCCTGGTCGCCTCCTGGATGTGTGACCTCCAATGTGGAGGATCCCAGCCTCAGTCCCCCCCCTCTGTAAGCTGCCTCTCAGAGTCACGGGGGCACATACAGGTGACATCCAACTGTGCAGCTCACGGCAGAGGATAAGCATATGAGCACAGTAAAAATCCCCGCAGCCAGCCTCTGCGGAGAGCCGGGCACGGCACCGTGTGACGGCTTCACCCAGGTCCACAGCCTCCCGGGGACCCTAGTACACCCTATGCCAAAGACTGCGTTGGATAGGAGAGAACCCCGAGGCACGGAGGTCACATGGCCCAGCAGCTAGGCAGCTGGAAGTCCGGCCCTGACCCAGGCTCTGTGCCCCCCACCTCCCCACAGCAGTCTCCCTGACGATGGAAATGTCCCATTTCTGACTCCTCAACCCTGAGCATAGGAGCTCGCAGACAACAGGACTCAGTCACTGTGGATGGAAGGGATGTACCCCCCTCGCCCCCCAAATGTGATCCCCGGTACCCACGTTATCAGACCCCTGTCCCAAAAATCCTCGAGACTTGGGACACAGTTTGTCTGGGACTCCCACGCAGCAGCCAGGCCTCCCTTTGCCAACACGGACCTAGCCTTTTGTCCCCAAACCCAGCCATGGCTTTGAGGTGCTGTGCAACCTTGGGCTGGTCTCATTCCTTCTCTGGGCCTTGCCTGTGGGTGTGGCGGGGAAATTTTAGACAGGGTGGGAGCTCCAAGGGGCTGCAGATGGAGAAAGAGCCAGAGGTGAAGGAAGGGACTTTCCGCCTGACAGGCACTCAGACCCGAGCAATGCGTCACCACCTGGCAGTTTCTGTGTCATCATTATAAAACCCAGAGATGACCTAAGAGTGCCCCCAGCCCCTGGGGGACAGCAGGAAGCTGGCTGAGTAAAGACAGCCCATCCCATGCGAGGGGGGAGGAAAGGACACCGGGGGAGTAGGAATGAGCAAGGGGAGAGACAGCCCCCTTGCCACCAGGGCCCAGCCCTACGTACGTGCATAAAACACTCCCTGACTCCCGCATTCCAAGTCAGGCCTGGGGAGCCCCTTCTAATGTCCACCAAGCCACTTCTCCTCCCCATACATCCTTCCAAGGACTGGGACCCCAGGAGCTCTCACACTGTGCATCTTGGGGCCTTGGGGGTCCTCACAAATGCCATAGGGGCTGCCAATGAGGGGCAAGGGAGGGCCCAAGAGATAAAACAGCCACTGAGCTCTTCCGGGACTAAGTCTACTGGTAGCTGCTCTCCATGTCGAACTCTGACACACGGTTTCCCTTGGAGAAAGCAGCCTGTGCCCCAAATTCTAAAAGCCACAAGAGTGGGTTCATATGAATCTCTCCTGGCAAGGAAGAGGCCACCTTCCTGATTAAATACCACGGGCTTCTAATCAGTGCCTCCACGCCCCAAAACACACACACGACCTTCGAGTCTTTTTTATTCCTCTCCGCTTATTCGAGGAGCATCTCGGAGTCAGGCACAAGTCACACGGCCCTTTGCACATTTTGTCTCATCTCCCCCTTTTGCTCTAGCCTCCCAGCGGGACAGGTATGTGCTCCTCCCCATCCACTGATGAGAAAACTGAGCGGCTCAGAAAGGTGAGGTAACTTACCCAGAGTCACACAGCAATGGAAGAGCAAAGCTGAGATCAGAACCAGGCCTGTCCGCCTCCACACTTGTGCTCCATCTGCCAAGTGACAGTTGGTGGCCTTGAGGGCTATACGTGCTTCCTGGATCCTCTGTCATGTGCACGTGGCACGGGTCCTCGAACTGTGGCCCCTTGGGAAAGAAAGAGCCATTCGGCCCGCCTCCATCTAGGTGACAATGATGATGGTATTGAAGGACAGGGGGCAATTCTCTGTGAAGCCAGGGTCTGGAACAGCTGCGCCAGGGATGGAGTAACTAGAGAGAAACTGGAACTCAAGCCCAGGGAACCTGGGCTCCTTCTCACACTGACATTCACACGTTCACCAACTGTGTGGCCTCAGGAGGGACACTGCCCCTCTCTGAACCTCAGTTTCCTTGATTGTACAGGGGGTGAGGATGTCTACCTTTTAGCACTGGGAAACCCACCATGCAGAAGGCCTGGCCCCCAAGTTGGTGCTTGGAGCTGGCTTTCTGTCCCTACCTCCTCACCAGGAAGTGAGCCCAGGACGAACTTTTGTCTAACCAAGTGGCTTCTCCAGGCACCAAGATAACAGAGAAGGAACCCGGTGCCAGCAGCGCCCATGGCCCCGTTCAGCTTGTCAAGGCTGCCCAGCTGAGACCCAGTGGGTGTCCTCAGCCCGAACCAGGCCATGTCCCCAGCAGCTGGCCTGGTGGGAGAGCTAGCCACAGAGCCGCCTCTAGCACTGGGGCGGGAGAGAAAGGGCTCTAGGGTTACCAGCAGCCAATCTGTGAGCAGGGTCTGCCTTTCCTCTGAAGGGCTTCTGCGAACAACAGAGGCTCGGGCTATCTCCGAGCTGGAGGGTCCGGAGCCCGGCGAGGGAAAGGAGGCTGCTGATGGCCCCAGGAGCCAGGCTGCCCTGCCTGCCCCACGAAAGCTGGTCACGTCAGAGCAACCACCAGAAATGCAGCCCCTTTGGAGAGAGGGAGTGACTTTGGGAGGCAGCCGTCTCTAGGACCCCCAGGGCCTAGGACTGTGCGTAGCGCCCAAGAGGGCCCAGGGGATGATGCGTGAACGACGGATGGATGGACAGTAAATAGCTAGAGATGCTTCAGGGACACACGGACGGATGGATGATCAGATGGATTTCGATTCTGAAAAGCCAAGTTATGAGCATTTCTGCAACAGAGGCCACACCAGCCCCCATGCCCCTCGAGGAACTCACCACGCTGTGAGTTTCTCAACACCTGTGACACTGCCTCCCCAGCCACAGGAGCTTGCTGGGCCAGAAGGGCCTGGAACAGCCTTCGGCCAGACCACTGGGGGAAGAGGGACAAACAGCCCAGCCCTTCACTCCCCCCAGCCCCGATCTTCAGAAGGACAACTGAGGCACGCTCTCCACTCTCCCAGAGGTCCCCAGTGGGACCAAACCCCAACTGCCCGCAGTGCCTACCTGCCTTTTGACATGCCCTCTGTTGGCTTCCTTCCCTTCCCCCCTCACTTCCTGATTTGTCTCCCTATACTTCTGGAAGTCATCTCTCAGGTAAACTGTTTTCACTCAAATCCTTGACTCGGGGGTCTACTTTTGGGACACCCAACATAACAACCATTTCTGCCCCTTGCCTGTTCTAGGACTTTGGATGAGCCGTTTCATTTTCTGTGCCTCAGTTTCCTCATCTGTAAATGGGGATGATTCTGTCACATTCGCAGCGGACTCATGTGGTTGGCACTGGGCAGGGTCTACCATGTGACCCACCAGCTGGGTGCTGAGTGCCCAGCGGGAAGAGCAGCCATAATTCTTCCCTCAAGGGACTCACTGAAGACCACGGAGATGGTGGGTCCAAGTCCAGGCCATGGGGTTGAAGACCCAGAGTTGAACCCCGATGCTACATAGCCTCACTGAGTCCTCCTGGACAAGCTACCTAACTGCTCTGTGCCTTGGTTTACCTTCCTATCAGGTGGCAACAACAGCACCCATCTCACAGGGCTCCTGTGGAAAGAAAGTAAGATCATGCAAGAGAAGCACCAGTGCAGGCCCAACACAGCATTCAACCATGGGAAGGCAGGCCGTTGTCCTTTACGCAACACATAAAGCGACATAAAATGTGTGGCTGAGAGAGAGGGAGAGAGTTGGTGCCTTAGAGTTCAGAGAGGAAAGGAATCCGGTGGCCCAAGAGGGAGGGTGAAATGGAGAAAGCCTCTCAGGCCTCCAGCTGGGGGTGTCATGAGCCCCGAGACAGGGTAAGGCCCTCCACCATTTGCCCGCATGTAGCCCCCTGCTCTCCTTCCACCAGCCCACCCATCACCTTGTTCCGACCACCTTCCCGGAGGGCTGCTGGGTTCCCTGGCCTCGCTCAGGCTGCTCCCATTGGACACATGCCCTTCTCCCCTCCTAGAGCTGGAGGAAGGCCTTGAGAACCACCCTCCGTGAGCCCGGAACAGGCCAGCAGCACCGTGCTCCCCACGAGGCTTGCTTAAAACACATTGTCCTGGGCCTTGCCCCCTCTGATTCTGCTTCAGTAGGTTTGAGATGGGGCCCACCAAGATTGGGCGATGACTTCTTGTGTCCCCAGCACACCCTCTATTATGCATGGGAAAACCGAGGCCCAGAGAGGGGACACACGGTCTTTAATTCCCAATCGTGGCCCACCAAGATTCCCCTCCCCAGTGGGGCATCAGCACAGTCCCCTGGGGTCCCGCTGCAGGAGGAGGCCCATCTGGCAGCCTCCGGCCCCTGTCTAGGGAGTGAGAGCGCTGTGAGAGGCCGCCAGGTGTGCAGCCCCAAGACGCCTCCCAGAGGCTCTGCCAGCATCTGGCAGGTGGCAAGGCCGGGGTGCGGGGGCGGAGAGGGCCTGCCTTGAGTATTTCAATATTTGCTTTCTTACAGAATGGCATTCTTTGGAATATTAGTCAATTTGTACAGAATTAGTCAGTGCCTGCCCCGCACTCCCCGCCACGGGAAGATTCCAGGAAGGAGGGATGGACCTGCATGCGGACGCCCCGGCAAGTCCCAGCACACGGTCCCCACCTGCCTGGAACAGGGAGAGGAGGCGGGCGGCAGCCAGGCAGGCGGGGACCCAGAGGCACATGGGCAGCCTGTGCCCTACGCAAACCAGGGGCCCGCAGCCACCAGAAACCTCCTCCAAAGCAGCAGGGCGAGGCCACAGGCGCCCTGGCTGACCTCGCTCAGGGCCAGTCCCGGGACCGATGTCCCCATGGACCAGCCCAGGGGCCACTGGGGAACGACAGAACAAAAACCAAATTCTCTGCCCGATTTCCAGAAAAAGCCCCAGAGGTTATACTAGGGCTTAATTCAAATTCCAGTGCTGCCTTTTTTAACTCGCTATGTGACCTTGGACAAGACGCCTCTCTGGACCTCACTTTCCCTCCTTTAAAATGGAAAGAATATAAGCGTCTGCCTGTGGCTGTGCAGGCAGGCGTGCTTTTGGACACCACGACGTGGCGCACACCTGCCGGCCACCAAGGGAGTATTACCGGGGCCTCGGCAGACAGGTCTTGTTTCCTCGGTCTAGAGTAATGTGCTTGTGTCGACTCATCAGCAAGCACTCAGTGAGCCCCTATTGGGTGACTTTGAGGAAGTTATTCCTGCTTCTGGGGCCCCAGTATCTCCACTTATAAAACAGGCAGGTTAGAGCCTCTGATGTTCCTTCTCTACAGAGAAAACACCATGTTGTGAATCTATGACCATCATTTACGCAAAATTCTCTTACTACTAAGAGAAAAGGTGAAAAGCAAGGAATTCTTGAGAGGACAATCTTAAGCGAAAGGAATGTCTAAGAGCAAAATTTAGGCATGAAGAATTTCAGTGTAGTGTACAACTAACAGTGAAATCCAAGGCTAGCAAGGATTCCTATCCCACAAGCCAACATCACCGGCTGGGGTAGACTACCACCTAAAAGCTGTAGGACCTCGGTCAGATGATCAAACCCCTATAACCCTGGTCTCATCACCTGTAAAAAGGGGGGGGTAATACTTTTGATTTCAAGGTTTCTTAGGGGAGGTAACATTTGAGCTGAGACCTGAGGAACAAGCAAGAACAGCTATCCAAGGATCAGGGCAGAAACAGTCTAAGCAGAGGGAAAGCCTGTGCAAAGAACCTAAGGCAGGGATCTACTTGGTGAGTTTTAGGAACAGAAAGGCCCAGGTGGCTGGAGCTTATCGATGGGTGATGAGGTTAAAGCAGAAGGGACCTTGGAGGCTGTGGCTGCCAGGCAGGTCTCCATTCTCTCCAGCATCCCTTCACCCAGGTCCCCAGTGGCACCACAAGGCCCAGGACCCCGTGGGCGGAGACCACTTCAAGGAAGCAGGCAATCGGCATGGATTGCCTCGTGGCCATTTTAATTTTTCCTGAACCTGTGAAAGCCGACAACTCTTTTTTTTCTCCAAGGATGAGGAGCACTCTCTGGGGAGGGGTGAGATCATGATGAGTTCCCTCCTAGGAGCGGGGAGGCTGTGGGCAGGAATGTGGGCCCCTCTGGGAGCCTTTCAGGCCAAAGTCAGATCTTGAAAAGGCTCAGCCCCACGGGTGGGGATTAGACAGGCTGCAGGGAAGGCCTGGGATTATGGCAAATCCCTCAGGCACAAAGCCAAGCAGGACTCCCCCTGCCCTCGCTGGTGCCCTGGGAAGCCCCCTCAGCTGACCCCAACCCCGGCTAGGGGCTGAGCCTTTGTCCCTTCCTGTCCATCAGCACAGGGGACCATGGAGGTAAGACCCTAGGCCAGAGCCCTGAGGAGTGGGAGATCCCAACACAGTCACCCCACTCCCTTCCCCCCCCAACTCTGCATCCCAAATGCTGGTCTTTCCTGCTCTGGCTGCTGGGAGGTTGCCAGGCCTGCGGCCTCCCCCCAGTACACCCTGTACAGCCAGATATGACCCCCGATGTGACTGGCTGACTCAGCCTTTGCCCTGCCCATGTCCATTCCAAACTTGTGGGGGGGGTTGTTTTGTTTTGTTTTGTGACTTTTTACTGTGGTCTAATATAAAAAAAAACGTGTATAAGCCAGAAAAGTACAGCTCGGTCAGATTTCAAAAACAGAATACCTCCATGTAAGCATCCCCCTGATGGAGAAATCTAAGCAGCCCCCAAGAAACCCAATCTTCAAACCCCCTCGAGGTCCCTGCACTCACCCCTGCCCAACAGTAACCATTATCTCGACTTCTTTCACTGTAGATTAGTTTTGTCTGCTTTTGTACTTTGCCTGAATGGGGTCCCACAGAGCACGCTCTTTTCGGCCCGGCTTCTTTCACTCATCGTGTCTGGAAAAATCACCCACACTGTTGCCCGCAGTGGTGGTTCACCCCTTCGCATTACTGTGTCGTATTCTATCGTGCAAATACACCACCATCGGCTACTGAGGGCACTGGAGCTGCTGCCACCAAAAAGAGTGTATGAGTCACCTGCTGCTGCATAACAAGTTATCCCCTAACAGAGCAGCTAGAAGTGACAGTAAACATCCATTATCTCACAATTTCTAGGGGTCGGAAATTCAAAAGCAGTTTAGCTGACCGTCTCTCATTAGGTAGCCGTCTAGAGGGACATCAGGCAGAGCTGCTCTCGCCTGAAGGCTCGACTGGCACCAGAAGATTCTCTTCCAAAATGGCGCACTCACATGGCCACTGGCGGGAGGCCTCAGTCCCCACAGGAGGCCATGAGTATCCTCACGACAGGGCGGCTGACTTCCTCCAGAGCGAGCGCTGTGGAAGAGGGCAAGGAGGTCGCCGCAACGCCCACACTTAAGGAGAGCAGAATTAAACTCCTCTCGAAGGGAGGAATGCCAAAGAACTTACAAGCATATCTTTTTTTTTAAAAAATATTTTATTTATTTATTTGACAGAGAGAGAGAGATCACATGTAGGCAGAGAGGCAAGCGCAGAGAGAGAGAAGGAGAAGCAGACTCCCTGCTGAGCAGGGAGCCCAATGTGGGGCTCGATCCCAGGACCCTGAGATCATGACCTGAGCTGAAGGCAGAGGCTTAACCCACTGAGCCACCCAGGCGCCCCCCAAGAGCATATCTTAAAACCACTGTAACAGGCAACAACTCCTTTCTGCACCAAGTTCAGTGTCCTCATTCCTGGGGAAGGAAGCCAACGTTCCCCCTCCCTATTCCCTGCCCACCTCCCCCTGCTCAGTCAGCACCCAGGAGACACAGACAGAGCCAGCGTTTGGTGTCAGCTTGGTCAAGAGCCTCTCTGAGCCCCAAGTTCCTCCTGTGAAAAACGGAGATAACTGTGGTGCCCACGTTGGGGCCATTCAGGGGACTGAATTCCATCCAGGGAAGTCCCCTTATCCCTGAATTCCATTCCCTCATGGCACTTGTTTTATAATCCTTGGTGCGAAATCAAGCCAAAGGCTTTTAGAAGGTTCCAAATAATCAGACAAGTCTTACGGAAACCTCGTCGCCTCCCTCTCCTTCCCCAGGGGCAGGGGTGCAGACTGAGATGCTCATGGACTCCGCCCATTATCGTGCTTCCGGTCAACTCACCTGCTGCGGGGATGAGACCCCAGGTACGTGGGACCCTTGCTCCCCTTGGGACTCTGCATGTGCCCAGGTGCCAGCCTGGCCATCCCCTGCTCAGTTCCTCCCCTCAACGCCATTCCCGGCAGCGCGCAGGTGCTGCTGATGGCTGCAAAAGCGTCCTCACGGGACTGACCTACTGACAGAGAAGACAAACACAAATGACTCAGTCATCATTTCGTGTTGTGAGAGTCTCTTTAATGACCGTGACAGCTTAACCCTGGGCCCCTGGTGTTGCCAAGGAGGGGAGGGTACCTGATGCCAGGCTCTGGGGGGTGAAGCCCAGGGAGGAGATCCTGGCGTCGAGACGAGCCCTTGTGGCTGGAATCCAGAGTCATCGAGCATAGTGCCATCTGGGGCTAGAGGGGTGGCAGGGCCCAGAACCCACGCTGTCGGCTCAGGGCTTTGGGCTCTATCCCGAGAGCAGCGGTGGCGGCGGCTGAGTTTCAAGCCAAGAAATAACATGATCCATTTTGTGTTTTTCAGTATGCGAGGGACACCGTCTTCAGTGTGTTCCTGGTCGTCCCTGCCCAGCCAGCGAGTCGTGCACTGCGAAAGAACCTGTTTCTTGACCATTTCCTGGCTGTGTGACCTGAGGCAGGTTGTTCGCCTGTTCTGTGCCTTTGTTTCCCCAGCAGGTAAGATCCACCCTCCAGGGTTTCAGGGTGACAGATGAGGGAAGGACACCGAGCACCTGCCTTGGTGCCTGGCAACATGGATGACATCCTGGGAGCACCCCCACCCCGCTGTCTCCTCTAGCTGTCCCCAGAGGTTCCCAGGCATCTTAATGGGTTTCTCTTACCCCATCTTGCCAGGGCCTTGGCAAGGTGGCTCCCATACCCTTCCTGCACCCTTCACCCTATTGGTCTTCCTGGGTCACCCACCGTCTTCACCCAACTCTATGAGACTGACAGGGACAGGGTATGATGTGAACCAGCTGCCTCCAAGCACATCAGCCAAGAGGTGGAGGGAGGTCATTACTGTAGATGGAGTCCTCACCTGGCCGCGCTGTGGCCGCTTACTATTGCTATCGCGCTTTAAGGTCGCGGGTTGGTGCTGGGCACTGTGCAAGCACTTTCTGTATATATATATATATATATATATATATATATATATATATATATACACACAAG